>NC_042616.1:715222698-715560066 GCF_901001135.1 Rhinatrema bivittatum
CCTTACTCCAACGTGCAATAATGGCCCGGTAGCCGCTTCCCCTTTCTTATCTGACCATCAAAAAGATGATACAATCATTGAAATGCATTAGTGAGTTTCAGATATCTCAGAACTCCTCACCTCACATCCATGAAATGAAGTATACTGTAATACCCTCCAATTTAATGTGAAAGGCCTTCACTACTTTTGAAAGAGAGGACAGTACTGTATGAATCTTGACTATATATCTCGTGATCACCAAAAGAGATTATTACATGACAGCGCTTTTAACTCAGAGATACATCTGGTTGAACAAATTGCCACCATAAAAACAACCTTCTCAGTGAACAATTTCAATGAAAGAGCCCAAAAGAGGCTTTAAATATGAATCTGCCAAAAAGAATACCACCAAATTCAGATCCCAAGCTGGAATAGGGTCCCTCACCAGAGCTGTAATGTGCTTAACTCCTCTCAAGAAGCGAGTAACATCTGGATGAGAAGATAAAGGCCTTCCCAAAATACGGCCTCTATGGCATGCAACTTGCATCTTCAAAGGATTGAGAGTTAAACCCATATAGCCAGACCATCCTGCAGGAACTTCAAAATACAAACCACAAGGCTTCCTAGGAACTATCTTCCAAACAGAACACCAAACTAAAAAATCTTACTAACTCACACATACACTAAGGAGGTAGATTTTCTAGCCTTCAAGAGTGCTCACAACCTCAATAGAATATTTTTTTCAACTGAGATCACTTAAGAGCCAAGCAATAATAAAGTTAATCTGGGTCCTTGTGAAGAACAGAACCCTATGAAAGAAGGTCCCTGTACCAAAGAAACCACAATGGTTGCCCATCCAACAACCTAACAAGATCCACATACAAAAGGACACCTCGGCCAATCAGTTGCCACCACAAAAACCAGGTCTGGAAGACCAGTAATCCTCTGAACTATCACCAATGGCAATAGGAGAAATATATTAAAAAAAAAAATAAATTATATATTCACTAAGTTTTTATTTGTGATATTGTAACAATTTTCTCTAACACTATGTCCTTCTTTGTATTATAATTAATTCTAATGAATCACAATACTAGAAGATATAAACAATATTTTACAGGGGCGCTTTACAGCGGTCGACAGTAATGGACGTATGAGAGCCAAGTTCCTTCCCCTGATTGCTGATAACATTGCTTTTTCACTTACTATCATGCTAATTTTGTTACTTTTCAACCTGTATTGTTCCCCTGCAACAACAAAAACCATGGACCTGAAGCAGTTCTCTTTCAGTAAACATGCTTCGGAGATCCTGGCTGATGAGGGCAGGCAGGCTGCATCTGCAGCGGAGGGGCCTGATTCTGATGACGCCACTTCTGTGCACCTTTCTAGCTACAGCAACGCTGACCTGCCTTCAAGAGATGAACTCCAGGGGTGGTTTATGGAGTTACAGGCAGATGTGAAGCAGCACAAGATGGATCTGCTAGCTTCAATATCAGAGGTGAGAGACGACATAGTTGAACTGGGTACTCGAGTGGATGATTTAGATGTGTGTGTGTGGAAGGTTATGCAGCCAGTATTGCGGCTTTAGTTGCACAGTGAAAATCTACGCAGACAGAATGTGTTCTTTTAGCTGAAAAGCTAGAAGATTTGGAAAACTGAAATCGCCGCTGTAATTTGAGAATTAGAAGCATCCCGGAGGTTGAAGCTTATAGTGACCCAAGAGCTACTGCAGAAAGATATATTCTTTTATACTTACCAATTTGGCTCTATACCTGACTGCCCCTCTTGCCTGCTTAAATTTGAGAGCGCATAGGGCCTTGGGTCCCAAAATGGATAACAGAGCGTGAGACATTGTCATATGCATGCACAGCTTCACCCAGAAAACATTTGTCTATGAGGTGGCAAGAAAGAGACCTAACAGGCACTGGGAAGGACACACGATATCTATCTTTAATAATCTTGCACCTTCCACTCTCTGCAAGAGATCTGAAATGAGGGAGGCGATCCGATCTCTACGAGACAAATATGTCCGATTCCATTGGTCATTCCCTTTTGGGCTTCAATTTATGCTCAAAGGGATATTGTATAGAGTGAAAACTGTGCCAGAGGCTGTTGAAGCCTTCAAACAGGTGGCTCTTCCTATTAATTTTTCAGTTCCTAAAATGGCAGCCAGCGTGCAGAAGACGGATGCCCTCCCCAGATGGCAATGTGCTGGCAAAGGATGTCAGCTTCAACGTCAGTTGGACGATTCTCAATCTGTGCTCTCTGATCAAGGGGTGAAGACATTCAAGAACTCTAGAAGATGGTTCTCAGTAGACTTTGGTGCTTTATATTATGGCTTTTTTGCTGAGTTCTCTTTTTCATCTGAGACTGTCAATTGCAGTGATATCTTGTACATGCTTTTATGAGCTTTAGTGATTATTTTTTATTTGCTTTTCACTTGCAGCTTACTAGTTAATCGGGAGGGGGGGTGTTTGATATGTTTCCATCACAGTCTTCTCGCGACGCCTCCTAGGAGTGGTGCAATCTGCCCAAGAGGTTTGGCGGATTATGATATAGGGTGGGTGGATCTGGGAGGGAGAGATATCCCTTTGCACTCAAATTATGCTTTTTCTATGCTTAATGGAGACAAGCTGTTTTACTTTTTCTATATATCTGTGACAAACAGAATACTCTTTATTAATGTCAAAGGCCTTTTTATATAAGGTCCCCATGTCTTCCCAAATGAGGCCAAACTGTTATTTTGGAGAGCTGTTAAATGAGCCAAATGGTAATGCATAGATAGATGATTAAGCACTACAGAAAAAGAAGGTATATCAACACTCTTCCAAAGCCTGGCTAATTAATATCTGGCTGTTATGAAGACTTGTTGATAGAATCGCTATTGTGGTTCTATTTAATTTATTATGGGCTTTAATGGAGAAATTACTTACCTGATAATTTTGTTTTCCTTAGTGTAGACAGATGGATTCAGGACCGATGGGTTAGGCTCCCCTGCCAGCAAATGGAGATGGAGTCAGGTTTCAAAGCTGATGTCACCCTACATACACCCCTGCAGTGACTTCAGCCCTTCAGTTTTCTCTTCAAAAGCCACTGTGGACATATTATTGAAAAAACTTGATTAAAAATGGATAACCGTAACTGTACTCAACAAAACAAACATTGGACCCCAGTAAGATTATAGATGACTTACTCGTAATCTCTTGGAATGCTGAGTCCACTAAGAAAACAAAATTATCAGGTAAGTAATTTCTCCATTTCCTAGTATGTAGCTAGATGGACTCAGGACCAATGGGATGGACAAAAGCTACTCCTGATCGGGGCGAGAGGCTGTCTGCAGTCTGGTTAATACCACCCTTGCAAAGGCCGCGTCATCTCGGGCCTGAATGTCCAGGCACTAGAACCTGGGGAAGGTGTGCAAGGAGGACCATGTTGCCACCTGGCAGATGACGACGGGAAATAGCAGTCTAGCTTCCACCCGAGAGACTGCCTGAGCCCTAGTGGAATGAGCTTTAACCTGAAAAAAGGTAATGGCTTTCCTGCCTCCACATAGCTTGCTGGATTAAGGAGGTGGTCAAAGAAGCCTATGGTAGCCCACGAAGCTAGTTCGCCCTGCTTCCTTCCACAGTGAAAGACAAACAGGGGGGGGGGGGGGGGGGGGTCCATCTTTCAGACTGGTTATGAAATTTCCAAATACCGCACCAAAAGCCTACTGACACTCAAAATGACAGAGACTGTATTCTTCCATATCCTTGTGATTACGAGAGATGGTAACGAAATGGACCTATTCAAATGAAACTCCGAGATGACTTTGGGCAAGAAGGATGAAACGAAACGAAGCTGTAATGCTCCTGGAGTCATCCAGTGGAACGGTTCCCGACAAGGCCTGTAGTTCAGAGATGCGTTGTCAGACATTACACAGAACACTTGACCCTGAAGTATGTGGCTGAATTGTAGACACGCCAATCTGACTGCCCAGGCTTCCAGGCAGTTTATGTTTCAGACGGCCTCTTCATTGGTCCAATGTTCCTGGGCCGTCAGTTCCTGACAGTGAGCTCCCCAACCCCGGAGACTCACGTTTGTCGTGAGGAAAAGCCAGTTTGGAGAAGACATGGATACAACCTTGCTCAGATGAGCTTCCTGCAGCCACCAATGGAGCTGAGAGTGTAAGAGGAGGCGAATCGAATAGTCTTGAGACTGTGGGTTCCAATGTGACAGCAGGGAGCGTTGAAGTAGTCGCCCATGGCATTTCTTTCAGGGTTGCCACCATCAAAATGAGATCTTGAAGATAGCTCCACCTCATCAGGCATATCGTGCTCATCAGCCGATATACTTGGGATATCAACTTCCTTATCCGCGAAGTTGGAAGGAAGACCTTGCCCTGCTCTGTGTCGAATCAGACTCCCAGATATTCCAAGGATTGGGAGGGTTTGAGACTGCTTTTCTCCAGGTTTACAACCAACCGAGTTCCTGAAGCAAGGAGTTCATCCTGTTGATCACCTGGAGACCCTCTTCCATGGACTTTGCCCAGATCAACAAGTCGTCCAAGTACAGGTGCACCAGGATTCCCTCTTTTCTCAGTGCTGCCATTATGACCACCATAAACTTGGAAAATGTTCTGGGGGGCGGTGACTAGGACAAAGGGCAGTGCCCAGAACTGATAATGGTGACCCAGTACCGCAAAGCATAGGAAACTGTGTTCTTGATGGATTGGAATATTTTTAATTTTATTTATTTAGATTTATAGTCCAAAATGTGCAAAACATGTGTTTTTTGCACATTTTTTTCTTTTTCAGTGCTTCAAAGTGAATTAGGTAGGCCTCGGATAGGTCCCGGGAGGTTAAAAACTCTCCCGATTGAATGGCCATTATCATGGAGTGCAATGTTTCCATGTGGAAATGATTCATTCGTAGATGTTAGCAGACACTCTTGAGGCCCAGGATCCTTCCTTCTTGGTTACGATGAAATAGATGGCGTAACCCATATTTTCATGGGGCACAGGTCCTGGGATTATAGCCCTCATCCTGAGGAGCCTTACAGTAATCTCCACTGCCTGCTTCTTGTGCTGGGAGTGGCAAGGAGGCATTATGAATTCATCCCAAGGACTGCTGTGAAATTCCAGCGCATATCTTTCTTGTATACTTCCAATATACATTTGTCCAAAGTGATCTTGACCCACCACCCATAGAAGAGAGACAGTCGACCCCCCTATCTCCTCGTTCTGGGAAGGGGAGGGGGGGAAGGCAAAATTTCACTGGGTGGGGTTCTGGACGAACCTGAACCTGCTGCCCCTCTCTTAGGGTGTTGACTATGAAGGGACTGAGACTTCTGAAATGTTGAGTTTCTGTAGGGGCAAAAACATTGGGAGCCCCTGGATTGGCCCCTCATAGGTGAGAAGCGCTGTAATTCCTTCCTCTTATCTTCCAGATTCGCCTCACTTGCTGGCCAGCTTTTCCAATTTGCTTCTGAAAAGGAGAGATCTTTTAAAAGGCATCTTTGTAAGATTGGCCTTGGAGGTTGCATCTGATGACCAATTCCGCAGCCATCGCTGTCTTCTGGCCACCACCACTGAGACCACTCCTCTGGCTGAAGTACAGACTAGATCTGAGCCCGCGTCCGCTAAAAAGGCAGCAGAGTGTTCCATAACTGCTCTAGAATTCACCCTTGAGCCATCCACTTCCTGAGACAAGAGTAGGCACGAACGAGCTACAAGGGCACAACAAGACGCTATCTGCAAGGTCATTGCTACTGCATGAACAGCTTGTTTAAGGATGGGCTCCATCAGTCTATTGTGTGCATCCTTTAAGGCTGCTCCTTCCTCCATTGGGATAGTTGCTTGCTTAGAGACAGCACAGACCAGCACATCCACTTTAGGGAAATGCAAATGCTCTTTCACTGCTGGATCCAGTGGGTATAGAGCTTCTAACACTCGTCCCCCTTTAAAACTTGATTCTGGGACATTCTATTCTAGGTCAATCAACTCCTGGATGGCTTCCAGTACTGGAAATTAGCAATAGACTTTCCATAGAAAGATCAAAATGGGATTCTTCTTTGGTTCCCTCATAGAATCAGTCCCAGGGTCTCCCAGCATCTTCAGGGTCTGGAAAACCAAGGCTGGCAATTTGTCTCTATGAAAAAACCACAACATGGTTGGATACAGTTCCAACCCAGGGGGAATTTCCCCTTCTTCCAAGGGGTCCAGATCGTCCTCTTCGTCTGAGCCATCTGGGTCCCTACCAGGGATGCTCTTGTTAAGCCGAGGCATACCTCAAGGTCTGCCAATAGGACAGAGAGGGAGGGCTTACTAGGTGATCTTCCATCCGGACAGGGGCAAGTGAGGTAGTAGACTGCGCATGTACAAAGGCCTGTAGACCCTGGAAAAATTCCACCCATAGAAGGCAGCCAGGTCCATGCCTAGCCCAGGAGGTACTGGGGTAGGAGCCACTGAATTTCCCTCTACCATGGATGACCCAGTCAAAGGAGTACTCAGATCCCGGGGTACTTCCATTTAAGGCTGCGGCTAAACCATCTTCTGAATGGGAGGAGCCGAGCTTAGAAACATAGAAACATAGAAATGACGGCAGAAGAAGACCAAATGGCCCATCCAGTCTGCCCAGCAAGCTTCACATTTTTTTCTCATACTTATCTGTTTCTCTTAGCTCTTTGGTTCTATTTCCCTTCCACCCCCACCATTAATGTAGAGAGCAGTGATGGAGCTGCAAAAGTCCAGAGAGACCATCTCTCCTTAGGCTTCCTCACAGTGTTGACATAAGCTGGATTCCAGGTCAGATAGTGAAACCCTAATATGACAGACAGCACAGAGAGAAAGGCGCTTATGTTTCTTGGCTGCTGGCACCATTGGCAGCGTTAACTGTGTGTTCTGTCAGCTTGCACTTAAAATTTATGTGCACAGATTTACAGCGCCGGGGCGTGGCGAGGCACACGCACAGCCCATGCGCTTGGCTGTTCCTGGTTCTGTGCTTAGAAGTTGGGCAGTCATACATGCGCGACATTATGCATGTGGTGTGTGTGCACATCTGACACACTGCACATACTGACGTTCTATGGAGGGCAATAGGGCACGCATAAAGAAACGTGCAAGATGGCACCGCTGCAGCCTACCAGGCTACGTGCTGACCAAGCCTAAAACAGGGCCTAGCCTACCAGAGGCTGCTCAACCCACTCGGAAGCCCACTTCCCCTTACTCCAACGGGATTGGGAACGACCTTGGTATGGTACGCTAAGCAAAGAGACCAGAGGAAGTCTTACTGAAACCCCTCCAAACATCTCTGAATCGAAAGGTAATTTTTTTTTTTTAAACTTACCTGGCTCAGGGCTTATCAGTTGAGTACAGAGACGTTCTCTGGCTGTGGGAGGGGGCTTTGGCTGTCACCACCGTGCTCTGCTTCCTACACCCACTACCTTTCAGCTGCTTAAGCAGAAAAGTTCACGCCGGGAACCTGCTACCGGACCAAGGCACAGCTCAGAGATCTCTGAAATCGCCTCAGGAATTCTCAACTGGGGGAGGGACCTTTAGGAATCAATGCAAGAGAACGGGGCTCAATTTTCCTTCAATTTAGAAAGTAGAATTTCTCCTTCCAAAAATACAGCAATCCCATAGGGAGAGGTACGTCCACCATCTGCTGGAGACTGAGATTACTGGAGGGCCAAGGTCACTGCAGGGGTGTATGCAAGGTGATGTCAGCTTTGAAATCTGACTCAGTCTCCATCTGCTGGCAGGGGAGCATAACCCATTGGTCTTGAGTCCATCTGGCTACACGCTAGGAAATTTCAGTGCAGTTTTAATGCTCAGTTTATTGCATTAGCTCCAAGTTAGGCATTGAACATATTAGTATATTCATAGCAACATTACAGCAACAATACACAGAGAAATTTTAGGGTGGAGTACCTTCACTTATTCTGCTCTAGTTCTTGCAACATACTGCAGCTCTCAGCCTTGAAAGGCCTGTGCCATCCTGTAAGTGCATTAGTCAGTCTGTGGATTCATTCATCCCTTGTAATTTGTACATGAGATTGGCAGTGTGGTAAAGCTCTTGATTCTTGCTCTTGATTGCTACTTTGATTAAGTCACTTAAATTTCTGTGAGCTTAAACATAAGACTAACAGGCTGATACAGTAAAACCCGCGGGAGAGCGGGCATTCCGAGGAGAGCGCCTGCTCTGTCAACGCGCGCACAAGCCACTCTCCTATGCGCGCAATTTAGTATGCAAATGAGGGCCTGCAGTAAAAAGAGGCGTTAGGGACACTAGCGCATCCCTAGGGCCTCTTTTTTGACAGGAGCGGCAGCTGTCAGCGAGTTTGACAGCCGACGCTCAATTTTGCTGGCATCGGTTCTCAAACTCACTGACAGCCATGGGTTCAGAAAATGGACACCGGCATAACTGAGCGTCCATCTTCCAACCCGTGGGCCGATTCTGTACACTTCCCCGGCCTCATCAGGTGTTAATTTTTGAAAGTAAAATGTGCGGCTTCGCTGCACATTTTGCTTTCTGGATCGAGCGGGAATAACTAATAGGGCCATCAACATGCATTTGCATGTTGCGGGCGCTAGTAGGTTTGGGGGGGGTTTGGCCGCGCATTTTTGATGCGCTATTACCCTTACTGTATAAGGGGTAAAACTAGCATGTCAAAAACGCATGGCCAAACCCGGGCTAACCAGAACGCAATGTACTGTATCGGCCTGTAAGTTATTTGGAGTAGGGACATAACTATGCACAATCTTGTGCACAGTTTTTAGTCACAAACAGAGGTCCTTGTTCGGTCACAGTCTGGATAACAAAGTTAGCTGGATAAACTTATCCAGCTAACTTTGGAGCTGTATTCATTAGCACACACAGATAACTTTATCCGGCTAACTTTAGGACATCTCTATGGCATAACCAGACTTAGCTGGATAACTTATTCAGCTAATGTATCTCTTCCTCAGAACACTCCTACTTTATCTGGCTAAAATTTAGCTGGATAAGTTCTGGTTAAATGAATCTGAATATGGACCTCAGTGTTTTATTTTTAAAGTGCTCCACTAAAGAAGACAAAATGACAGCAGAGTACTTCTGATGAACACCTTGCTAAGTTTAACTCGCACATAAAAGGCACAAGATTGATATCTGTAGGCAGGCGCCCAATACATGTTTATTTTCTGAAGTTTGAATTTATCCTTCGTGAGTTTTATTCTATGTCCCTGGTTCATCCCACTGAATGACTGAATGCTACTTTCAGCTACATGAACACAGCCACCATACAACCTCCCCAAACCTCCCTCACCATTTTTCCAAAGTAAGTATTGGTAGCCTCATTAATCAGGGATCATGAGATGCATGCCCTAGAACTTATGCCTTCTTTCAACAAGCTTGAAGCGCCTACCTTAAGCCCTCTCCAGGTCGGAATTCCAAGAATGCAATTTTACAAAAGCATTCCATTTTAGCAAAAAAGGCCATTTTTCACCAGATTGTCTGGCGACTGACGACTAAGAAGAAGGTAGGGATGAGAGTGGGCATAAACATCTACAGAAGAAGCTGGTATTCGGTAAATATACAATAAGAGCACTGCCTTGCATTTCCTAGTGTGGCAATCAAATTCCTCACCGTTGTTGTAGTTACAGCCTGCAGCTTTCAATATTTCTCCCATGTTCACAAGAGCCTGTTGGATTAAGAACAAAAGCCTCTTTAGAAATTATTAATTAGGAAATAGAATTGAAAGCTGTAACATGTGCATTATAAATACACAATCCAGTTGCATGACGACTTTGGGCAGAAAGCAGCACCATTTCCTACACCTCGCCTGCCTGAAATGAAGCAGCAAATACAAAACCAATAGAGGATCCCAACATTGACTTTTCGTTTTTTGTTTCAAAACATTTTCTATAGATTAATAATTGGCAGAAGTATCTCACAGCCACAAAGGACCTGGATTTGATTCCAGGGCCAGCTTGGGGGCAAGGGTGGTGGGGCAGATGCTGCCTACCCATGGGGAAGGCCTCTCAGCCATTACTCAACTGTGACATCTAGGGGTCAGAGGGAGCCCTGGCTGGACATTCAGGCCGATGCAGTACAGGGCACTCCGGTGGAGCGCACTGTTAACCCGGATTTGGACGTGCGTTTGACGCGCTAGCTTTACCCCTTATTCAGTAAGGGGTAATAGCTGGTCGAAAACGCGCGTCCAACCCCCCCCTCCCCGAACCTAATAGCGCCCGCAACATGCAAATGCATGTTGATGGCCCTATTAGGTATTCCCACGCGATTCAGAAAGCAAAACGTGCAGCCAAGCCGCACATTTTACTTTCAGAAATTAGCGCCTACCCAAAAGGTAGGCATTAATTTCTCCAGGTACCGGGAAATTGCACAGATAAGCAGTAAAAACTGCTTTTCTGTACACCCTCTGACTTAATATCATGGCGATATTAAGTTGGAGGTCCTGAAAGTTTAAAAAAAATATATATATATATAAATAAATAAATAAATTTGAAATCGGCCCGTGGCTCGCGGGTTGAAAACCGGACGCTCAATTTTGCCGGCGTCCAGTTTCTGAACCCGTGGCTGTCAGTGGGTTTGAGAACCATCGCCGGCAAAATTGAGCGTTGGCTGTCAAACCCGCTGACAGCCGCCGCTCCTGTCCAAAAGAGGCGCTAGGGACGCGCCAGTGTCCCTAGCGCCTCTTTTTGCCGTGGGCCCTCATTTAACTACAGAATCGCGCGCACAGGAGAGCGGGCCCCGCGAGTTTTACTATATCGGCCCATAAGAGCAAGTTGTAAGAAACAAGGAGAGGGGGGTGGAAAAAACAAAATGGGGGAAACTCTTGAAGAGTTACAAATTAAAGCTCATGGTGCCATAGCCCAGAAGCTGGTTCTGATCAAGCTTGAAGCCCAAAAAGGTAAGACACTGCTGGGTGAAAAAAAGGTTTTTACAGAAAATGGTAAATTTGTTACAAAATAGAGACGGCTTAAGACCAACAAGGGCATTTACCAATAGTCCTGTAGTAAGTAAGCGGCTAGGCACTGTTCAAAGTGGGACACAGACTTAAATACACAATTAGATAGAAAATGATCAACATGTTTCAGTCTGGAAAAAAAAAAAATCAAGATAGCCATCTCTACAGCAATGATGGAAAATGCTTATAAAATGAAAATGCAGTGGTACATCACCCCCCGGTAACATTAGTGAAAATGAAAACTACCAAAATTAATTTTGGAGAAACTGTGAAGGTAACTATATACATGTGGTGGACTTGGTTCAATAATGCAATAATTTAGGAAAAGATTTAGATAAAAATCCAACTTTCAATCACATCTAGAAATCTTCCATAGGCCTCCCCAATAAAGGAGCATATTCTTTGAAAGATACTTACTGGAAGATGCTCATATTCTAGAAGATGCCAAAATGGAGGACCCATTTATGCCCATTCATAAATACATGTTGAATAGAATGGAGAAATTACTACTTACCTGATAATTTCCTTCAGTGAAAGGTAGGTCAATCCCAACGAGTGGGTTATGCACCTCTGCCAGCAAACTGAGGAGCAAGAGCAGACGTCTCGGCTATATAGTTCCACCTCGACATCAGCCCACCAGTATTCTCTGAAAAAGCCAAACTGTGGACAAAACAGATTATACTTGAACATTATTAGCAACAGGCAACCATTCATGTTTCTCAACCAACAGGAACACAGAGTTCAGCCTAAAGAAGGAACATATCTAGCAAACCAAGGACAAGAAGAGAACAGGAATCATACTCTGCATAGCTCACCCTACGAAAGGCTAACCACTAATCCAAACACCAGCAGGTCTGGGATTGACCTACCCTCCACTAAAGCTAAGGAAATTCAGGTAGCAATTTCTCCTTCCTTAGTATTCAGATTGGTACATCCCACTCGATGCTAATATTGTAAAGGGCAGAAGGCTACCAGTGGTCCAGTCAATACTTCCCGTGAAAATGCGACGTCCTCCCTAGCCCTAACATCCAAGGGGTAATGCTCGGAGAAGGTGTATAAAGATGACCATTTTACCACTTGGCAAATTTCAACAAGCAACAGAGTTCCGCCCATGATACCGCCTGAGCCCTCGTGGAATGCAGTCTAATGTGTTTCGGCAAGGCAACCTCAGTGGCCACATAGGATGAAATAATGTCTTCCTTAACCCAGCAGGCAATCATTGCCCGTGTCACTGGTGCTCCCTGCTTACTTTTACCATGAAGCACAGACGATCAGACTTCCAAACAGTCTGAGTTATGTCCAAGAATCGCAGCAAATGACACTTGATGTCCAAGGAACATAAAAGGTGGTACTCAGCTTAGTCTCGTTCCTCTCCAAGGCAGACAGAGAAATGGACTGATTCAAATGAAAGTCCGTAACCACTTTGGGCAAAAAGAAAGGCACAGTCCAAAGTTGAACCACACCTGGAGTCATATAGAGAAAAGGCTCACAACAGCAAAGAGCCTGCAGCTCTGAGACCAGACGTGCTGAACAAATTGCTACTAGCAAAAAAACTGGTTTCAAGGTAAGCAGCAGTCAAAAGGTCGGACCTGCCAAAAACTTGAGGACCAAGTTAAAGTCCCATAGAGGCACCAGAAGCCGTAATGGGAGGCAAAGATGCTTAAATCCCTGCAGAAAATGGACACATTCAGATGGGACGACAAAGACCCTCCATTTATTCTTCCTCTATAACAAGCCAGGTCTGCAACTTCAAGGTGTTAAGAGCCAACCCCTTAAGCAAACAATCTTGTAAAAATTCCAAAATCAACGGAATATCCATCTTGAGCAGTAGAGTACCTCGCTCAGAACACCAAGCCTCAATTTCCCTCCAAACTAACAGGCTAGAGAAGTAGAAAATTTCCAGGCCCAAAGAGTGGAAATTAATGCAGGTGATAACCGAGCCCTTTCAATGGGCCTAACTGTAAGACAGAATAGACACGGATCCTCGTCACAAAATGGGCCCTCGACATAAGGGATCCAACCGAGATGGTAGTCTGAAGGGACTGCTCACCAGAAGTCTCTGGAGACTTGCCTACCAATGCCTTTGAGTCCAATCTGGAGCCACTAAAAGGATGGTGTTGGCTTGACTTGCAATCTTCAGAATCAGCTTGCCCATCAGAGGTCAGGGGGAAACGCATAAAGAAGGGTGCCGTGTGGCCACTCCTGAACAAGAGCGTTGATGCCCATCGCATTAGGGTCCCGCCCGAGACTGAAGCAGCATGGAACCTATAGGTTATTTAAGGTCACCAACAGGACTAGATTTGGTAGGTGCCAGCAGTTCTCCAGGAGCCGAAAGGCCTCATCCACCAGCTCCCATTCTCCTGGGTCATACGTTTCCTCCTGTTGAGGAAATCGGCTTTGATGTTGTCCTTTCCAGCAATGCGAGAGGCAGATATGCTTAGGAGATGCTGCTCTGCTCATACCATGAACGTATCTATCTTCTCAGACACCTGTTAACTCTTGGAGCAGACATTATCCAGACTGCCCGAACCTCTAGCCACTCGGCGAACTGCAAGCATGCCAACCGAAATGCTCATGCCTCCAGTCTGTTGATGTTCCACTGCCACTTTGCTGCATTCCAGCATCCTTGCACCAACAACTCCTGACAGTGAACCCCCCCCAGCCCTGGAGGCTCACATGTGTCATAAGTACTGACCAATCTGGCGCAGTCAGGAAAATTCCCTTCCTGAGATGGTCCTTGTGTAACCACCAATCCAACTGGAATCTTACCTCTAATGGGAGGTGCAGCCTCACTGCAGACATCGAAAGAACAAGGCACGCTGAAGAGGGCATATATGTGCCCTCGCTCAGGAAACCTTCTAATGCAGCAGCCATCAACCACAGGACCTGTAGATAAGACCACATGGTCAGACGAACAGAGCTCCTCAGGAATCAAACTCGCAGGATCAACATGTGGATACGGGACTCTGGCAGAAACACTCTGCCCTGCCTTGTATTAAATCATACCTTGACATACTCCAGGGTCTGAGACGGCCACAAATTGTTCTTGGCCAGGTTCGCCACCCAACCTAGCTCCTGTAGCAAGGAAAGCACCCTGTGGGAAGCACGAAGACTCTCCTCCAAAGCTTTGGCTCGAATCAACCAGTCGTCCAGATAGGAATGAACTAGAACACCCTCCTTGCGAAAGGCTGCCTCTACTACCACCTTGACCTTGGAAAAGGTCCTGGGCACCATGGCTAGACTGAAAGGCAAGGCCTGAAATGGTAATGACGATCCAAGATAAATTGGAAGATCCTGCTGGATGGGAATATGCAGATATGCCACTGTCAGATCCAGAGACATGGAGGTACTCCCTCACTTGGACAGCCATTATGATAGAGTGTACTGTTTCTATCCTGAAATGTGTGAATTGTAGATGACAGTTGACAACCTTGAGATCCAGTATGGGTCAAAATGACAGTTCCTTCTTGGGCACAACAAAAACAGAATATTGGCCTGTATTTCGCTGCAATTTGAGAACAGGAATCATTGCTTTCAGATTAAACATCCGTTGTAATGTCGCTTCCACTTCCACCCTTTTCTGAGGGGAGTATCATGGAGAGACCATCTGGAGGAATCTGGAGGAATGCAAAGAAATTCTAGAGCATACCCGTTCCAAATCACGTCGAGAACCCATTGATCCAAAATATTCTGGACCCACCTGTGATAAAACCGAGATAGGTGACCACCTATCTCCTGCACTACCACTTGAGCCCGCAAACCTTAACTGGGAAGACCAGGGAGCTCCACTTCTGAAGACTGCATCCTTTTGAGGAAAGGATGGGATCCCTGGGAAGAATCTCCTCTATAAGGCCAAAAGCGCTGGTAGTTTTCGAAGCAGCCAGTCTCCTGAAAAGGCCAGGCAATGGGTTTCTTGTCCTCTGGTAAACGAGGGACCTGGGTCTCTCCCCATTTACTTGCCAAACAAAAGCGAGCCTTTGAAGGGCAGCTCAGTAAGGTTAGACTTTGAAATGGTATCTGTGGGCCAGTTGCACAGCCATAGCTTCTGCCTGGCTGCAATAATTGAAGCAGATTTTCTGGAAGCTATGCATACCAAGTCACAACCCGCATCAGCCACGGCTGCAGCCCCTGGTTCTATCACAGGTCCAAAGATCAGATCCAGTGCCACCAGATTCTTGACAAAGACGCAAGGTAGCCAGAGCTACCAAGACGCAACAAGCAATTTGCAAGTTTGTCACTGCCTCAAAAGCTTGCTTCAGGATAGCTTCCATCCTCCTCTTCCAGAATGGTGGTACCAGAACATAGTAAAGCATCCGCCCTAGGGAAATGCAATTGCTGTCTGGCCTGCGAATCCAAGAGGTATAAACCCACCAAGACACATCCCCCTTTAAAAGACACCTCTGGCGCACTCCATTCCAGATCAATCAACTCCTGGATTGTATCCAAGAGGGGAAATGAGAAGCCTTGCGCAGGGTGACCAAAATAGGATCATTCTTCTGCGTCCAAGGAGTCAGACCAAGCCACTCTGAAGATCTTCAGGGTCTGAGACATCAAACCCAGAAACTTATCTCTCTGAAAGAAACGGAGAAGAGTCCAATATGCCTCCAAATCTGAGGGGGGGGGGGGGGGGGGGGAATGTCCCCTTCCTCACCAGGAGAGCCTCTCCCATCCATAATCGGTATCATCCTGATCCACCTGCAATCAAGCTCTATCAGATGCACTGTACCATGGTACTTGACTGGAGATAGGCAGAGGAGCTACCTTAGTAGGTACAGCTATTTCAGAAGATGGATGCTATAGAAATGTCTACAAACCCTGAAAGAATTCTACCCAGGAAAAGGAGGCCCGAATCAGACACCTGCGAGCTAGTGTCCCCCAAGGACTCGACCCGTGGATCAATCAAGGGAGGAGACACCCCTGCTGCGTATACCTCAGTCCCAATCCCCACAGACCAAGGAGATGGACCATCTCCAGCCAAATCGGAAGAAGGAAAATCTCCTTGAGCATCCAGGAAGCACTAACACAGGCATAAAGAAAGCGCTGGCTGATTGGCCCTGACGTGGCATACAGCACAGATAGGAGCTAAGGTGAGGACTGAGGAAGGCTCGCGCCTAGCAAAAACAAGCGTATAAGCGCACTCAAAATAAATGCACAAAAAAATTGTGTCCAAGTCCAAGCGCCTAGGTTGCTCGTACAACTGGGTGCCCAGCACCAATGCCTAAACTGGACGCATAAGATGTGCGTCCAAAAAGAAGTGCCCAAACTGGACATACAGGCAAGAATGGATGCCCACACGGATGTGCAAGCGTGCACAGATGGCCTGTGGCAAAAAACATGTGAAACAATTGCACGCAAAAATGGGAGAAGCCTGGGAGCAGGGCCTAGCCAAATGGTTAATCAACCTGCCAAGCCTGCACTCATTCCACATGAAACTCCCCAAAGACGTGAGCGGGACAGTCAAATGCCAAGGACAAAGATCCTTCTCCTGCTGTCTTTTTTATTTTTTGGTTTTTAAATAAGAAAACTTTTACTTGAGCTCAGCCCTCCCTGGCTGAGAGCAGAACAGGTTCAGACTACAAGGGCAGAGGGCTACAGTCTTCACCGCTGAGCCTCTCTTGGCCTGAAACCACTAATTGGAATTTAGGTCCACAGCAGTCAAGGCTACCAGACTAAAGGCACTGAGGGATTGTACATTATCATCTCAGGAGGCAAGCAGTGCTAGAGACAGCTTGTCTTTCAGATATCTCCTTTCCAACGTCTTTCTTTTTTTTTTTTTAAACTCACAGGCAATCCCCCGAAGGAGGATCCATATCCATCATCTGCTGGAGACAGAGAATATTTGTGGGCTGATGTCAGGGCGAGACGTTAGCTTTTATTCCGTCTCCATCTGCAGAGGTGCAAAATCCACTCATTAGGACTGACCCTCCTGAATGCTAAGGAGGCATGATCTCTATGGAAAAGATAGCGCTGGAAAGAGAATCTGAGCTACACATTTGAGATCTGGTACATTTAATTTTATTTAATAAGTTAAATCACATAAAACCAAAAACTGGAGAACTTACTTACCTGATAATTTCATTTTCCTTAGTGTAGACAGATGGACTCAGAACCAGTGGGTTATGCTCCCCTGCCAGCAGATGGAGATGGAGCAAGCTAATGTCACAGTATATATAGCCCTGCAGTGATCCCCACCCTCTTAGTATTCTCTTCAAAAGCATCTGTGGATAGACCAGCAAAAAAAAACATGATCAAAAAACAGGAAACCAGAACTGTATTCAACCAAACACTGAACTCACATAAGATTCTAGGTACCCCTAGCTAGAGACTGGATGAACATTTACCAGTACTCCCTGGGGACCCATAGCCCCACAGGAGGACTATTGACCCACTCATGTGGCAGCCGAAGGCAGGAAGCAGAATCCATCTGTCTACACTAAGGCAACGAAATTATCACATAAGTAATTTCTCCATTTCCTAGAATGTAGGCAGATGGTCTCAGGACCAGTGAGATGTACCAAAGCTACTTCCCAACAGGGTGGGAGGCTGCCCACGGTCCAGTCAAACTGCATCTGTAAAGGCTGCATCCTCCTGGGCCCGCATATCCAGACGATGAGACCTGGAAGAAGTGTGTAAGAAGGATGACATCACAGCTCAGCAGATATCGACGGGAGACAGACTAACCTCCGCCCATGACACTGCCTCAGCCCAGGTGAATACCTCCTTAATGCAATGAGCTATGGTAGCCCATGAACCCGGAGCGCCCTGCTTACTCCTGCCATGGAGAACAAATAGGCGATCAGTCTTTTAAAAAGGCTCAGAGACCTCTAGATACCGCACGACAAGTCGCTTGACATCCAAGGAGCACAAGAGGCGAAACTCATCTGCATCACTGACCTTATTCAAGGATGGCAAGGAGATAGACCTATTCAAATGAAAGTCTGAGACTACCCTGGTCAGGAAGAATGGAACAGTACGCAGCTGTAACGCTCCCAGAGTCACCCCAAAGAACATCTCCTGACAAGACAAGGCCTGCAGCTCAAATTCAACCCATAGAACATACAGCCACCAGGAACAGTCTTCAAGGTCAACAATCGCAAGGAAAGGCTACTCAGTAATTGGAATGTAGGACCCGCCAAAACAATCCAGCACCAAATTAAGACTCCACAATGGAACCGGTACCCTCAAGGGAGGTCTAACATGCTTCACTCCCTTAAAAAAAAAAAAAAAAAAAAAAAAGGGCCACATCAGGATGAGACAAGGAACACCATTCACCAGGCCTCTGAACCAGGCAAGAGTCACAACCTGCATCTTTAAGGAATTAAGGGCCAATCCTTTATTTAATCCATACTGCAAGAAACCCAGAATCAGAGGGATCTTATCTAAACGAGGAAGAACACCCTGCTCCTCACACCAGGCCTTGAAGACTCTCCAAACACACCCACAAGCCAAGGAAGTGTGAGCGCAGAGTAAAGTGGCAATCACCACAGAGGAAAAACAACTCTTCAACAGGTGAACCCTCTCAAGGGCCAAACCATAAGACAGAATCAAGTAGGATCCTTATGAAGAACCAGTCCTTGCTGTAACATATCATGTATGGGAGAAGACGAAGGGGAGCCTCCACCCTGGAGTTGTTGCAAATCTGCATACCATGGACGCCTAGGCCAATCTGGCACCACCAGGATTAATAGCTCCCTGTGGCCTTCGATCTTGCAAATTATGCTGCTCAGCAAGGGCCATGGAGGAAAGGCATAAAGTAAAGTAATCTGTCTTCTGGCCAGACTTGTATGACAGCATCTATTCTCAGGGACCATGGATCTCTCCTGCGACTGCAGAATCAAGCAACCTTCACATTTCGAGAAGTCACCAGCAGGTCTAGGAACGGAAGGCCCCAGTGATCCACAATCAGCTGAAATGCCTCAACTGACAACACCCACTCTCCTGGGTCCAGACACTCCCTGCTGAGAAAGTCCGCTCTTACATTGTCTTTTCCTGCAGTGTGAGAGGCTGAGATCATCTGCAGATAACCTTCACCTATTCTATAAGCTAGTCTATTTCCTGTGATACTTGCTGGCTCTTGGTTCATCCCTGGTGATTGATACAGGCCACCGTCGTCTTGTAGTCAGACATCACGTGAACCGCTTGATCCCTCAGCCTGTGGCTGAACTACAAGCATTCCAGCTGTATCGCCCTTGGTTCCAGGCGATTGATGTTCCAGTGGGACTCTTCAGCAGTTCAACAGCCCTGGGTCGTTAACTCCAGTAAGCCCCCCAACCATGGAGACTCGCTTCTGACGTGAGTACCCACCAGCCTGGACAGGACAAGGGAACTCCCTCTCTCAGATGATCCTCCTGCAACCATCACTGGAGGTGGGAACAGATTTCCATTGGTAAGTGGAGCCAAACCGCATAGTCCTGAGACTGCAGGTTCCAGCAAGATAGCAGAGAACGCTGAAGAGAACACATACACCCTTGCCCACAGCACCACTTCCAGCGTAGCCTCTATTAAGCCAAGTACCTGTAGGTAGGTCCACACTGTCAGGCATATGGTGTTCATCAACTGACAAACTTGAGACAATTTCTGAATCCGAATTTTTGGTAGGGATACTCTGTACTGTCCCATGTCAAACCAGACCCAGATACTCCAATGACTTGGATGGCTGATGATTGCTCTTGGTCAGGTTTACCACCCAACGAGCTCCTGCAATAAGGTGATCACCTTGTATGTCATCAGGCGGCTCTCTTTTTTCAAGGCCTCCACTACTACCACCATAACCTTGGAAAACGTTCTGGGAGCAGTGGCTAGACCAAAAGACAGCACCCGAAACTGATAATGGTGCCCTAAAACCGCAAAGCACTGGTGTTCCAATCGGATGGGAATATGAAGGTAAGCCTCTGACAGATCCAAGGAGTCAGAAATTCCCAACCGCACCACCATTATCACAGTGCATAAGGTTTCCATTTGAAAATAAAAAAAAAAGTCACCTTCAAGTGACGGTTGACCCTCTTGAGATCCAGGATGGGATGAAAGGAGCCCTCCTTCTTGGGTACAACAAAATAAATGGAATATCGTTCCATACTTTTCTTAGATGTGGACACCGGAGCCACAGCTCTCAGTCTGAGGAGCCTTTGAAGTGTGAACTACACTACCTGCAAGGGGACACCATGAACAAGTCCCGAGGAATGCTGCAAAATTCTAATGCATAGTCTTCTCATATCTCTTCCAGGACCCACTGGTCTGAAGTGATCTCGACCCACCTCTGATAAAAGAGACGTCACCCTGGTTCCTGCTCTGGAGGGTGGATGGTGAAACCTTCATTGGGAAGCTCAGGAAGGTCCACCACCTGAGCCCACTCCTCTCTTCAGCTGTCAGGGATGAAAGGACTGAGACCTACCGAAAGGCCGAGTCCACTGATAGGTCATCTTTCTGAGGGACAAAAACACCTGGAACCCTGAAGATGACCCCTCATACCAAAGGAGCACTGTAGCTGCTTGCTATCCTCCAGCAACCAAGGAATCGGAGTCTCTCCCTACTTACTGGCCAGTTTCTCCAACTCGCTCCCAATCAAGAGCGAGCCTTTAAAGGACATTTTGTTAAGATTGGCTTTGGAGGCCGAGTCAGCTGACCAATTTTGCAACCAGAGTTGATGCCTGGCTGCTATCACCAAAGCCACTCCTCTGGCCGAGGTCCAGACCAAATCACAGCCTGTGTCTACTAAAATGGCGGCAGCAAGCTCCATAAACGCTCTGGAATTCCTTCCAGACTCAACCTCCTGAAAGAGAAGCAGACAAGATCTCACCACTAGGGCACAACAGGAGGCAATCTGTAAAATCATAGCCACTGCCTCAAAGGCTTATTTAAGAATAGCTTCAATCCTTCTATCATGTACATCCTTCAAGGCCGCTCCTCCCTCTACAGGGATAGTCGTCCGCTTAGAGAGACGGCATATACCAGAGCATCCACTTTGGGAAAATGCAAACACTCCCTCACAGCCGGATCCCAGGGGGTTCAGGCCTTCCAATGTCTGACCCATTTAATATTTTCTTCTGAGGTGTTCCATTTCAGATCAAATTCCTGAATGGCATCCATCACAGGGAAAAAAACAAGAGGCCTCACGTAAGGAAACTAAAATGGGATTCTCCCTCAGCTCTGACATGGCATCTGAACCAGAAACACCCAGCTGTTTCAAGGTCTGGGAAATCAGGGCCAGCAGTTCATCTCTATGAAAAACCTGCAACATGGTTTGATACGGTTCCAACCCTGAAGGAATTTCCACATCTTTCAGGGAATCAGGATCAACCTCATCATCAGTGCCATCCAGATTCCTGTCAGGAACACTCTCCGGGATCAGAGGCAAGCCCCGGCACTTAAGCATAGGACTGTAAGAGGAAGGAGCCACCGACTGAGGGTCCAACCAGACAGGAATAGAGTAAGCAGAGGACTGCACCTGAAGAAAGGCTTGTAAGCCTTGAAAAATTCCACCCAAGAAAAAGCAGCCGGGTTCAGACCAAGCCCAGAAGGAAATGGAGCTGGTTTCACAGAACTGCCCTTGCTAGCGGAGGAGCTAGTCAAGAGGTAAGACCTGGTGTCCCCCCAGTCAAGGCCATGACCAACCCATCATCAGAATGGGAAGTGCCAGGCTTAGCAACATCCGAGGAAGACAACTGTCCCTGAGCGTCTGAGCAGTGTTGACACAGGTTAGAAGCCAGATCAGGCTGAGAAGCCCTAATATGACAGGCAACACAAATAGGTTGATGAATGGGCTTGAACAGAAAACCAACATGAAGAAAGGAAAAATGACCCAGAATCCCCTGGTTTCTTAGCCTTCCTGGGCTGCATGAACTCTAAGTGACTAAATGAGAATGACTTGCAGAATTCCTAAGGACATCTGGACAGGCAGTCAAGTGGCCTCCACCTATGATGCCTAATTATAGGGTCAAACAAAGCAGAAACCAATGGTGGGAACTTCAGGCTATCCTTCACAATAAGAGGCACTCTTTCTCAGGGGTTTCTATAAACACAACCTCAGATGTGTTAATTACCTTGACCAGCAAGATTCTAACAGAACAAAAAAAGACTATCCAAAGAGTGATGGTAAATGGGCCCCACCTTGGAGAAATACTCAGGGATGATCTTATCGTGTTGTTGATATAACAACCTATGTAAATGATTCTTTGGACAGTCATGCAATGCTAGAATCTTCTACAATATTGAATGTTATCTATAAAAGAAGGATCACTTCCTGTATACAATGAGATGCTGGTGGTCTGTTTGTCAGAGGCATGGCATCAGCATCTCTCAAGAATACTTATATTGTTCAATAAAAAGGCTGCCCCATTCCCCAACCGGAGAGGGAACGAATGTCAGTACAGCGCGCCAAGCATGGAGACCGGAGGAAGTCCTGAAACTTCTCAGTCTCCGATTTAAGGTAAAACTTTTGTTTTAAAAAATTTTTTTGTAAACCTTACCTGGCGCTTTCCGGCTGAGTACAGAGACTGTCTCCGGCTGCGGGAGGAGAGGGCATCTTCTGTCATCGCCATACTCAGCCTCCTACACCTGCTACCTTTCAGCTGAATTATCAGCTAAATCCACACCAGGAAACCCAGCTAACGGAGCAAGGCACACCTCTGAGGGATCACGGAAGTCACCTCAGGAATTCTCAATTGGGGGAGGGCCCTTTAAGTATCACCGCAAGAGAGCAGGGCTTTTTCTGAATTTATAATTTCTCCATCCAAAAATCACAAAGCAATCCCCATAATGACATGCACGTCCACCATCTGCTATATGTACTGAGACGTTATCTTGCTCCTGCTCCATCTGTTGGCAGGGGAGCATAAACCACTGGTCCTGAGTCCATCTGTCTACATGCTAGGAAAACTGAGAAAAAAAATGTTTGGCCAAAGTATCACAGCTCCACCTGGAATCAATACTCCCCCTCTTGGTTCATAGTGAACAAATGACCTTTGTAAAGGGAAGAGTATCAACAACTAATACTAGGAGGCCTGTCTTAATGTCTTACACACAGAAAGCCTTCAACCAGCTACCCAGGCCTTTATTATTTGAAGTACTCAGAAAAAGAAAATTATTATTTACCTGCTAATTTTCGTTCCTGTAGTACCATGGATCAGTCCAGACAGTGGGTTATGTCCCCAATCCAGCAGATGGAGTCAGCACAAGCTTTGAGGGGGCGAATCCATATATACTACTACCCCCTCTGCAGGAGTTCGGTATCGAGTATATCAAAGCCCGAGTAGAAACCCCCGAAGGATCAAGTTTGTGGAAACAGATAATGAAAACAATTGTAACCGCAACAAATAACTGCAAACATCCTACCAACTTGTAGGGAGCTGTGAAAAAACAGCGAAAAGAAACAACTGTGAAGACACAGAACACTGCGAGCAAGAAGCAGCGCAGAGCTGAGCAGGATCAAGAACCCAAACGCGGTGGGCGTCTGGACTGATCCATGGTACTACAGGAACGAAAATTAGCAGGTAAATAATAATTTTCTTTTCCCTGTACGTACCTGGATCAGTCCAGACAGTGGGATGTACCCAAGCTTCCCTAAATCGGGTGGGGTCCTGCGAGGCCTGCTCGGAGAACCTGCTCGCCAAAGTGTCCAGAGACCGAAGAGGCGAGGTGCAGACGATAGTGCCTCGAGAACGTGTGTAACGATTTCCAGGTGGCTGCCCTACAAATTTCCTGCGAGGATACCGAGCGAACCTCCGCCCAGGAAGCCGCCTGAGAACGTGTAGAATGCGCTACGATTCCGGGTGGGGGAGTCCGACCCGCCCCAATGTAAGAAGCAGCAATGCCGGCCTTCAGCCATCTGGCAATGGTAGTCTTCGAGGCCTGAGACCCCTTCTTAGGACCGGCCCAGAGTACAAAGAGATGGTCAGAGGTTCGGAACTCATTTGTAGCCTCCAGATAGAGGCGCAGAGTGCGCTTGACATTCAAGAGACGGAGAGACTTCGGCTCTGAGGAAGAGAAGGACAGCAACTCCACCGTCTGGTTCACATGGAATGCAGAAACCACCTTCGGAAGGAAGGAGGGAACGGTGCGAAGCGAAACTCCAGAGTCGGAGAAACGGAGATAGGGCTCTCTACACAACAGAGCCTGCATCTCCGAGATGCGTCGAGCGGAACAGATGGTCACAAGAAATACAGTCTTGAGAGTGAGATCCTTTATCGTTGCGCTGCGCAGCGGCTCGAACGGTGGTCCCGACAGGGAGCAAAGCACAAGGTTAAGACTCCAGGAGGGACAAGGGTCCCGTAACGGAGGACGCATATGCTTGACACCCTTGAGAAAACGAGCAATGTCAGGATGCTGTAGAAGAGAGCCCCCATCGCTCAACAGCGAACCAAGGGCGGCCACCTGAACCCGTTAGTGAATTATAGGTGAGCCCTTTTTCCACCCCCCGCCTGTAGAAACTGAAGGATCTGAGGTACAGAAGCCTTAGCGGGTCTCGTGGCCTGGCTGGTACACCACAGCTCGAACACCTTTCAGACTCGAACATAGGCCGATGTCTTTCGTGCCCGCAATAGCGTGGATACTACCGCCTCCAGGTAGCCCCGACGCCGGAGGCGGCGCCTCTCAAAAGCCAGGCTGCAAGACAGAAGAATTCTGCCTGCTCGAAAAATACCGGGCCCTGATGTAGGAGCTGGGGGAGGTGCCCCAGCCTGATTGGCCTGTCGATCACCAGCTGTAGCAGGTCCGCAAACCAGGGTCGCCTGGGCCATTCTGGGGTGACGAAAACCACGGTCCCCTGATGGCTTTCTATTCTGCGGAGCATCCTGCCCACCAGGGGCCATGGTGGAAAAGAAAGATATGGCGGCCACGGGAGGACCAGGGCATCCACTCCCTCCGCGCTCTCTCCGGCGACTGAAGAAGCGTGGAGCCTTGGCGTTGAGAGCGGACGCCATCAGATCCAAGTGGGGGGCCCCCCCACCGATGGACGAGAAGTTGCATTGCTTTGTCGGAGAGAGACCACTCTCCGGGTCCAGCAGTTGACGACTGAGGAAGTCCGCCTGGACGTTGTCCACACCGGCGACGTGCGAGGCCGCTAGCCGGACGAGATGACGCTCCGCCCATTGCATCAGCAGCGCCGCCTCGAGCGCGACCTGCGGGCTGCGCGTGCCTCCTTGTCGGTTGATGTAGACCACGGTGGTAGCGTTGTCCGATAGGATTCTGACTTCTCGGTTCCGAAGAAGCGAGAGGAAATGTCGCAGAGCTAGCCGGACCGCTCTGGTTTCCAGACGGTTGATTGACCACTTCGCCTCCACCGTGGACCACGTCCCCTGCGTGGCGCTTCGATCGCAGACTGCACCCCAGCCTGCTAGACTGGCATAGGTGGTCACCACCACCCAATTTGGCAGATCGAGGGACATGCCACGGGCCAGGTTCGGCGGATCCAACCACCAGCCCAGACTGTCCCTGGCATTCTGTGGGAGCGGGAGAATCATCTGATAGTCCTGCAATACTGGTTTCCAACGGGAGAAGAGCGCCCACTGTAAGGTCCTGAGGTGCGCGAAAGCCCAAGGTACAAGGTCGATGGTGGACCCCATCACTCCCAGGAGTTGCAGGTAGTCCCAGGAGGTGGGCTCTGGTAACGCAGAGAGCCGTCGTGTGTGATCCCGCAAGGATTGAGCTTTGTCCTGGCGCAGAAAAACTTTGCCCAGTAGGGTGTCGAAAGTTGCCCCCAAAAAAAACCCAAGCGTTGCGAGGGCATGAGGGAGCTCTTGGAGAAGTTCACTACCCATCCCAGGGAATGTAGAAACCGTACTACTCGAGTCACCGCTGAGCGTCCATGATCGAATGACTTCGCCCGGAGGAGCCAATCGTCCAGATAAGGATGAACCAGGATGCCCTCCTTCCGGAGAGCTGCCGCCACAACTACCATGATCTTGGTGAAGGTGTGCAGCGCCGGCGCCAATCCAAACACGAGAGCCGTGAACTGAAAATGCTGGTCCAGAATTTTGAAACGAAGGAAACTGTGGTGGTCCAGGCGGATGGGAATGTGCAGGTAGGCCTCCGTTAAGTCCAGGGAGGCGAGGAACTCCCCCCGATGCACCGCCGCAATCACTGACCGGAGCGTTTCCATGCGGAACCGAACGACTCGAAGGGATTTGTTGACTTCCTTGAGGACTAGGATAGGCCGGAAGGAACCGTCCTTCTTTGGTACGACGAAATAGATGGAATAGTGGCCCGAGCCCACCTCTCCGAAGGGCACGGGCGCAGTAGCGCCTATCTCCCGGAGTCTGTCCAGAGTCAGCTGCACCTCTCCTCTCTTGAGGTCCGAGCCACAGGGGGAAAAGATGAACCTTCCCTGCGGGGGGCGGACAAATTCCAATGCGTAGCCGTGTTTTATGGTATCCAGGACCCACTGGTCCGAGGTGATCCGTGCCCACTCCGCTTAGAAATACGTTAGTCGGTCCCCAATCCTGGGGACAGGGGAGTGGGCGAGACTGGCATCATTGTGAAGACTTGGTATAGGGGTTCCCGGTTCCGGGAGTAGTGCATGCGGGCCGATGCCCGCGGAAGGCGCGCAACCAGGGCTGAGACCTGGGGGCGGATGGCCGGGAGCCCGTCTGTCTGTAGCCCCTGTAGCGCCGTTGCGCTCTGGCTCTGGTCCGAGAAGAAGAAAACGCTCTGGATGGTCGAAACCTATCCTCCGGCAGCCGATGAACAGCGTTCTCCCCCCAGGGACTTGATGATCTGGTCCAAATCCTCCCCGAAGAGGAACTTGCCCCTGAAGGGAAGAGAGCCCAGACTGGACTTAGAGGACGTATCAGACGCCCAATTGCGTAGCCACAGTAGTCGTCGTGCTGCCACTACCGAAACCATGGATCTTGTGAGGACCCGAAAAAGGTCGTACGAGGCGTCCGCCCCATACGCCACTGCGGCTTCTAGCCGATCTGCCTGGGCAGCCTCATCGGACGGCAGGTTCTGAGACGTGAGGAGTTGTTGCACCCAAAGGAGACTAGCCCGCTGGGCAAGCGAACTGAACATCACCGCCCGCATACCCAGAGCGGAGACCTCGAAAACCCGCTTAAGGAAAACTTCCAACTTACGATCCTGTGTGTCCCGCAACGCCGCACCTCCCGTCACTGGGATAGTCGTCCTCTTCGTGACCGCCGACACTGCGGAGTCCACCTTTGGGACCTTGATGAGGTCCAGAAAATCTTCGGGGAGCGGGTACAGCTTTTCCATAGCCCGGCTGCTCTTCAGGGAGGCCTCCGGGGTGTCCCATTCCCTGGTGAGAAGTTGTAAAAACGAGTCATGAATGGGAAAAGCCAGAGCCCTCGGCCGGAGTGCCGCCAGGACAGGATCTCCCTTCCTTGAAGAAGTGATGACAGCGGGAGCTACTGGGGCAGGCGGGTCTGGTGGCGGATCCAAATCTAATTCTTGGATGATCTGCGGGATGAGGTCGTCCAGCTCTTCCCTCTGGAAGAGGCGTAGGGTACGCGGATCATCCCCCTCCTGTGTGCCGTCCCCTTGTCCCCCGTCCGTGAGGTCAAGTCCATGTCCCGCTGGGTCTGGCACCGCCCCCACTGCCGCGGGCGTGGATCGGACCCGGGTAGGAAGGCGGGAGGCCCCCACTCCCGGAGGGTCGGGGGGGGGCCGGCGTCGAGGGCGACATCCGAGGGATCTTAGGAGGGGGGGGGGGGGGGTCCCACAGGTGCTTCCAGCCCCTGCAGATAAGCGGTATGCATGAGCAGGATAAACTCCGGAGAGAACCCCGGCCTGCTCGGGTGCGCTTCGGGGGCGGCGTGGTTCCTGCTCCCTGGCTCTGGGTGCTTGGTTCCTGCACCAAAATCGGGGGAACACCCCCGCTGGTAGAGTCCTCCGGGATCCGTTCTCCCTCGTGGCCTCCAGGGATCCGTTCCCCCTCGTGGCCTGCGCCTCAGGGCGCTCAGAATGTAAAATGGCCGCCGTTCCCGCCAAAAATGGCGGAGTGGCCGGCCCGCACCGCCCGGGCAAAAAAGAAAAATCAGTCAGGGACTGTGAGGTACCTTCCCCCCCGGGAAGGCATCGTGCACAGATGCCCTCCCGGGAAATCCGGGACCCCGGGTCTCCGCAGGCCGCACAGCGGGACGGCCGCGGCATCGGGATCGCTGCAGGAGAAAAGAAAAAGCCACGGGGGGGGCCACGCACACAAAGGCGCCGCTGCGGGGGGGCCCGGTCGGCCCGCACTGCCCGCTGTCTGAAAATAGAGGAGGGTGCCGCGGGGGGGCCTTCCTGGCCACACGACCCGCCCCAGACATCTTTCCCTAAATGACTCAGCAGCCCATGAGGAGCTGTAAAATGGCCGCGGGTGAGGGAGTAAAGAGCGAAGAGGCCGGCTCCACCGGCTTTCGCGGGCACCGGGGGCTGAGCTGTAAAGGAAAAAACTACAAAGGAAAAACAAACTTACCCCTGGCTGCAACGAGAAATAAACAGCAAGGCCGCAGAGAAGAGACAAGGAAGATAAGCCACTCCCCAGAAGTTGAAAGAACTCTGCCTTTTTTTTTTTTTTTTTTAAACTTAATACAAACTTGATCCACAGAAAAAGACAACAACAAGCCATAATCAAGCAAGAAAGTGAAGGAAAAGGAGGGGAAGCCTGATTCCCCTACTCGCATCTGCTGGAGTCAGAAGATACTGAACTCCTGCAGAGGGGGTAGTAGTATATATGGATACGCCCCCTCAAAGCTTGTGCTGACTCCATCTGCTGGATTGGGGACATAACCCACTGTCTGGACTGATCCAGGTACGTACAGGGAATGCCGGTTTACCATTTGCTCCCATTTAAGATAACTAGTATTTTGGGTTGTACCTTTTCCCCAGTATTTCGAAAGTGGCAGGAACAGGGTCTATTTTGTATTGCTCAGCTTTGAAAAAGGATGTGTGTTTTCAAACCTTTGTCTCTCATAGCTAAGTACTCATGGCTAATTATCTACAAGCCTGGATGACCTCTCAATTCCATTGCAACCTTTGAATAGAATGGAGGATTGTTTTTTTACTGAACTAGATGCCTCCGCAAAAGGTGTTACAATTGTAAACTGAGGCATCTGACTGGAAAATTTGGAGCAACAACAATATAATTGATAAAATGTATGGAATGTAGTCTTGGGTGTGAGTTTGGATAATAAAACTTGGAAAAGAATCTGGATTGATTCCCACATTTCCATTTGCACTAGATATGTAATAGCTTTACCATGAGCTTGACCTAAGAACTACTGCACTCCAGTTTGTTTTTTTTTTGTTAATCTTCAAAGAAGACTTTTTCATGTGTTTGCACTTTTATATTGGTTAAGGGTATGACTTGAATAATTGTTTTCCTTATTTTGCAGAAGTGTGACCTGAAGCAACCTTATGGCGAAACATTTGTCACATTGGCTCCTTCAATGGCATCATTGACTGCCTCATATATGTATTAAATTGGCCTTTTTATCTGCATGTTTTATTGCCTCAATTCCTTGACTGAAGCATTTGGGCACTTTGTTTTCAGATTTTATGTATAAACTATATCACATACAAATTGTTCACAATACATATTGAGTGATTGGCTGTTGACATTAGAACATTACCAGCCCATCAGATCTTTTTCCTCCAATTTTTTTTAATTTAGTTTTCACGTACCCAAAATTTATTTTGTTTATTTATTATTTTTATATACCGACATTTGATCTGAGATATCACATCGGTTTACATTCAGGTACTGTAGGTATTTCTCTATCCCCAGAGGGCTTACAATCTAAGTTTTTGTACCTGAGGCAATGGAGGGTAAAGTGACTTGCCCAAGGTCACAAGGAGCGACAGCAGGACTCAAACCCTGGTCTCCTGGTTCATAACCCACTGCTCTAACCACTAGGCTATTCCTCCTCCCCTTGATACATTTTGTGAGGTTAAAGTGATTTTTTGTTCAATTCTCACTTGCACTGATTGGATTTTTTTTGTAATACAGTTTTTATTTGTACACTTCCTTCTTCATGGCTCTTTCGATCCTGTCCTGAGCAGTGCAGCATTGTCCTGTCACAGTGGGCCTTGTGCTCTCTAGGTCTGCCTGAGAAAAACATGATGAACCTCCTCCTTCTGTTACAAGATATACACCTGAATTACATTTCCGAGTCTAGAATTTGCATTCTCTCCTCATTGTTTTTAGATACCGCCACATACTTTATTCTAAGAATATTCAATAGAACAACGTGAAGGAAAAAAAAAAAAAAAAGAAGAATGCACAAGAGATTTTCTAGTGAGGAAAAAAATTCTAGAAAAGGAGGGTATTGTCAAGAGGCTGGAACATGTAGACTAAAGTAATGAATGAAAGTATTTTTTCACAAAGAGTGACAAAGGGGCATCATCACAGTGGAGACTGTGGAAGCCAAATAGTACTGGAATTCAAGAAAGCAGAGTATAACCACATGGTATCCTTTCAATATTGTTTTTGACTTGGTAGTTTCATCTGCATCTACCCCCTCTTTTGTCTCCTACTTTTTCACACCCCAGTACAATACCTAGGCTGGTCATTGCAAGGACAGTTCTGTTCCAGAGGTCATGCACTCAGCTCGTTCCAGAACCCTGGCATCATGGGCCTTGAATCCAGCTACCAGGTGTTGCCCTTTAATGACCACATCTCACCCTCCCTGGAGCTATAAACACTGCCTTCTCAGCATCCCCAGCCTATGCTGATGCAGGGAGTAGAAGACCCATTGAAAGGCATTCTTCCTTATGGCAGTTCACAATACTGCCTTGGAACTACTATGCCGGCTCCTTTATAGTATTCTACAAAGGGTCGTTGCACGCTGTGGCAGCAGCTAAACACCAGAATGATGTAAAAGCAGCTGCTAGAAACATATGCAGATGCTTTTTGCTCTGCTTTCTAACTGTAGTTCATTATCATGGGTGACTCAGCCATTCAACCTTGGTGGGTAAAGTGAGAACCAAGTGCAGCTAACAAGAATTGTTCCCTGTGGGGTACATGTAAAGTGCTATAACACACAGAATAACCTTAAGCAGATGCACTCTACAAAAAGTGCATCGGGGTGTTTGGAAATGAGTGAGAACATTTTCCTGGTGTCCGCCCCTTTAAGGGGCAACATAAAGTAGCTTCTCACCTGTTTAGCTTCCTCCAGTACACCACCAGCAACAAGCTGTCCAGACGCGGGATCCATGCCTAACTGTCCAGAGACATACATAGTCTTCTCTACCACCACGGCTTGGCTGAAAGATGGAGATCAAGCTATTAGAGAAGACCAGCAAGAGATGTTATCCAAAGCTCAGTTTTAGCTTTCCCTGTAATTGTTCAGTGATTCCAGTCTTCTGCAGATTCAGCTTCTATTCATCTGGTCAGCTTGCAGGTTTAGAATTCTCATTCATAAGTAAAGCGCTGCAAAAGCATTTAAGCCTGATACAAAGGTAGCAGACCTCATGTCACCTAGCTAGGATTTTTGAGTGCGCTAAGGAATAGTCAGCTATTGTGGTATTTTTGGGTACAAACAATGTTGGAGATACAGAAGGGAGGGTTTTGAAGTCAAATGTAGGTTTTTAAGTATGAAACTGCTACCCGGGAGGTTCTGGATTTCATTCTCTGAAATGCTCCCAAGCTCCACATGCAAGGCCCCAGAGGCAAGCTGAGCTCCAAAGTCTCAACAGATGGATAACAATGGAGCAGAAGAGGATTTCAGATTTGCTGGGAACTGAGGAACTGCATCTGAACCTGGGTGGAACCCAGATGCTAACACTAACATTCAAAAAGAAACAGAGCAGTTTTTATACTATGCAAATACCAGAAGTCTTAAAAAAAAAAAAAAAAAAGGTTTGGAGAGTTAGGATGTATGGTACTAAATGAAGATTCAGGCATAACATTACTTGAATGTAATCTGCTTTGAAGTGCCTGAAAAGCAGAATATAAATCAAATAAATAAACAATAGGCATCCGAGGTACAATAACCAATAAAACACTAGAACGCCAGGAAACAAACTACATCAAAGTGGTGGAGACATGGCACTATGTTAAGATTTCAAGTACAATAAAAGGAAACAAATTGCATTCAGATCCTTATGGATAGAAATTCCAAGAGTGATGGGGAAAGAGTATAGCAGTGGAAGTATACTACTGTTTGCTTGGCCAGAATGAGCAAATTGAAATGTTACCAGATTAGAAAGGCAAATAAAATTGATAACATCATTAAAAAAAAAAAAAAAAGAGAAAAAAAAAGGAGCTTCCAATTGTCCCAATATTGATTAAGTAAATGTCTCAGGATATGTTAGGATGGTTAATTCTCTCTATATCAGAGAGATGTTAAGGGCTCTAGGTAAGCATGGAGTAGTGTTTGTATATTCACACACACAAACTTCTTACAAGCAAGGAGGAACAGTGATGACAGAGGAGACCAAAGCTTAGGGACGAGGCAGCCCAGCCCAATGCCTGCCTGTCTCTTTGAAAAGCCTGCAGTAGCAGTGGCATTGCTTGGGCCGGCCTTCCCTCTCCCCCGACTGTTTGGGTGCCTCTGAAACCATGCAGGGCTGTGTCCACATCATCTCTTGCTTTCTGTGGGAGAAGGCCTCAGCCAGTGGATGAAGGGTTTCAGGATCAATACCACAGCTGAGTAGACGGATGAGGTGCAGCGGTGTCATCTGGTAAGGAAGGCAGAGGGGGAAAATGAAAGGAATGAGAAGTGATGAGGGAATTGCAAGAAGGGAAAGGAGAGAAGAGAGAGTGAGGAGAGAGAAGGAAGTTTAGTAAGGAGAGAGTGAGTAAGTGAAGAAAGGGATGGACATGAATGACAAAGTGGGAGAAGAGGTGGTGAGTCAGAACGGAGGAAAGATAGGAGGGTGTGAGTTGGAGTGGATGGTATGACTGACAAGAGTGGGAGAGAACAAATGAATAAAGAATACTCTAGGCTAATCAAAATGCTGCAAAAACTGAAAAATCAGCACCATATTCCCTTCCCAGTGAAAAATATCAGCTTCACTCATGCCACCACATGAAGCCTCGCTCACTTTTTAACCTTCCATTCTCCCTCACCCTAAAACTTCCATCTCTGCACATCCATCCCACCCCACCCACATACCTTCCCATCCCTGCCCTGGTCAACAAGACAGCAATACGGCATTACTAAACGTTGCTTCCTACTAGCAGCCTCTCTCCCTCCCCCACACCCACTACAGTTCAATGTATCATACAGAAGAGGTGCCAGCGACAGAAGTTGTGTTCCAAAAGGCCAAGCCTTTCACCGCTCTTCTCCCTGTTGGGAGGGTCAGTGACAACTGCACTTTGGCCCTGAAGCAAATAGCACGGCCAACTTCTTCTCAGAGAGAAAAGCAAAGAGCAGGGCCCACAATTTCTGCTCAGATTGTCACTGCCCTTCCTTTGCCACATGCAGCCTCTCTTGCCACCACCTCCACGTCACCCAAGTACTTACTATTTGCCTCATGTCACACATTCTTGCCCAGTATCCCCAAATACATGCCTCACCCCATGCATTACCACACTGCTGCACCTCCTTCAGTATTCCCAATTCCCATCAGGTACGTAGCACACTGGTCCCGCCTGTGTCCCCACTTTCTCAGCCCTACAAAATGCACGTGCCAAGACGCGTATACACATGATTCTGTCACTGCAATGCACAACATTAATGTGGCCCAAACCATCAATGCCAAATGGTGGTACAGGAGGCTGCACCATTCTTTCAGACCACCCATGTGTATCATGGGGGATTATAAGTCCCAGGATTCTCAGTTCTGAACATTTATCACCACTAGGCTGAAACGAGATGGTTAAATGGAAAACACAACTGTTCCTTTATAACAGAAATCCATATTTACCCACTAAATGTATAATTTTAAATCTTTGAGAAACATATGACTAATCTTTTATTTCTCTTTTCCTAGCCTTGAGAAGGCTTTGTGCAGAGAAACAAAATAGAACATATATTTAGACAACATAGTAACAATACTGAAATACTTAGCTGTACAACTGAAGCTGTAACCAGAATTGACACTTTCTATGCACACTTCCAGAAAAGTCTGGAGGAGGGAACAGTTTATCAGAGGCACAGTACCTGTAGGTATCTTTCCTTATAGGTGCCCTGGAGGTATAGACCACATTCCTTAACATAGTGGCCATGCGAAGGACTAGTCCTCCAAGCAAACCCTGTCACATTATCCACATGACTGCAGGGCCGGCACGTCCATTAGGCAAACTTCGGCGGTTGCCTAGGACACCAAGCCGTAGGGGGCACCGAAGAGCAGCCATGTGGTGCCGCAAGCGGGGCCTATCCCGCTCGTGGCAAAGAGAAGCACACAGTCGGCGCTGAAACAGGTTGGGGGGGGGGGGGGGGGGAGGAGCAGAGCAAGGGTCGTCTAGGACGCCCAATACCCTTGCACCGGCCCTGCATGACTGCAATAACCTTTGAAACTTATTGACAAAAAAATGACCAAAAAAGTTATGTAAATCACCCTGCCAGAATAAAACAAAGTTAAACATTGGTACCAGTGTCTCAGGGATCCACACTGGGATCGTGTTTAACATTCATTAATTACCTGGAAAAGAGAGCAATGAATGAGGTGATCAAATCTGCAGATGACAAAAAATATTCAAAGCAGTGAAAACACAAACAGATTGTGAAGAACTGCAGAAAGGTAATGCCAGACTTTAGAGCTGGGTTCCTTGGGCAAGTCAATTTACCTTCCATTGCCTCAGGTATAAACTTAGGGCCTGATTACTAAGGCTTTTCTCCCATTCTGTGTCTATGGGGAAAAATGCTTTGGAAATGAGGCCTTAGATTGTAGACCATCTGGAGATAGGGAAATATTTATTGTATTTATATTCCCCTTTTCAGCATTTCAAAGCAGATTACAGTCAGGTACTGAAAGTATTTCCCTATCCCCAGGGAGCTTACAATCTACAGTACCTGACTGTAAACCTGCCTTGAAGAGCCTGAAAAGCAGAATATAAATCTAAAATAAAATAAATTAAATAGCAGATGACATTTAATATGGACAAGTATAAAGTTATGCACATTGGGGTAGATTTTCAGAGCCCTGCTCGCCTAAATCCGCCCAAAACCGGGCGGATTTAGGCGAGCAGGGCCCTGCGCGCCGGGAAGCCTATTTTACATAGGCCTCCCGGCGCGCGCAGAGCCCCGGGACTCGCGTAAGTCCCGGGGTTCTCGGAGGGGGGCGTGTTGGGGGGCGGGCCCGGTCGTCGCGGCGTTCCGGGGGCGTGTCGGCAGCGTTTTGGGGGCGGGTACGGGGCGTGGCTACGGCCCGGGGGCGTGGCCGCGCCCTCCGTACCCGCCCCCAGGTCGCGGCCCGGCGCGCAGCAGGCCCGCTGGCGCGCGGGGATTTACGTCTCCCTCCGGGAGGCGTAAATCCCCCGACAAAGGTAAGGGGGGGGTGTAGACAGGGCCGGGCGGGTGGGTTAGGTAGGGGAAGGGAGGGGAAGGTGAGGGGAGGGCAAAGGAAAGTTCCCTCCAAGGCCGCTCCGATTTCGGAGCGGCCTTGGAGGGAACGGGGGGAGGCAGCGCGGCTCGGCGCGCGCAGGCTATACAAAATCGATAGCCTTGCGCGCGCCGATCCAGGATTTTAGTGGATACGCGCGGCTCCGCGCGTATCTACTAAAATCCAGCGTACTTTTGCTTGAGTCTGATGCGCAAGCAAAAGTAGGCTGATCGCGCTTCTTTTAAAATCTACCCCATAGGAAAAATAATCCCAGCTACAGGGGTCAATGCTGGGTTCCATATTAGGCATCACCACCCAGGAAGTAGGCTCTTGGTGTGATTGCGGACAATGTGTTGAAATCTTAGCCCAGTGTGCAGTGATTAAAAATCTAACTAGAATGTTAGGGACTATGCGGAAAGAAATGGAGAACAAAGTTGAGAACATCATAATTCCTCTGTGTAGATCTATGGTACAAACTCACCTCAAATACTGTGTTCAGTGCTCAGTTAATCATGTTCAATGAATGGAAATGCCTCTTAAGCAATCTGCACTCACTTATCAAGGAAGGTGAATGGGAAGGAAATGCAACCTAAGACACCCCTGAACATTAGTGAGGACCAGAAACTGTAGACATTAGGGTCACCACTACTATAAGGCACTAGCTGGAATTTGAATTCTTAGGCCAAAAGGTTGTATTAAGTTGGTTAATGTGTATACTCACTTGACAGATTTGGATTTATAGAAATCTGAAAACTTTATTATGAAACTAGAAAGTAATACATAAATGCAGAGGTTATCTAGGTCAAGATTATGGGTATGTTTATTTGACAAACATTTAGACATTCTCAGCACCATAAGGCCTCAGTGACTTTTTTTTTTATCTTTATTTCTGAAAATTATGGGGCAGCTTCCCTACCGAATGAAAAATAAGTGACTTTTTTAATCAAAATAACAGATTGCTTGTAATACTAGTGAATAGCAGCATTCAAGCACAGGCTTATTGCTACAGGAAGATTTGTCTACTGTAAGGGCTCGCACCCACCCACTCTGGCACACATGCCACTAGCAGATTGCTGCCATCACACCACTCAATAACTGCTGGCAACTCAGATATTTTCAAAGAAACTCAGAGGATTGGTTTACCACACACTTTATTTAAATTACATTCAAGTACTGTATTTTGTTTAGTAAGAAGTGCTATAAAAATTTCAACAAAACCCCCATGAACCGTAATGCCACACAAACACATGAACGCACTAACACGAACTTTGAATCTTCTTAACCTTCCATGGTGGGCCTAGAAACACTACACTGAGAAATGCCCCTGCCCTGAGAAACAGTGGCAGGGGCATTACTTATTCTCTGTTTCTGCACCGTTGTCTGCTCTCTCTCACCAACATCAGCTCCTTCATCTCTTTCCTCCATCACTAAAGTGGAGGCCAAGACAAAGTAATCCTTCAAAACTAGTGTTCGGCTAACAGCTGTCCCATCTCCTATTCTGTGAATCCTTTAAAAGGAGATTCAGCTTCAGATTCTGATGAGGCTGCCTCTTCAGCGCTAATTAAAGAAGATTGCGTGGGATCTTACTGTTTGGGTACTTGCTAGGTACTTGTAGCCTGGATTGGCCACTGTTGGAAACAGGATGCTGGCCTTGATGGACCCTTGGTCTGACCCAGTATGGCATGTTCTTATGTTCTTATGTTAGTTTATTCTACTGAGGTGAAACAGATAAACTAACTGTAAAACTTGAGTTATTTAATATATACTGCAGCTATCGCATCGTTAGAATGAAAAAAAAAACCAAAACAAGCCACCAACAACCCATGCTTCCAGAATTAGCCAGTGCTCAGTAATTGAAAAAGCATAAACTTTGAACCCCAAGAGAGAAGGGCTGTCTATTAAATCAATCAGCTCTTATTAAACTTTGGCATTCCGTATTTCTCCACACGGGGCTGCAAGTTACGCGCATTATTAAACGTTTACCTATACGGCCCGATTGCCGCCGGTGCTTTAGCGGTTAAGATAATCTTCCTGACCAGCGAAGCCATCACTCTGTCCTCTTGCAGTTCCGATAAATCACAAACCCCAAAGCTTCCCACTGCGCCTGTGCACCGAGATCAGCAGTATTACAGCAATAGAATCCCGATCCACGTGCTCTAAGAGCACTTTGTCCCACACTTGCTTTATTTAACCAACGGCTATTCTCGCTGTGAGGCGGATCACTGCCTCAGAAGGAGGCTTGGAACACATAAGCTCTGCCCCCCAGCTAACCGAAAGTCTTTAACTCCTATAGCTCGCATCCTGTCACTATTGCTCTATGGGCGTGGCATGCAGTAGAGGAGGATACGCCCTGTGATTGGTCTGTGGGACACGGCATGGCGTGATGACGTATGCGCAGTGCTCTGTCTTATGTAAACGTTCCAGCTTATGAGTTCCTGGCTTGTGTAGCCTCTGTGAGCAGGAAGTGGTGGGTAACAGGTGAGTGAGGCGCCGTTCTAGGGTGGGCAAGAATGGAGTAACGTGAGAGCTGCTGGAGAGCGAGGCCGAGAACGATGGATACTCATCCACATGTTCAGTCATGGCTGGGCTTTTCGTTACGCGCACGTGTCCATTTCTGGCCCGCATTCGCTCTTATACTTTTTATTTACTCTCATGCTTGTTCGTTACTAGTCTGCGCTTGCTCACGCGTTTTCATGCTTACACGTTTGCATATTCACTGTGATGCCTGTTCGGAGTCTTAGGAATGGGAAGCAAATAAGGATCTTTTAATTGTTCTTGAATTAATTGTAACTTTAGTAGTCCGACCAGAGGATGGCTGCTAAAATGGTAAATGATCTTCGCTACAAAGCATATATACTCTCTTAGACGATAGGGGAGATATGAAAGAAACATTTAAGAAATCCATTTAATCAAAAGAAACCCATAGGAGATGGGCCTCTTTCAGCAGAAAGGAGGCTCTGAGATGAAGGTGAAAAGAAATTCGAGTAACTTAAATATTTCTTTATAAAGTGGTAAATACATGGAACAGCCTTCCAGTGTAGATGATGTAGACAGTCAGTCTCTGAATTCAAAGAAGTATGAGGCAGGGATTTTTGGTGGTAGGGCTTATAGAACTGAGTAGTTGGTGTGGATGGGTAGACTGGTTAGGCTGAATGGTATTTTTCTGCCATCACGATTCTGTGTTATTACTATTTTAGGGCCTGATTTAAAAAAGCATGTATATGTGTAAAACTGGGTTTTACTCAAACTACTTTAGTAAGTGGGCTTTTGAAAATTGCTACAATATATGCCATTGAATTGTCCATAGGATTTGCTCACGTAAGTGCACTTTACATGTGTAAATGGCTTTTTCCTAGTGTGTAGCAGATGGACTCAGGTCCAATGGGTATAAGTATGCTCCTGATAGCAGTTGGAGACGGAGTCAGATTTCAATCTGAGGTCAGCCCTAGTATATATACCCCTGCAGGAAGCTCAGCTCTTCAGTATTTCTCCGTCTCCATAGCAGTTGGGGACTCTATCCACGCTTGCACAGCGTTAGAGTATTCTAACCGAAGAAATCTTACCTCTACAGACGAGCCCCGCTTTCCTGCGGTGATACCTACGGGTCCCTCCCCCAATTGAGAATTCCTGAGGCTATTTCTGTGATGCCTCGGTCTGGCAGCCGGTTCCCAGCGTAGACTTAGCCCCCGGCAACGGGTGCGGCTGAGAGGCAGCGGGTGCAGCTTCGAGCGCGGTGGTGAAGGTACTTTCCCCTCTTCCCCCCCCCCCCCCCCCCCCCACAGGCGGAGACCACCTGGAACGTAACCGGGAAATGCCGAGACAAGGTAAGGTAGAAAATTTCTTAAAAGTCTCCAGTCTCCGAGGCTCGAATAGCCACACAGATCACCAGCTGGCGTCTGTGCTACCGGGTTGATCAGCCCTATCCGGGTTGCCATATTGCTCGTGTGGTCACTGTCGCCATTTTCACTTGATCGCCACCCTGTCTGCCGATTCGATCCGTGCACACGGAGGCGAGCCGTGCGCACAAAATCACTTGTGCGCACACCGGCACGTGCACAAGGGCACCGGGCGCACAGTCACATGCTCAACCATGCCGGGCGCATAAGTAAACCCTGTGTGCACAGCGGCGCGCGCATCTTATTGAGCGCGCATCCAACCTACACACACAACTTCGCACCCAGAGCGCATAACTCAGTCTCCCGGCGTACGCTTGAACGCACAAACCGGAGTTTTCTGCAAGCCTACGCGCACAAACCATGGCACCACCAGACAAGAAGCTCAAGGCCTCTGCCCAGTATGCCACATTAGATAGAGCTCACAGCACGAAGAGGCCACAGCCCCGTGTTTACAGTGCAAGGAGGCTTTGGGTGAACCAGGCCAAGATCCTCTCCAGCCGGCACTGGGATCTGGATCCACCGACAGTACACCGGATCTGGCTACCCCCAGCGGGAGCCTCCCTCAAAAGGGGATACCTGGGGATGCAGTGCCTCTCAATTTAGACCCAGCATCTTTCTCCTGGGTAGAATTCTTCAAAGGTCTACATACTTTTGTCCACATGCAACTGGCGCTCCCGATGACACAACCACAGCCTCCTCTAGAGGACCCTAACATCCCGGGACCTTCTAAACTCAGAGAAGTGCACCTCCCACCTCAAAGCCCCAACATTGGGGACACGGACACCTCGGATGAGGATCAAGACTCCCTGGAGGAAGGGGAAATCCCTCCAGGAATGGAACATTACCGAACCATGAGGCGGTTCTTCGCCAAAGACGAACTATCAGACCTCGTGGCTCACAGCTTGAAAGAGCTCGCTATCCCAGGCATGAGTTCCACAGGGGAAACGAAGATGAGCCCCCTCCTCGAGGGACTCTGTCAGGCCTCCCGCCATTTCCCTTTGCTGCAAGCCGTTCAACAGCTGATTGACCTAGAATGGGAGGCTCCGGAGGCCACATTCAAGGGGGGACGGACCCTGGCAGCCCTATACCCCCGGACCCCGCTGCCAAAGATCTGGCATTCCCCAAAGTGGATGCCATGGTCTGCACAGTCTCAAAGCGCACTGCCATCCCAGTCGAGTGGGTGGTCAACACAAACAAGAGTTGTCTGCAGCTCTCCCAATCTCTGGAATACCTGGGAGTCCGGTTCGACACTAGACAAGACAAGGTCATTCTGACTCCTTCAAGGAGAACAAAACTGATGAACCAATTGCGAAACCTGTTGAGCAGTCTTTGCCCCAAGGTGTGGGACTACCTCCAAGTCCTCAGTCTCATGACATCCACACTGAAAGTGGTTCCATGGGCAAGAGCTCACATGCGGCCCCCCCCCCCCCCCCACACACACACAGCGTTCCCTTCTGTCATGATGGAATCTGATGTCCAAGGACTACTCCATTCACCTCCAGCTCCCAGAGGAAGTTCAAACCCAGCTACAATGGTGGCTACAAGAAGACCATCTAAGCAAGGGAGTAAGGCTATCCCCGCTGACCTGGATCCTGTTCACCACAGATGCGAGCCTACAAGGGTGGGGAGCCCACTGCTAGTAACCCAGTGGTCCCCAACCCTGTCCTGGGGGCCCACCAGCCAGTCAGGCTTTCAGGAAATCAACACTGAATATGCATGAGAGAGAATTCGCATGCACTGCCTTCATAACATGCAAATTTTCTCTCATGCATATTCATTATGGATATCCTGAAAACCCAACTGGCTGGTGGGCCCCCAGGACAGGGTTGGAGACCATTGCAGTAACTGACCGCCTAGGGGCAATGGGACAAGGAAGAGTCGGGATGGAACATCAACCGACTGGAAGCACGGGCAGTCGGGCTAGCCTGCCTATGCTTCAGTCACAGACTCTGGAGCGAATAGGTCAGAGTCATGTTGGACAACGCCACAACAGTTGCCTAAATCAACCGCCAGGGAGGAACCAGAAGCCAACAGGTGTCCCTGGAAATAGACCGCCTAATGGCGTGGGTGGAATCAAACCTACAAGAGATCTCAGCCGCCCACTTCGCGGGAAAAGACAACGTCACTGCGGATTACCTCAGCAGAGAAAGTCTAGACCCAGGGGAATGGAGGCTGTTGTTCACAGCCTTCCAGTTGATAGTAAACCGCTGGGGAACACCAGCCATGGACCTCCCGGCAACCTGGTCAAACGCCCAAGTTCCCAACTTCTTCAGTCGCAGATGGGCGCCACAATCCCAAGGGATCGATGCCCTCGTCAAGGCCTGGCCACAGGAGATCCTGCTATACGCCTTCCCTCCGTGGCCGCTACTGGGCAGGATCATCCTCAAGATAGAACACCACAGGGGACCAGTACTTCTAGTGGCCCCGGACTGGTCAAGAAGCCCGTGGTACGCAGACATGCGAAGACTTCTGGAGGGGAACCCTCTGTGTCTACCTCCACACAGGGTCCTGCTCCAGCAAGGACCATTCCTCCTCGAAGACACAACTCAATTCTCACTTATGGTCTGGCCATTGAGAGGAGACTCCTGAAGAAGAGCGGATACTCGGGGGGCAGTGATTGACACCTTGCTCCGAGCATGCAAGTTTTCCACATCTTTAACCTACATACAAATATGGAGAATATTCAGAGTCTGGTGTGAAGACCGTGACATCCTTCCGCAGACAGTCAAAATTCCCATGATCCTGGAATTTCTGCAGGATGGCTTGAAGAAGGGGTTGTCTCTCAACTCCATCAAGGTTCAACTGGCCGCACTGGCATGCTTCAGAGCCAAAGTGGACAGATTCAGTCTATTTTCCCATCCAGACGTTTCCCGCTTCCTGAGAGTGGTCAAGCAAATCCGACCACCTCTAAAGTGGCTGGTACCCCTATGGAATCTCAATCTAGTACTCTACTTCCTAGCGGGAGCTTCCTTCAGACCTTCACGTGGTCTATCCCTACGGCTCCTGACCTTGAAGACTGCATTCCTAGTGGCAATATGTTCAGCCCGTCGCATCTTCGAACTTCAAGCACTATCCTGTCGGGAACTGTTCCTCAGATTCACACCGGGATCCATACAGCTATGCGCTGTACCCTTCTTCCTTCCAAAGGTGGTTTCTCATTTCCATGTAAACCACACCATCTCGCTGCCATCTCCAGACGAGCATAAGGACTCTGAAGACTCACGCCTACTTTGCAACCTTAATGTCGGTAGACTTCTAGTCCGATACCTGGAAAGATCGGAATCCGTACGAAAATCGGACCACCTATTCGTCCTTCACAGCGGGAAGAAACAAGGGGAAGCGGCCTTGCAGGCAACCATAGCCCGCTGGATCAAAGAAGTAATCAAGGCAGCCTATGTAGAGGCAGGCAAGCCTCCACTTCTACAAGTCTGCCGAGATCTGTAGGGCGGCGACATGGTCCTCCATTCACACCTTCTCGTGGTTCTACCACCTGGATGTTCAGGCCCGGGAGGACACGGCATTTGCAAGGGCAGTACTAAGTGGGCCACGGGCAGCCTTCTGCCTGGTTCCGGAGTAGCTTTTGTACATCCCATTGGTCTTGAGACCATCTGCTACACGCTAGGAAATGGAGAAATTACTTACCTGATAATTTCCTTTTCCTTAGTGTAGACAGATGGACTCAATATCCCGCCCACAGCTGCCTCAGAGTACGGAAACCTTGGGTGACAATCCCCGAGAGCAAGACAAGCACAGATAAGCCATGCTTTACCTCTAGTTAGGACACTCATAGTTACCGGATGTCTGCTTTTCTCGGTTGAGTGCACTGGTGGTCTCCAGCTAAAATTTACGTCAACCAGTTCAAGTTATTCAAACACTCATATATCCACAATTGCTTTTTGAGGAGAATACTGAAGAGCAGAGCTTCCTGCAGGGGTATATGTAGTGTTGACGTCAGATTGGAATCTGACTCAGTCTCCAACTGCTATTAGGAGCACACTGTACCCATTGGTCCTGAGTCCATCTGTCTACACTAAGGAAAAGGAAATTATCAGGTAAGTAATTTCTCCATTTTTTTCCCTGTAGGAGAAAATGTCTAATGCAAAACAAAAGAAACGTGCTAAGAAGATGAGAAATCAACCTTCCAATGTGACCTTGCCTTTCTCGGATTTTGGAGCTGGCCATAGTGTAAGACCGTATCAAGATGAAGGAGATGGAACTTTTCAGCTTGCACGGCCAGGTATTGCTAAACATTTTAAAAGGACAGCTTTAATTCAGACTAATTGTGCAATTAGCCATGTTTATGCTTTGGTATATTTAACAGGATAAGAGATCTGTTTTTTGGCCAGTGGAAAAAAAAAAGGCACATATTGGCTTTTGTGAACACTTAGATGTCTGTACAGTTCAAGAGAGAATTTTATATTTCAACATACTTTTCATGATTGAGGATAGTGAACAGATTGGGTATGGGTGGGGTGTGTTTAAGGGGCATGTCATCTGAGTAAATAGAGCAATTTTTTACATTTATTTTTTGATTTATATTACACCTTTCAGCCACTTCCAAGTGGATTACATTCATACTATAGATATTTCTCTGTTCCCAGAAGGAACACAATCTAAATTTTATACTTGAGGCAGCGGAGGGTGAAATGTCTTGCCAATGACACAAGGATTGGTAATGGGATTTGAACCTTGGCTTCCTTGATTCATATCCCGCTGCTCTAACCCAATGCTACTCTTTTATATGGGAATAGAAGTTAGTAAAACTGAAAGGGTGTATCTTGATTTGTGTGCAAGGCATACAGTGAGTTTCGAGCAGTGATGGCCAGTCAGTGTACCCTCTTGCCAGTTATTTGGGTAGCCTGATAGCTTGACATCACCACTGGATAAGAGGAGTTTCAAGCCCTCAAACAGTGGGGGCAGAATGGAGTGGCTGTGGCTTGACAGAGCTGATTCTACTGGGTCACCGGAGATAATTTTGACTGACCAGGTATCGCTTCATGCTTCGTTCTTGGGCTGCAGCAGCCGCAATGGCAGGAGGTCAGTAGCAAGGTAACATTTCCCCCCCCCCCCCCCCCCCCGCCCTTGATTTGTCTTGTTAATGTGATATCTTCTTCTCCATGATTGATAAAGCATATATTGCTGTAGAGGAGCATCAGCTGTAGAGATTGAAAGCTCGGGGGGGGGCGCCAGTCCTGTCCTGTCCTGTCCTGTCCTGTGTTCAGTATCCATACAGGTCACAGCTGTATGGAGAACCTGGGCTTGATTCCTGGGTCAGGTCTTGCGCGCACCCCCCCTCCCCAGGCTGGCTGGGGATGCTTCGGAGGCAGCACTCAGTCTGTGGTGGGGGAGAAGGTAGTGAAGCCCCAGTCGTTGTGCAATGGTGATACCTAGTGGCTGGAATTAGGGCCCTTGATTGCAGAGCTCCAGGAGGAGTCTTGGTGCGAGGCCCCTGGCTGAGGACTGTGATAACTGGACGGACTGACTGAACTGAGAAGAGATATATAAAATAAGGGAAAAATCCCGGGTATCTGAAAATGAAGGCTCCTGGTTCTAAATTATCTGGAAATCCAAAAGAGCAGTTAGAAACTTCAGGGCTTCCTTCCTCCCCAATCCCAAGTGAGTGGGAGGATGAAGGAGAAGATCATTCTGTGTCCCAAAACAGGAGATGTGAGGAGAGAAGCCAGAAAAGAGAGGGAGGAGAGGTCCTAGAATGGGGTGGGGAGAAGTCTGAGGGGGGAGAGAGAGGCAGGAAAGAGGACAAAGAAATCCAGAAAACACATGACATGATCAGTGCAAAGCTACACAAACAGCACCACAAAAAAAAAATCATACAAAACTGCAAAGTAATCTTAGCCAATGGAACTGGAAAAACACTGCCGTAATGTGCTTTTTAGAACAAGGCTTCTGGGAGAGATGAAGTAAGTGCAGGTTAAAGATCCAAGACATGATAAAAATCACCTTGCCATAACATCAGACAACATTAATTTGATAGGTATAAATCATAGTAATTTATCTAAAGAAATCTAAGATATGTCTTTAAAAAGAATCCACATTATTAAATTTACATTAAATCTAATGTAGTGGTTAAACTTTTTCTTCTAAAAAAAATGGACTGAGACTTAAAGTGAGGGAATCTGATGCTGAAGATTGGCTGTTTTAAGAATAATACCAACAAAAGAAGGTACAGAAGTAAGAAACAGGCAGGTTGATAGTTTGTACGTTGTAGGTATTGCTGCTACTTTATCAAATAGTTGGCTGGGTGACTCTATGAATTTAATGCAGATACAAAGCCTTTCATATATATTGCTGTTAACTTTCCATAAACCAGTGCCATCTGAAAGCTGTTTAACCAGAATAGTAGGCATTTGTGGGGTCTCTTGCCTAAAGATCAAAAATTACCATCACAATTAAGTGCTGTGCAGCTGTGCCAGCCTCAGAAGAAAGTCCATGGAAGGGAAGTCCATGGACTTTCCCTTCCAGCAGATGGCGACAAAATTTCATAGGCACTGCTTCTTAACATGGTGAACAACTTGCATCTCTTCAGTATTTCTCTATCTCCAGCAGATGGAGGTAGTACAAAAGTTGCAGTTCTGTACCTGAGTTTAAAAAAATAAAATAAAAGGAATTAGGATTTCCTGGACATTGAAACTTTCCTCGCAGAAGGTTGGCAGGTCCTGGTAGTAGGGTAAGGATGAGCAGGGGTTGGGGACCCCAAAATTGCTCTTTCAGGTTCACCGGGGGTGACAGCTGGTGGTCCAGCTCCCTCCCCTTCAGCGAGGATCTTGGGAAGTCTCTGCCACCATGCTTCAGGGAAGTAAACTTTTTATTTATTGTTAGTAAAATTAAAAAAAAAAGAAGCGGTGGTTTCTAGTGCTCGCCCCATCACTGGAGGCAGATGGAGGTAGGGCGTTCAAGCCAATTTGGTCTCCCAGCTCCCGATCCAGTTTGCTGTTTTCAGCATCTGCCATGCAGTCAGGGTTGCACTGGGCAATGCCGCGAGCGAGCTGCTGCTCCGCTTGTGAGGAACACTGCTCGCAGCTCTCCAAGGCAAGCCGATACCCCCACTGCCTCTCTGGAGAGAGCTCTTTGTGGGAAACTATGGCGGCATTGTCCATGCAGAGCAGCCTTGGCAGGTTGCTGGCTGCTCTAGAGGAAGTGGCCGACCTGTGCCCGCTAAGAGTGGGAACAGCAGCCATCTTGAAAATATTTGTAGCTGCTGAGGAGAGGGGATCTCCTGCCAGTACTGTCACCAGCTGATTCTAGCCCCGATCAAGCCGGGGGGGCCTCTATAGAGGGGCAGTTGGGGAGGAATCCTGATCCCCTGGAGGGGGATTTGTGTGGTCCTTCTAATTTTTCCCTGGATTTTATCCTTTTATTGCATAAAGCATATCTGGCTAGTAAGGCCAAGAAGGATTGCTTCCCCAGGCGCAGGCCTCCTGAGGGCCCGCCCAGAAAGGTGCTCAAGTGGTCTGAGATGCTGGGGGCAACATAGATCAGTAAGGTCAGCGGTGAAAGGGGGCCGCAGATGACATTTCCTCAGGAGTCTGTCTAGGGGTAGCCCTCGAGGGATGGTCCTCATAGTGTCCCTCCTCCCAGCAGTAGTCTGGATCAGGTGAGGGAGCCTGAGAAGATTCCTTTCATGGAAGAGGGCAATACTAAGGTTGTTCACCTATTTCAGAGGGAAGAGCTGGGTCCTAAGATCCTGCATGTCCTTGCAGAGTTAGGAATAGCAGTTCCTCAGGAGGAGCTGGACCAGGACACAGTGGATATGGACATGTCTGGTTTACGGGGCCCGGCTAGAACTTTTCCTTTCCATAATGTGGTCAAGCAATTGATGGTCAGGGAGTGGGACACTCTGGAGTCTGGTTTTAAGGTTAGTAGGGATATGGATACGATTTATCCCCTGCCTGAGGAGACTCTGGAGCTCTTGTGAGTGCTGAAGGTTGATGCTTTGTGTCTGTAGTCACAGAGGGCCACCATTCCATTAGCTGGCGCAGCGGCTCTGAAGGATCTGCAGGACAGGAAACTCTAGGTGCACTTCAAGAAGATTTTTGAGGTTTCTGCTCTGGACATCTGAACTGCAGTGTGCAGCAGTTTTATGCTTCGGACAAGTCTGAGATGGGTGCAGCAGATAGAGTGCCAGGAATCTCTTGCCTCAGGAATCTGAGCAGGTGGAACACTTAGAGACAATGGTAGCTTATGGGACCAACGCTTTATATGATCTTATTCGCACCTCTTCTAGGACAATGATGTCTGCGGTCTTGGCTAGGAAACTGTGGTTGCAAAACTGGTTGGACATTTCATCAAAGGCTCAGCTTGGGGTGCTCCCCTTTAAGGGCAAGCTCTTTTTTGGAGAAGACTTGGAACAGTTGATAAAGCAGCTCGGAAATAAGGTGCATAAGCTACCGGAAGACTAGCCTAAAGGGCCCAAAGGATTTCTGCTGGTTCACTCTCACTTTTGAGGCCAAAGGTGTTTGTCAGAGCAGAGCTCCAGGTGCAGGCTAGAGGCAGACCTCTGGGAGGTCTCAGGCCTGGTCCCAGTCCTTTCATGGATGCAGAGCAAACTGAGAACGCTCCAGCCAAGGTCCTAGCAGAGCCAAATCCGTGCAGTGAAGTGAGGCCGACCCACTCCTCAATCCCAGCCATCGGGGGTCAATTGCCTTTTTTTTTTTCTTTTTTTTTTTTTTTTACAAGGAGTGGGTTATAAGCATGCTAGGACAAGTCTATGCTTTAGAATTTGCTTGGCCACCAAGAAATCTATTCATGACATCTGCCTGTGCTTTGCCAGCAAAGAAACTGATTAAGCAGACCATCCAAAGGCTAAGAATGCTGTAGGCCGTTGTTCCCATCCCCTAAGAGGAACGGGAGACAGGATGATGTTCCATTAATTTCATAGTACCGAAGAAGGAAGGGACCTTTCGTCCAATTCAGGACTTGAAGAAAGTAAAAGTGGCTCTCAAGGTTCCCCATTTCTGGATGGAGACTCTCAGGTCTCTCATAGTGGCGGTGCAGAGCGGGGAGGTCTTGACTTCCCTGGAACTAACAAGCATATTTACACATTAGGATCCACTGGTATCATCAGAGATACCTCAGATTCATGATCCTCAGGAAGCATTTTCAGTTTTGCACTCTTCTGTTCAGTCTAGCCACTGCTCCGAGGATGTTCACCAAGGTAATGGTGGTGGTAGTGGCAGCCCTCAGAAAGGAGGGTGTGCTGGTTTATCCATATCTGGATGACTGGATCATCCGAGTGAAGTCTGAGGGCCTTTGCAGACAGGCAGTGGAAGTGGTCTTGTACTGCTTGAGATCCTTGGGCTGTGTTGTGAACCTAGCCAAGAGACAACTTTATCCTTCACAGGTTCTGGAGTTCTCAGGTACGCTTCGATACCTAGGCAAGGTCTTTTTCATGGAGGAGAAGATTGTCAAGCTGCAGCCACAAATTTGGAACCTGTTGGAGACCCGAGTGCCCATGGTCTGGGATTACTTGCAGGTCTTCTGTTCCATGGCCTCTACCTTGGAGTTGGTTCTGTGTGCGTTTGCTCATATGAGACCTCTACATACAGTATTGCTATCCTGGTGGGATCCAATTTCAGAGCAATTTAATCTTCCTATACTGCTTACAGAGTTTGCCAGGTCCAATCTTTTGTGGTGGCTTGGCTGGGACCATTTGTGCTATGGGGTAGACCTTGAAGTGGTTCAATGGATGGTAGTGATTACAGGCGCCAGCCTCACCGGTTGAGGAGGGCTCAGTCAGTCCCAGTCGTTGCAGGGCCAATGGTGGAGGAAGCAACCTGGTCCTTCAATTGCCTAGAGCTCCGGAGGGGTTTCATCCCCCTTCTGCACAACCGTGCAGTCAGTCCTGTCAGACAATGCGATGACTGTGGCCTACAACAACTGCCAGGGAGGTGGAGATGCTAATGTCCTGGGTGGAGCAGCATCTGGCGTTGCACGTAATAGGGTCTGACCAATGTAGAAGTGGATTTCCTCAGCCGACAACAATTTGATCCTGGAGAATGGGAGCTATCAGAAAAAGCAATGACCCTCATTTCTCTCAGTAGGGGCATGCCTGATATGGATCTGACATAAATTAAGATCCTGAAGCAGTATGATGAGTGGATAAGCTCAAAGAGACCTCATATTTAAATGCCAACAGGCTAAGCTAATGTAAGCTTTTAATAGCATTCAATCACATTTTAATCATTGGTCTCAGTGGGCTGAACTTAAAGGGCGCATAAAAGCTGCCCGTTTATGCACATTGAAACTAAGAGTACTTGTAGAACGGATTGCTCACACGCTTAAATCCGAAAATGTACTTATCTTGCCTTATCTGTCAATGAGCCTTATGGAGATGTTGACAAGAATGGTAGACTCCGACGTTGCCCCGACACTGAGTGTTTCGGAGTGGACCTCCTTCTTCAGGGGGCCGGGTACCACTGGGAACGGCTCTGTTGATACTCGGAGAACCTTAGCGTATTAAGGAAAAAATGAATGCAAGAGACAATGTGCATAAATAATACCACTCAGTTTAAAGGAATGGCGCCGGAGTGCGGGGGAACACTTACTGATGCAAGAATGATTGTTAGTGCGGCAGCATCGATAGCGTTTCAATTTCGCTCTGCAAATGCAACACAATGCGGTCTGTAAGAATTCAAGCTGAAAGCATAAACTTATATTGTGAATGAATACCTGTTCTTCACATGATACTGACTTTGACAATGCTGGACTGAAGACAACGCGCTCGGCCGTGAAACATCTATCGGCGGCGGCTGTAAAAAAGAACGCTGACCTTTAAAGAGGCAAAAAGAGCGCCAATTCAGTGTGTGTGTCCATAAATGGGTATGTATGTCATGGGGAACGCCATATAAGGGGAGTGACGTCGTCGGACGCCATATTGAATCTCTCTCTGTTGAAGGGCTGCCCCAAGACTGGCCAAAAAAGGACATCTACGTCACTGGCGACGCCATATTGAAAAGGGAACAGTGCACCCCGGGATGACATCTCCGGGGCTATGAACAAGGAATGCTCAAGGAGAGCATATATACACGGCTAGATGAGAGTGTACCACTCAATTTTCTCATTTAAACCGTGTGGTTCCACCGATTTGAGACGATGAATCCATTGATGTTCCTTGAAATTCAAAACTGAAATCCTGTCCCCGCCTCTCCATGATGGGGTGATTTGTTCTATAATAAGCCACTGAAGTTGCTCAAAAGTGTGCTGTTGGGTAACACAATGTTGTACAATCGGTGCTTTAATATCCAGATTTTTCATGCGGCTCCGATGTTCCGTGAGACGGGTTCTAATTTTCCGTTTGGTTCTGCCCACATACACTTTTTGGCATGGGCATAAGAGTCCATAGATGACAAAGTCAGAATTACAGTGAACTGAGTATCTGCGTGTGATTCGCGTCTGAGTGTTGGGATCTTGCCACATGATCCCGGTAATAGCTTGAGCACAAAAACTGCAATGGCCACATTGTGTTTGTCCAGGGGGTCCAGGGATATAATCACCATCTTGAGTAGCACGAACCACCTGTTTGATGTTGGTGCCCCTGCTATATGCAAACATCGGTAATGTATTAAAGATCTGATGTGGACTAAGAACGTGCCAGTTACGTTGAATAGATTGTCTGATGCGTTGAGTGAGATTGGTATGTTCCAACACACAAGTAAGACCCGGAGCTTGTTTCTTACTCCTAAATTGTAAAAGATTCGCGTGGAGAAAACTTAGCCCTCTTGAAGGCTCTTTTGATGACATGAATAGGGTAACCTCTCTCACGGAATCTATCATTCAAACTAGCACTTTGTTTCAGAAAATCTTGTTGATCCGAGCATATCCTTCGGATACGAAAAAATTGTCCCACAGGTAGGCCCTCTTTAAACCTACGGGGGTGATGACTCTCAAATTTTAAAAAGTTATTTCTGTCCGTGGGTTTCCTGAATAACGATGTTCGAATGGTGCCTGAGTGCTTGATGATCAAAATATCCAAGAAGGATAATTGTTCCTTGTCAAACGTCATGGAAAATTTAAGATGAGGATTAACTGAATTTAACCACGTGTAAAATTCAAAAAGTTGATGTTCAGACCCTAATGCTTACAAACATGCTCTTTCTCACATTTACACACAGGCTCTCAATCACATGCTCACATGCTCCCTCACCTAAACCCGCTCTAAATCACACACACACTCTCTCACATATACAAGCTATCTCCCTCACACACACACACACACAGGATTTCAAACACACATGCTTGCTCATTCACTCTTCCCCCTCCGCCCCCTCCCCTCAAAACTAGCGGCAGTAGTAGCCTCCTCCAACCCTAAAGGCAGCAGCAACCTCCTTCATTTCAGCCCTCACTGAGAAAGGAGTCCCAACAGCCGCGAAGGTTGCTTTGTTCCTCATTTTACTCCGAGCTGTGCCTCTCTTGTCTTCTTTGGGCCGATGCTGCCCGTACTAGCATGGTCTCTTTTTCCTGCACACGCACCTGTTGCTCACCACTTCCTCTTCCGGGGCGCAGGAAGAAGAGGATGCCGGTGCCACTGACTCCAGATGTCTTGCTGCGTTCTGCCCGGGCGGAGGACCTACTTCGCTTGGGTAGGGGGAGCAGCTGGGTCAGGGGGGGACCGGGAAGTGTGGTGATACACCTGCGTGTTCTTGGCGACACACTGTGTGTCGTGACACACCAGTTGAGAACAGCTGATCTAGGGGAAGACTTCAGTGCTGTTTGTGCTGCAAAAGAAGTTAGATCCCCATGTATCCTGGGATACATGGAGATCTTTAACTTCTTTTGCAGTCAATCTCAAAAAACCATTCATCACCTCAGTTAGAAAAACATATATTCTCTTTACCAGTGCACACTTCCATTTTACCAAAGCTATCTTTCTTTTGTGGTGGGTTTTTGCTTTAGCAGAAGCTGTAAGCTAGCTGAACTTGGTCATGTTTTCTGACTTTCCTTGTGTCTTTGCGATGAGGTTTATTTTGTTAATGTTTCTCTGTCTTTCCTCTTCTCCTCCAGAGTTGCCTTCTAGCACTTCACAGCATCAAAAATTGGGATATCCCTCTCATGGTGCTCAATTTAAGCAACAGCCATCCACTTCTAGAGGGGAGTATAGAGGGCGAGGAGAACATGGAGCCTTTCAGGATATCCCTAAATACATTACTGGTAAGTATCCAAGTGTAAATGGTTTTTCATTTGAGTATTGCTGTAAATTCCAATCTTAATGACTGCGATCACATTAACTTTAGTACCTCTGTACGGGGGGTGTGTGTGTGTGTGTGCCTCTCTGTAGGAGGAGGTGCATGCGAGCCAAGTCCTTTCTCACCACTGCATTACTTTCCCCAAGAAGAGGCAACCAGTTTTAAAGGTATACCATCATGTGCCATGTCTTTGTAGACCAGTGGTTCTTAGCCCAGTCCTTGACACACACATTCAAATGGGTTTTCAGGATATCCATGATGAATTGCCGACTGCTTGGGTTCATGATCCTCCAGTGGGGATATGGATCCCAAGGGATTATCTGCTAGCAGATGGGAGACTGAGTCAGATTTCAAAACTGACGTCACCCTAGGTATACCCCTGCAGTGACCTCAGCTCCTCAGTATCTCTGTCTCCTAGCAGATGTGGACACTATCCCACACACTAGCACAGGAAATTACAGCGAAGAAGACAAAATTTACCATAAAGATCGATCCCTGCTCTCCTGCGGTGATACCTAAGGGTCCCTTCCCCAGTTGAGAATTCCTGAGGTGATTTTCGATATCCCTCAGAGGTGTGCCTTGGTCCGGTAGCCGGCCGCCGGCGTGGACTTAGCCCTTAAAGCGGCTGAAAGGCAGCAGGTGCATATCTGAGCATGGCAGTGAAGGTAAAGCCCTCTCCCCCCGCAGCATGCAATCGGTAAGTGCCGAGACCAGGTAAGCTGAAAACTTTTAAGGTCTCTGGGGCTCGGAGTGCCGTACCAATTCAGATTTCCATCTGGCGAGGTTAAAGGAAGCACCAATTGGGTTGAACAGCCTTGGTTGGGCTAGGCCTGGTCCAGTGCAGGGGTCCTGACACGTGGAGACCCTTGGGGGGGTGCCATCTTTCACGCGGGGGGCATCTGCACCATCTTTTCTCGACTGGCGGTACGCGCGGGGTAGGCCGGACAGTCAGTGTGCCCAAATAGTGCGCCTCCAACATAGACGCATGCACAGCACGCATAACTACACTCCCGCATTGTGCTCACACGCATAATTGCGTGTATAATGAAAGCACATTACCTGTGCGTCTATACACAGAGGCAATGACACCGGCGTCAAAGAAGCCCAGAAGGCACTCTCTTTGCACAGCCTGCCACATCAAAGCTGCACAGCCTGAATTGGAATCCTGCCTGTCATCTTTGCGAAGAAGCCCAGGGGGTACCAAAGCCTGGTCCGGAGCTACTACATATGCTAGCACCCCGGATCTATGCAACCTGAAATTGCATCTCCACAAGAGGGCATCTCAGTGCCCCTACTCAGATGCTCCCTGGGGCTAACATGGACCCAGGGGCCTTCTCCTGGTTAGAATTTTTTCCAGGGGCTGCAAGCCCTCGTTCAGGTGCAATCAGCCCCGGCTGCGGACCTGGGTTCAACCCCAGCTGGAAGCACATGATGCTCCTGGCCCTGCTCAGATGCCTCGAAACATGTCTCTCCTAACCAAGAATTTCCCTGACAGGGACCCGGACACCTCAGATGATGGTGGCTCTCTGGAGACGGGAAAAATCCCTCCAGGCCTGGAGCCATACAGAACCATGCTTCGCTTCTTCCACAGGGATGAATTACCAGCCCTTGTTTCCCAGACTCTGGGGATCCCAGGCATGGATCCTATGGCGGAACCAAAGAAGAACCCCATCTTTGTGTCCCTTCGTAAGGCCTCATGCTATTTCCCAATGATGGAAGCCATCCAGGAACTGACTGCCCTGGAGGCCAGCTTTAAAGGAGGTCGGGCCTTGGAAGTTTTGTACCCTCTGGAACCAGCAACCAAGGAATGCCTGTGTTTCCTGAAAGTGGACGCCATGGTCTGCGCCGTCTCAAAGCAAACAACCATTCCCGTTCAGGGAGGGGGGCTGCATTGAAGGATACTCGGGATAGATGATTAGAATCCATTCTTAAGCAGGCAGTAACACTGCAGATTGCTTCCTTCTGTGCGCTGGTGGCATGTTCCTACTTGCTCCTCTCGAGAGAGGCAAATAACTCTGGAAAGTATGCCGGTGAAACGATTGAACCTGCAGCAGCCTTTCTGATGGTCACAAGCTCGGATCTGGCGTGTACCTCAGCCAGAGGAGTAGCCTCTGTAGTGGTGGCCAGAAGACAGTTATGGTTGCGGAATTGGTCTGCTGTCGTGACTTCTAAAGCGAATCTCACAAGAATGCCCTTTAAAGGATCTCTTATTCGGAAGCGAATTGGAGAAGCTAGCCAGCAAGTGGGGCAAATCTCCAGTGCCTCGGTTACTGGAGGACAGGGTAAAAGATCCCAGTGCCCCTCCCCCAGAAGAACTAGGGGTAGAGGATCTCAATGCTTTCGACCTTACAGGAACTCGTTGTTCTAGGCACCTCGTCCCTCCGGAAGGTCCTAATCCTTTTGGAACTGACAGGCCCGGGGGTTGGCTCCAGCCGTGCTTCCCAATGAGAATGGGCCGACCCATCCACAGGAAGAGGAAATAGGGAGTCCCTCTTCTAACAGGCGCTATTCCATCTATTTTATCGTTCCCAAGAAAGAATGATCATTCCGACCCGAAAGGTCCCAGAAGTGGATGCATCAGTTTTGGCCATTACTAAGAAAATGACCATTCCAGTGGCCGGTTCTACAGGATAGGAAGCTGGAAGTTCACCTCAAGAAAATATTTGAGGTGTCTGCCCTTGGCATTCAAGCAACTGTGAGTAGCAGTTTTACGCTAAGGGTGGGCCTGCGCTGGGTGCAGCAGTTGCAAGCGGACAAGTCCTTATTGGACTCTGAGGTGGAGTGGCTGGAATGTGTGGTGGCCTATGGGGCGGATGTGTGTTATGACCTCTTCCAAGACTATTATTGTTGGAATGTTTGGCCCGACTACTACGCTGGTTGAGGAATTGGTCGGCTGATGTTTCATCCAAGTCTCAGTTGTGGGCCTTACCCTTCAAAGGGAAGTTGCAATTTGGTCAGGTCTTGGAGGAGATGATCAAGCTTATCAGGGAGAATAAGGGTAACAAATTGCCTGAAGATAAGCTGAAAGGGTCCTTCCCTCCATGTTCCTGCTTTAGGGGAAAAGGCAGTTTCAGCCTCTCAGAGCTTCAGGAGTTACCCAGCAACAGTCCTTGGGAAGGCAGCCATCCTGGAACCAATCCTTTTCAAGGACGAAAGCTGGGCAGGGATGGCTCCTCCCAGGGTGGCGGAGGAACCAAATCCACCCAATGAGGCGAGGCCATTCCAGTAATAGGGGGTCAATTGGCTCTGTTCAGCGAGGAGTGGATCAAAATCACATCAGACCCATGGTCCTTAAGTGTGATAAAACAAGGTTATGCTTTAGAATTTGCTTGGCCACTAAGATTTGTTCATGGTCTCCCTGTGTACAGTTAGCATTGCGAGAAACAGTCTGTCTTCGCATGCTGGGAGCTGTTACTGTTCCCCCATAGGGGACAGGCTGCTATTTCATATTCCCCAAAAAGGAGGGCATGTTCTGCCCAATACGTGATCTAAAAAGGGTGAATGTGGCTCTAAAGGGTCCTCTTTTTCGGATGGAAACTGTTTGATTTCCGCAGTCCACAAGGGGGAGTTCCTGGTGTCTCTGGATTTGACCAAAACGTACTTGCACATAGGAATCCGGCTTGACCATCAAAGATATCTAAGATTCATGGTGCTGGGAGAGCATTTTCAGTTTTGTGCCCTGCCCTTTGGTCTGACATCACCCAGAACTTTCACCAAGTTGATGGTCGTGGTGTCTGTGGCTTTCTGGAGGGACAGCGTCTTGGTTCACCCCTATCTGGACAACTGGCTGATTTGAGTGAAGTCAGTTCCTTTTCCAGGAGGCAGTCCTCCAGCACCTAAGATCGTTGGAGTTGGATAGTCAATCTGTCCAAGAGTCATCTTTCCCCTTTTACTGGCTTTGGAATTCTTGGGAGCGTGTTTTGATACCAAGCTGGGGAAGGTTTTTCTCACTGAAGAGCGGATTTCCAAATTACAAGCTCAAGTTTATGGATTGTTGGATAAGCAGGTGCCCAACATTTGGGATTACTTGTAGGTTCTCGGATCTGTGGTTTCTACTTTGGAGTTGGTTCCATAGGCATTTGCTTATGACATCTCTACATTTGGCTTTACTATCCCGCTGGGACCTGTTGTCGGAGCAGTTTCACTTGCTGCTTCCTCTTACGGAGTTTTCCAAGTCTAGTCTCTCCCAAGAATTCCAAAACCAGTAAAGGGGAAAGATGACTCTTGGACAGATTGATTTTATACCCAGTTCTTCCAGAACCGTGGGTATTAGGAGACCAAGCTCCTCCTCGTGGAACAACCATACCACCTTGGGATCATCTTCCACAGCCAGGATCTTTGCCCACACCTGGTCTGAATCCTGGTCCACCAATACCCTATCAGACTCCAGCGGGTTTTGTGCCTGCAGATCCTCTGCTCCCGAACCATCAGAGGAGCTCTCCGCCATGGTAGTTGGTGCTGGGGCCCCTGGGACTTTCATTCGACAAGTTGAGACGAGGGGTGGACCTGAAGGTCCTGGTCTGGACAATTACCATTGAGGCTAGACTTTCTGGATGGGGAGCGGTGTCAGGAGCAGGGGCAGTGGTCAATGGAGGAAGCCTTATGGTCCATTGGTTGCTTAAAGACGAGAGCGGTGTGTTTGGCACTACAGGTGTCTCTGCCCCTGTTGAGGGGGAAGCCAGTGAGAGTCTGGTCAGACAACACTACGACTGTTACTTAAATCAACCAACAAGGCGGCACCAAGAGTCGAGCAGTGGCTCAGGAAGCCCAAGAGTTAATCATCTGGGCAGAGTGCATCTACTACTGTTAGCGGCCTCTTACATAGCCGGCATGGACAACATGAGCCGGCAACAGCTGGAACCCGGAGAGTGGGAACTGTCAAAGGAAGCGGTAATGCCTCATCTGTCGCAGGTCTTACATGGATCTGATGGCAACTTGCCAAGGCCCCGTGGTTCTTCAGTCAAAGAAAACAAGCAGAAGGGGTCAATGCCCTAGTTCTGCCTTGGCCGAAAGATGTCCTGCTGTATGTGTTTCCACCTTGGGCACTGATGGACGAATTCTTGCGATGCATAGGGGTCCATCCAGGCGACGTGATTCTCGTAGCACCGGAGTGGCAGAGGCGTCCTTGGTTTGCAGACTTGATCAACCTAGCAGTGGATGGTCTTTTTTGAGACTAGCTCATCTGCCAATTCTTCTACATCAAGGCCTCATATTTTCAGGTCAGACAGCTCGCTTTTGTCTAGCAGATTGGCTTTTTAAGAGGGAACGATTAAGGAATAACTGTTATTCTGAGGGGGTCATCGCTACTCTTCCTACACTGCAAAAAAAAAAAAAAGACTTCCACCTCCTTGGCCTATGTGAGGCTATGGAGAGTAGTGTGGTGGTGTGGTTTTTTTTTTTTTTTTTTTGTTTTGTTTTTTTGTCTTAGGTCTGGTATACAAAGCAAGGTGTTGATCTTGTGTGGGCTTCGGTGGCACATATTCTGGCCTTTTTGAAAAACGGTCTGGTAAAGGGTTTTTCCTTTAATTTCCTCAGGGTTCAGGTGGTGGCTTTGGGCTGTCTTTGAGGGAAGGTTCGAGGAGCATCTCTAGCTGCACATCCGGATGTCATGCGTTTTCTCCAGGGAGCAAAGCATTGCGTTCTCCGGTTTGGAAAGCTTGTTCTTCTTGGAGCCTTAATGTAGTCCTTAAAAGCATATGTACAGCTTTGTTTGAACCTTTGAAATTGGCTACTATGAAAGATCTCACTTTGAAGATAGTTTTCTTGGTGGTAATTTGTTCGGCATATATATATATATATATATATATATATATATATATATATATATATATATATTTTGATCTACAGAAATGTTCAACAGTAGTAATACCACCACCTAAGGAATGTGTTCAAAAATAAAGGAGGGGGGACACCATTCAGCTTGGAGCTTACTAAATGCAGTAGACAAAGTATAAAGCAGAGTTGGGTTCAAATTATTAAACATGCATTACTAGCATTTCAGCAAAAGATTTATAAATATTACATCAATGTTAATCAATATACAAATGTATATATAAAAGACAGTCTCTTGTGTCATTAAATCAGATCCACAGAAGATGCTGGATCTTTCCAAGATTGGATATAAAAAGGAAAATTGGTTCTTACCTGCTAATTTTTGTTCCTGTAGTAGCACAGATCTGTCCAGACTCCTGGTTATTGCCTCCCCTCCAGCAGATGGAGAGAAAGTTTTATTGACACTGCCACATTACACGAGGTGCCACCTACAGTTCCTCAGCATTGACCTGAACCCAAGCCAAAAATAGAACAAATACCAACACAACACATAACTAACAACCCCTGAACAAGCAGTGGGAAGTGGAAAACCTAAAACAGATAATTGCATCCACACACACAAAACCCATGAAGGACTAACAAAACCTGTGCCATTCTTCAGAGTGATTACAATAACAGATCGAGTGGACTCTCCAAATTTCCCTTTCCTCCAGTGGGTGGACTGACTGATCTGTGGTAATAAAGCAATGGTTCCTAACCCTGTCCTGGGGACCCCCCAGCCAGTTGGGTTAAGGATATCCAAAATGCATGAGATAAAGTTTGTATGTTATGGAGGCAGTGCATACAAATTCTCTCATGCTTATTCATTGTGGATATCCTGAAAACCTGCCTGGCTTCAGGGTCCCCAGGATAGGGTTGGGAACCATTGTACTAAAGGAATGAAAATTAGTAAGTAAGAACAAAAATGTTCCTTTCCCTGTATGTACCCAGATCACTCCAGATTCCTGGGATGTAACAAAGCTTCCCTAAATGGGGGTGGGTCTGGGACTGCGAGAGTCCCGCTCGAAGCACTCTCTCACCAAAACCCATGGCCTCTGGGACCTGGACATCCAAATGGTAATGCCTGGCGAAAGTGTGCAAAGATTATCAAAGTAGCTGCCCTACAGATTTCTTGTGGTGAAACTTGCTGACACTCTGCCCAGGAGGCCGCCTGAGAACAGGTAGAATGAGTCCTTAACAGATGTACGCGGAGCCAATAGCCTGTTTCAACCACTGCATGATTGTGGCATATATATATCTATATATATATATATATATATATATCTATATATATATATATATATATATATATATGCCACAATCATGCAGTGGTTGAAACAGGCTATTGGCTCCGCGTACATCTGTTAAGGACTCATTCTACCTGTTCTCAGGCGGCCTCCTGGCAGAGTGTCAGCAAGTTTCACCACAAGAAATCTGTAGGGCAGCTACTTTGATAATCTTTGCACACTTTCGCCAGGCATTCTACCTGTTCTCAGGCGGCCTCCTGGGCAGAGTGTCAGCAAGTTTCACCACAAGAAATCTGTAGGGCAGCTACTTTGATAATCTTTGCACACTTTCGCCAGGCATTACCATTTGGATGTCCAGGTCCCAGAGGCCATGGGTTTTGGTGAGAGAGTGCTTCGAGCGGGACTCTCGCAGTCCCAGACCCACCCCCATTTAGGGAAGCTTTGTTACATCCCAGGAATCTGGAGTGATCTGGGTACATACAGGGAAAGGAACATTTTTGTTCTTACTTACTAATTTTCATTCCTTTAGTACAATGGTTCCCAACCCTATCCTGGGGACCCTGAAGCCAGGCAGGTTTTCAGGATATCCACAATGAATAAGCATGAGAGAATTTGTATGCACTGCCTCCATAACATACAAACTTTATCTCATGCATTTTGGATATCCTTAACCCAACTGGCTGGGGGGTCCCCAGGACAGGGTTAGGAACCATTGCTTTATTACCACAGATCAGTCAGTCCACCCACTGGAGGAAAGGGAAATTTGGAGAGTCCACTCGATCTGTTATTGTAATCACTCTGAAGAATGGCACAGGTTTTGTTAGTCCTTCATGGGTTTTGTGTGTGTGGATGCAATTATCTGTTTTAGGTTTTCCACTTCCCACTGCTTGTTCAGGGGTTGTTAGTTATGTGTTGTGTTGGTATTTGTTCTATTTTTGGCTTGGGTTCAGGTCAATGCTGAGGAACTGTAGGTGGCACCTCGTGTAATGTGGCAGTGTCAATAAAACTTTCTCTCCATCTGCTGGAGGGGAGGCAATAACCAGGAGTCTGGACAGATCTGTGCTACTACAGGAACAAAAATTAGCAGGTAAGAACCAATTTTCCTTTTTATATCCAATCTTGGAAAGATCCAGCATCTTCTGTGGATCTGATTTAATGACACAAGAGACTGTCTTTTATATATACATTTGTATATTGATTAACATTGATGTAATATTTATAAATCTTTGCTGAAATGCTAGTAATGCATGTTTAATAATTTGAACCCAACTCTGCTTTATACTTTGTCTACTGCATTTAGTAAGCTCCAAGCTGAATGGTGTCCCCCCTCCTTTATTTTTGAACACATTCCTTAGGTGGTGGTATTACTACTGTTGAACATTTCTGTAGATCAAAATAGTCTCTTCCCAAATCAATTTGGATTTAGGAAACACTCTTATTAATGGATTCTGTTTTCCAAGGGCTTGATGCAGATGAATCTTATTGCCTTGTGGTAATTGACGTATCAGCTGCTTTTGGCATTGTGGACCATAACCTGTTAGGGATCGACGGCATGGTTCTCAGATGGTTTTCTTCATTTCTGTCTAACAGAACATTCCAAGTCAAACTGGGCAACCATCTGACACTTTCCAGTGTGATACAGGCTCAGCCCTCAGTAACACTATTCAGCATTTACATGCTCTCACTGTGTAAATTACTGACTAATCTAGGAATAACTTTCTTGTATGCTGATGACATACAGTTTTACATCCCACTCTCCAGAACGTCTGAAAACACAGCTTTCATACTCTACCGATATGAAAGCAATTTAACAAGAACTATTGCAACTTAAACTGTCATTAAAACCTAAAAAGACTGAAATCATTTGGCTGAGTAGAAACTCATCAACAGTTAAACCACCTGTCTTAGACTTGGGTGATTTTCAAATTAATCCCTCAAATCAAGTATGGGTTTTAGGTATACAGCTAGATAAGAACCTCCCAATGAAAATGCACATCAGTAAATTGACAGGTTATGCCAAGTTGCGTATACTATGTTTGACACCATTATTAACTGTAGAGGACTTCCATACTGTATTGCAAACTCTAATCTTCTCAAACTTTGACTACTCCTTACTACTAGGGCTTCCAGCAAGTCACTTAAAACCACTACAGCTATTAGAAAATGCTGCAGCAAGACTATTAGGGTCTAGGAAATATGATCACTTTACACCCTCACTGATGTCACTGCATTGGTTACCAGTACAATCCAGAATCTACTATGAAGTATTATCGATAATATTCAACATCATTCACTCCAGTAACACCGGATTATTAGGAGTGACACTACAACCTTACAATCCTTAATGAACACTTAAGATCTCAAAATAAGGACTATTGACTATTCCCACAATACATTGCACACATCTTGACGCAAATAAAAAGATTGCGTGTTTTCCATAGCTGGTCCAAAGCTCTGGAATTCTATGTCTGAGATGTTATGTATTTTACCACATAGAGAGATTTAAACATGAATTAAAACATAGGCTATTCAAAAACACATATAATTTAACTTAACATTAGAATACATAGAACTACAAAGACAAGAAGGAGAAAAGATTGAATCATGAAAAATACATCATGTGAGAGAATGCAAGATTTTTCAAAACAACCCATTAAGACTTGAAAACTGTCATTTCATTTTAATTATCCATATTCTTTGCCTTATGTACTAGATCAATTTTAATATGTACTAGAAAACTTCATTTGAATTTAATGCCTGCTATAAATAACACCTCTAACCAACCTTTCTTTGCTTGTTGAGCTATAATTATGATTGTCATTTTGTAAACCATTGTGATCTATACATAGAATGACTGTATATAAAATGTCTAAATATAGTGCTATGAGATATAAGCAGTGCTGTACAAACACAAAAACCTAGCAAACTCAGGTTAGCATCTGTCTTCAAACACAGGATGTCATGCAGGAATGCAGCAGCATCTGTATAGGAATCTTAGAGGTGGTGATGCTGGATCTCAGGGCATCGGCCATTAGTAATGGCACGCTGGCTGGCTCCTTTGTCTGCCATGGCTTATCTAGCAGCCCTCATCCATATGTATCAACTTGGCCAATCACAGCTTTTGATTGGAAGATTCACTCTTCTATTTTTTCTTTAATTTTCTTTATTTGTTCATCCTACATAAAGAACTGCATGGTTTCAAGAATAACTTTAGAGATAAGCATCAATGATGTAGTAACTAAGCTTTTTATTTCTCACAAGGCCAAAAGAAAACTGTCTGGTGGCACTCCCAAAAGAAGTTTACAACCTACAGTTCTTGCCAAATCTGTGTTACTCAGTATTGAAACGCAGCGTATCCAGAATCCTTTGCTCTTTGTCCATCTTTGGTTCAGAGAGAACAGGCTCCTTTTAACCTATGCTTTCTAAGAATTGTGCCTGCAGAGTGGGTAACTTTCAAAAAACCAATATCTGCAGTTAAGGCACTGAATATCTGCAAAAATGACTTTGTGTTGAGTGCAATTTTCACTTAAGATCCTCAAGCTTATGAGACAATTCCACTGATTCACTGTAGGGGCATCTGCACAAGCATGTCTGCAGGTCTCTGACATTCTGAAATCTGGACAGCTCCATCTCCAGTTCCCTTATCCCCATCCCCAAGTCAAAATGATCCTCAATTTAATGTATAAGTAAACTTTGTTGCAGAGCTTTACTTTAGTGATGATATAGTCCTGGCCAATATTTAAGCCATGCACCCAGCCACTATGTATACATTGAACACAGGGAGGGCTCAGTTTATTCTGGAATTGTCAGTGGCACTCACCTGTGATGGTTTGAGGTGTCAGAACCAACTCTATACATTACCATCTTTGACCTTTTTAAGTATTACTGTTTTCATTTTGTGCTTTTAATATTTCTGTAGTTTAAAAGCTACTCAGGAGCTCCCAGGCCTCAGGCTGAGCAGCAGTTATGTTACTGGGTTAAAAAGTCAGTGTGCTTGTAGCCGCCCTTTAAGTCACTATTTTAATTTGATTTGTCCTGCTATTCCTTTGCTTTGAATTTCAGCGACCACGTTTGCACAGGCCCGTGCTGCTGAGATCCGTGCCATGTTGAAAGCTGTGTCGCAGAAGTCTGCTAATTCCCTAGTATTCCAGTGTCTGCCCCGGCACATGAGGAGACGAGCTATGGGGCATGATGTTAAGCGCCTGCCCAGGCGCCTCCGGGAGATTGCATCGAAGGAGGTGTGCTCTGCTTTCATAAGCATTTAAAAAAAAACCAAAATGCCAGATTCTAGCATTCCTTCACAATTTCTTACTTTTTATCATTAAGGCTACTCCTGATAGTTTTGCATCCTAAAAATACGCAAACTGAAGAAGTGTTTTATTAAAATGGGCATTTTAAACTAACCATATAACAGGTTACAAACATGTGGCTGCAACACCATCCAGGGTAATCAAAGATGAAGTTCAGAAAACTGGGAGGAAAGGCTAGTCAAACAAATCCCAGTTCATCTAAAAAAATATATTTTAGTTTCTGTAATCTCCCCTGATACTTCCCCCATCCCCCCTCAATAAGCAGATTTGAAGTGTGTATTTCTGGAAGATGAATAGCCACTGTGATTGAAGTGAAGAGTGATTGAAGTATTCTAAACAAAACTAGGTTTTTAAAGTTTGGCTTTTAAGGTGTTGCCTCTGTTTGTTTGAAGTCTGGGAAGATGGTGTGTGCAAGCAAAAAATCCTGTTGGGCTTGGAGCACTTTCAATCAAACCCTTAAACCTGCTTGGATTGCTGCCTCTGTGTATCCTCTTCCCATTTTCTCCAGGTCCCATCCTTTATACCAGTACAAATTAGGAAGAGCATAGAAGGCTGTAAACTGAAGAGGTCTGAAATAATATTTGATGCCAACTCTTCTATAGCTAGGCTTTCCCTAAAACTGCTTTTGATTGCTTTGCTTTATTTTGTGGGTACATAACCTTTTAAAATATATGTAAGTAAACAGCTCTATCTCTTTAATGAATATTCCTTAGTGTCTGCCAGACCAGTCTAGACATGTAGGAACATTCTCCCACCAGCAGATGGAGGCAGAGAGAGACTTGACACAGAGGCCTTCTATATAGCCTGGTACAGCAGGGAAATATATCTATAGTTACCTTTCTCCAGCAGACGGTGGGAACCCTGAGGTGCAGCAAGAAGTGGAATTGGGACTCCTAGGGCAACAGCTGGATAAGCTGATTTTCCAAGTAGAGAACTACAAGGATCAGTTTTGGGACCGGTTCTGTTCAAAATCTTTGCGAGTGGCACTGCAGAAGAGAGAAAGTAAAGTGTCTGTTGCAGATGATGCCAATATCTGCAAAAGTGGACATACCTGAAGAGAATGAAAATGCAAGAAGTGCCGAGTCATGCATCTGGGGTGTGGTAATACAAAAGAGCTGTATGCGATGGGGCGTGAAAAGCTAATGTGCACAGACTGGGAAAGGGACTTTGGGATAGTAATGTCTGGCTGTCTACAGGTGGCGAAGCAGTGTGACAAGGTGATAGCTAAAGCCAGAATAATGCTGGGCTGCATAGAGCGAGGAATGACCAGTAAGAAAAAGGTGATAATGTCCTTGTACAAGTCGCAGGTGAGGCCTCACCTGAAGTACTGTGTTCAGTTCTGGGGCCCATATCTCAAAGGACAGAGTTGGGATGGAGTGGTCCAGATAAGGGTGACCAAAATGGTGTGGAGTCGGTTACAGAAGACTTATGAGGAGAGGCTGAAGGATCTAAATATGTATAACCTGGAAGAGAGGAGGTGAAGGGGAAATATGATACAGACCTTCAGATACCTGAAAGGTTTTAATGATGTACAATCCTTGAACCTTTTCGGTTGGAAAGCAAACAGTAGAACTAGGGGTCAGGAAATGAAACTACAGGGGGGTGACTCAGAACCAGCATCAGGAAACATTTCTTTAAGAGAAGGTGGTGGATGCCTGGTATACCCTTCCAGAAGAGGTGGTGACGAAACAGTAAATCAAAAAGGTATGAGATATAACTGTGGAAATAAAGAAAAGGGTGCATGGGAATAACCTGCATGGAGCAGCAGGTACTACCCCTAACAGAAGTTATGGGGATTACTACCCTTTAAACAATTACTAGTTTTCATGATTTTGACACAACTACATCCTCGCTCTCTGCTTTAGGGGATTGGTGGGCACAAAGGGGAAATGCTGTCAGATGACAGCCAACACTGGGCCCTGACTTTTTTGGTCTGCAGTACTGATATGTAGACACTGGGGAAAAAATGCAGAGCTTTCTATGGCCAAGTCCAAAAGCAAAGCACGTTCAAGAAACATTGTCTGAATAATTAAGAATGCTACTCACCATGTAAAAATGTTGCTAGCAGTAATTTTTGTTGTGGGTTTGACAGTTGCTTGGTTTTGATTTAATATTACTACCCTTAATGTAAGGCTTGGGAGCCACCTGCATGGAGTGGCAGTAACTACCCTTTAACAGAAACATGGGGATAACCTGCATGGAGCATCAGTTACTATCATAAGAAACTTGCTGGGCAGACTGGATGGAACGTTTGGTCTTTTTTCTGCCGTTATTTCTGTTACTAAGAGTCAGGACCAAGCTGGGAGTACGAGAGACAGCCTAGGCTGAACTTCCTTCCCCTGGGTGAAGAGTAGCATTGTGCCTTGTATATACTGACCAGCATTGAGCCCTCAGTTCTTCTATCTCCTTCAAACACTGACAAGCTTATTTAAAAAAAAAACAAACCTGCCAGAGACAGAGCAGTGAAGGCAGGCAGTACATCAGCATGGAGCACACACTGATAGCCCTTGGCAAATGGTTCAGTTGCCCATACCTTCCTCCTCTCCTCAGAACCAGATATGGCAGATCAGGAGAGGAAACTTGTTTGTTGTGGGGCCCAGAGGCAATGTGGCATAGCTGGCTCATTTTTCCAGGCCTGTGACTGCACAGAAGCCCTGATGTGGAAAGCAGCACAAGAGGCAGCATTGGGAGCATCTGCAAAAGAGCTATGCTAGAGCACAGAGGAGAACGCCACTGGTGTTCTCAGTGCCAGCAGATGTGCCGCAGCTGTTCCCTTCATAATCTAGATGCTCCTCTTGGGGTCAAAATTTTCTCACATACAGACTTGTCCTGGTCAAGGGCCCAGCTTCGTTCACATCAGGGAGAAGCAAGGTTTCTCCACTGAATTTATAACTTATCATAAAGGAATAATACTGCCAATGGAAAACACCATGTAGGGGAGGGAGCCGAAGATAAAAATGAAGCAGTAGACCCTGGGGACAGGTTTATCTGTTAGAGATCCTGATGGAGCTTGGGAAGGGACCCATCTCCACTCAAGTCTGTAGCCTTGCTCAGGACCTGCAGTGATCACCCAGGCTCAATAAGAGGGCTTAGAGTTCCCAGAGGAGGGGGCAAAGGGGAATTAACATCAGTGGGAGAAGAGAAAGCACTTTGGGAAAGAGGAGCTAACAGCACTGATTGCAAAAGTCTCACAATCCCTGTAAATGTCAGCGGGAAAAAAGGGGATCAGACTCGAAGTGATTCAGTCTTGAGTGGTATTAAAAAGTCATTGAGAGCCTTCTCTTTGCTTCCAGCTATACTAGATATGATCAGAGCTGGCTAGGATATCCCAAATGTGGGATTAGGGAACAAAAGGGCTATGGAGTATTTATACCCACTATAGAAGGAGCAAACAAAAACGCCTGTTCTGCTAGCCAAAGATGGACACGCTGTAAAGGTACCTTTTAGCGAGATGTATACTTTCTTTATATAGCAGAGTATTACCATAAATCTTGCTTAAACATTAGTAATGAACAAAACTATTGTTGCTGTGTATTGTTTAAGGTGTCTATTTTGTAAACATATTAATATTAAAACCAAAGGAGATAACACCTAACAAATTTCATTCATGCTCCTTTACATAATCGTAAACCAGTCATATCAGTGAGCTCAACCCACACACCTCACACCCCACACATTCAATATTAAAAATTAGTTACTCATTTATAAAGCGTGTAAACTTAATTTGCATAATCAGCACGGTCACCTGTTAACCCCGTTACGTTGTTAAAATTACAAAAAATGCAGTGTCCTATTATGGTTGCCCCTATAAGTTCCAGCAATTAATTTTAGATGTGGCAATTATAGTAGGACATTGTGTCATCCTTAGGTTCTGTCTTATTTTTTTTTTTTTTAATTTTTTTTATTTTCAACAGTGCTCCAACCCAAAAAAAGAGGGAACTGGCACTAGATTTAAATTACATCAATGTGTCTGCGTTCCACATTTTTAAATGAAAATAAGGAAATTGGTAATTACGGTCATAAGGAAAGGGGAGTTCATCATTTCCTTGAGTCTAGCAGAGGGATATCTGCATATTCCTATCTGGGAGCAGCACCAGAAGTTTCTGTGGTTCCCGGTTCTGGAGAACCATTATCCATGCTCGGTCTTGTTTGGCCTCTGCATGAACCTTTACTGCTGTAGTGGCAGCATTTTTATGCAGAGATAGACTTATGGTCCACCTCTGTTTGGATGACTGTCTAAATAAAGAAATAATTGGGGCCAAATCTATTTAGGAAAATCAGTGAGTGACAGTTTTATATAGGTACTTGGAAGGCACCTCATGCTTGGTTGCACCTGTAAGTATTGGTCAGTGGCAGCAGCCATAGATCTAGTGTCCTGGTTTAGAGCTCATATATGTCCATTGCAAAGAGGTTTATCAAGGTGGTCATTCCAGTTTTAACATGGTGTTCCAAATGACTAGTCAAGCCAGGAAGAGTCTGGGAATAATGGCTTGTCTGTATCAACCTGGAAATGGGAGTCAATCTGGAACCCCTGGGATGAATAACAGTAGCAACAGGCATGAGTTCGTTAGATTGGGGGGCACACTGCAGAGATTGGATGACTCAAGGCCTCTGATTTAGCCATGGAAGTAGAATGGCAGGTTAAACTAGCTGGAGGCTAGGGTGATCAGGCTAGTCTTAATCAATTTGCTGCCCTGGTTAAAAGGGAAAGCAGTCAGTGTTGTCGGGCTACTGCAGTAGTGTGTTCCATGTGAGCAGACAGGGAAGCACCAAGAGCAATCAGGTGACAAAAGGAAAGACGTGATTAGCATGAGCAAAAGCCCATCTCAAGGGCCTCTTGGCAGTGTTTATAATAGCAACCCCTGAAAATGACATAGGATGTGGCGGCATCTACAATGAAATAACTAAGAATCGGGATTGGAAAATCCCCCCGAGACAAGTAGATGCTTTGAAACATGGCTGGTGTTAGAAGAAAATAAGATTATACAGTGGAATCTTGTTCATAGTTTGTGAAATAGTGAGGGGATGCTGAGTGGCAAGATAAGTGTGTTTTATGGACTATTGATGGTTGTGCTTTCTTAAGCACGTTTTTGAAGCATTCTTTCATTGTCTGGGACCATTTTTAAAACCAGTGATTTATACTGAAGATGATAGAACATTTTTTCCTCGTTCACAATAGACACATTACATAGACAGAATGAGTTCTGTGGTCTCGAATAATTGTTTTGTTTGAAAATAATTTTGTGTTAAAAATTTATTTTTTGGCTTAAAACCTTTATAAAGAAGTTGAATGTTCAGGACTGACTTGAAAAATCAAAATTTTGGAGTCTTTCCTTTTTTTGGACTATTTTGCTGTATATAGCAGGAACCGACCATTTGTGGGTGGACTTCCTGAGTAGGCAGACCATAGACTTAGGAGTGTGGGAAATAGCTGAGGAATGTTTATTCAGATTGTAAACAGATGGGGGGTGCCCTCAATGGGATTTGATGGTGAGCAGAAGAAATGTCAAGGTAAAGAATTTCTACAGTCTCGGGAGTGGAATCATTGGTGTAGCTATGGCCATGAGACAATCTGTGTCTATCCACTCTGACCTTAATAGGGCAGGTGCTAAGGATTGTGGATCACCCAGGATAGTTGTTGATGATGTACCCAGACAGCGCAAGAAGCTCATGGTATATAGATCCGATCAGGTTCTAGAAAGAGGAATCCCTAAGAATCACTCATGTTCAATGACTACACCAGGCCTGTTGGTCCTGGAGGAGTCTGCTCCATTCTCTTATGGCTTAGATGTTGAGAGGGCAAAGCTGCATAAATAAGGCTACTCAGGGGTAATGATAGGCCAGGAGTGTAGATATTTCTCTTGCTATGTCAGGATATGGAGAATGTTTGAGACTTATCAAGAAAAAGATCTCACCCTTTAAAGCTTAACTGTGCTTAATCTTGGAGTTTCTGCAAGACAGGCTTGAGAGAGGCTTAGCCCTGAATTTGTTGAGGAGCCAAGCAGCCGCCATAACTTGCTATAGAGGCCAGATTGGGGACCACTTAATAGCCTCACATTCATATGTGAGGCTGTTTCTTAAAGTCATAGAAATGTGTGCTGTCCAGTGTGATCATAGATACTGCTATGAGATCTGAATTTAGTTCTTAAAACACTAACAGCAGACTCTTTTGAGCCTATAAGAGAAGCAATGCTGAAGGATCTCACTTTGAAGGTGATATTTCTGGTTGCTATTTGTTTAGCTGGAAGAGTTTTGGAATTACAGGCATTTTTCTGCAGAGAACCCTACATGGTAATCTCAGATGACACTGTCACTCAGACCAGCCAGTCCTTCCTTCCTTAAGTAGTATCAGAATTCCATCTTAAGCAATTACCCTGCTCACCTTTAGGGCACAAACTGTGAGACAGAAAGAAGGCCTACAATTGCTGGATGTCTGGAGCACCTTATTGTGAAATCTGAAGGTCACAAATTCATTTTGAAAGTTGGAGAGGCTATTTGTCCCCTTTATGGGAACTGCTAAGGAGGAAGCAGCATCCGTGACTTGCTGGATTAAAGGGACACTAGCATTGGCCTATATATTAAAAGGAAAATAGGTCCTGGAAGGCCTAAAGGCTCACTCCATTAGAGCAAAGGCAATGACATGGCCAAGAGTACAGGCTAGTGTCACTGGCAAACATTTGCAGGGCAGCAATATGGGCTTCATTACATTCATTCACTAAGCATTACGGATTGGATCTGCAGACAAAGTAGGATTCAGTGTTCGGATCAAGTGTCCACAAAGTGGCATTGGCTTCATCTTGCCAAGGATAATTATTACTTTAGTACATTCCACATGTCTGGATTGGGCTAATGGAAGGTGAAAGTAGGCCATTAATTAAATTTCCTTTCCTTGAATCCTGCCAGGCCAGTCCAGAGCCTATCTAGAAGCAAAAATAAAAAAACGTAGAAGGAAAAGGAGAGAACCTTTAGAAGCTGGTCTACTATCTTAACATTTTCCAGGGCTGAAGAGAAGAGCAGGTTAGGCTTTCTTTTTTTTTTTTTTGTTGTTTAATTGATTTGCATTGCTTTAAAAAAAAAAAAAAAAGTTTTTCCCCTTTCACTTTTTAAGATACTGAAAGGGTCTCAGGCATTTGGCTTGGGCAGGAAGCTATGGAAGTAATCCCTTGCTGTACAAGGCTATATAGGGACACGCCTCTGTGTCAAGCCTCTCTGCCTCCATCTGGTGGGAGGAATATTCCCACATATCTGGACTGGTCTGGCAGGACTCAAGGGAAGGAAATTAGCATAAAATGTCCTAGCACATGCTGGGGCTGTGAGCAATGTGATGTGCTGATTAATTGGGTGATTCTGCTTGCTTTTGTAAAGTTTGCACACTCTAGTCCTGGGGGAATTCTGCGCTACTGTGGAGCACAGAATTTGCACAGAATTCCCCCCTGCACAGAATTGCCAAATTCTGCACAGAGAGTAGCAGAGGAGACCCCCATAGGTGACACATCATACCAAAATAACCACACGTTTAGAATATACTGGAAACAGTATCAGAAGAGATGGGCAAAAGATGCAAACGTGTGATTATTTTGTATGTGTTAATATACTCAATATTTACCTCTCTGCCTTTGGCATTTTTTTGGTTTAGTTCAGAGGGGATCCACTATTTTTTCACTAAATGGGTCATTCATTAAAATGCGTTATGGTGTTAACGTGTTATGGTGTGCGTTAACACCATTATGCATGCGATGGTAACATTAGCATGTGGCGTGAATGCAAATATTTGGAAAGGGGGGGATCAGGGAGGAGTTTGGGCGGGATTTATGAAAATAAGGGGCAATATCACACCATGTAATAGCATAATGCATGCTATCGCATGGTTTTAATGCCAGAAATAATTACACCTTTTTTCCTGGCATTAGGCTGTGTGATATGGCCATAACGCAATTCATGACAAACTTTTAGAATTGTATTTTCGCCATCTTAATAGCTCGATGTGAGGTGTTGGTAGTGGTTTGGGGGCCAGTTTCTTGTGCCTGAGACCCTTTCAGTATCTTAAAACGTGAAAGGGGAAAAGCATTTCAGTGAGGTGTTGGTAGTGGTTTGGGGGCCAGTTTCTTGTGCCTGAGACCCTTTCAGTATCTTAAAACGTGAAAGGGGAAAAGCATTTCAGTGAGGTGTACTGTGCCTCCGATTGAGCCTGCTAAATGTATAGCTGGCGGCAAACTTATCCCACTGAATATTTGTCTAAATCTACTCTGGTAACTTTACTTGGATATCTTTGCTGCTCCCTGGCTTACTGAATATGGACCCATGTTTAATTATAAAAATGTCTTGTTTCTGCAAACACAGATAGAAAAAATTGCCCATTTGAAGAAAGAACAGTCAAAAAACAAGTGTCGCAAAGCTCGAAGGCGTCATGTGAACTTGCAGTTGGAGTTTAACCGCAGGCAAAGAAAGAACATTTGGCTGGAAACCCACATTTGGCATGCAAAGAGATTTCACATGGTCAAGAAATGGGGGTACTGCTTGGGCGATAAACCCACAGCAAAGTGTTACCGGGCCTGCTACCGTGCCATGACCAAGCACTGCCTCCTTCAGGTACCAAAGCTGCTTTAGCATTCTTTAAGATTGCTGTTGATGTGTTTTGCAGCACTGAATGTAAAAGAGTGCCAATTATTATTAGGGAGCTTAGTCTAAATGCAGAGTGCAATAGTCAACTGGATGACTGAGCAGTTTTTGCTAATAAACACATTTTCAAAGACCCGCGCGTTCAAATATTGGCAGTTGTGCGTGTGGCTGGGCCCTGTGCGCATTTTCTAAAAGGCTTGGCCACACGGTGGGGGGCGGCGTAGGCCGGAACAGCACCATTCGATGCTGTTCCAGGGAAGCGCATGCTGGCAGCCGGCCGGCATGTGGAATCTCCTGCTGCTCCAGAGGAGCAGCAAGGTAAAAAGTAAAAATAAAATAACTCTTAAAAACTCTTTTTTTTATTTTATTGGAGTGGACTGGGAGGGATATCTTATTTTTCCCGTCGATAGCAGGGCTGAATTAGCCATGCTGTCATGGGATCTGTCAATCAGGCCCGGGAGGCGGAGCTTGTCAAAGCAGAGAACAGAGCTTTGCTCTCTGCGGCTGCGCGTGTGTTCCCGTGCAGGAAAGTAATGGAATCTCCTCAGTCTGTTTTTTCCGCGAGCGGGATCGCACGCGGAGCTGATTTCGCCTCAGTTTAAAAATTAGAATTAAAATGTTCAAACCCTGTTAATGTGGGAAAAGAATGTCGGTCACGGACGGACACGACCGATGTTATCAATGTCTCAGACCACATCACAATAGAGAGAATTGTGAGTTTTGCTCTAAGATGTCACCTAGAGCATTAAAACAAAGGGCCTATAGGCTTCAGGAACTTTTTGCCTCACAGGATCCATCGGAGGCTCATTCATCGCCTGGCCTGCTAACTTCATCGGCTCCATCGAAAAAGAAAACTTTGCCCTCTGATCCTAAGTCCTCCACTCTAGGAGCTAAGGGGAAAGCAAAAAATCAAAGGCCAGTGGGTTCTCGAAAATCCCCAGTGCCTATAGAGCCGCAACATACCTCATCGGAGGATGAACCCTCTGCGCCGAAGACTTCTGCGCCTATGGCGCCGTCTGCGCAGACTCCCATATCGGCGCCGAGGACGGAGTCTGCGCACAACCTACAGCTTCTGGCGCGCATGGCGCAGAAGAAACCACCGCGCGGATCAGTTACGCTTACGGCGCCGGAGAAACTTGCGCGTACGGCGCCGACTACTAAAACTTATGCGCATGGCGCCGAACACATCGGCGCCGATAACCCATGTGTGCGCCGCATCAAAAATATATGCGCATAAATCTGCTTCTGCGCACAGATATACAAGTGCGCATAAGTCGACCATCGCGCATACCCGCGCATAACTCTACATCTGCGTGTAAGCACATATCCGCGCATAGATCTAACTCAGCGCATAGATCAAAATCTGCGCGTGAAAACCATAATTATTCAATCAGAAGATTAACAACGAGCTTGAAGCGGAAATGATACCCTTCACACAGCTCTGCTCCAGACACTGAAACCACGGATACTGATACATCATCTGATGACTATCACAAGTATTCAAGTCACTCCCACTGTAATAAATTACCAAAGAGGAGTGATACATGGGAGATAAGTCCTTCGACTTCTAAATAATGTCGTAAACCTACTGCCTGTTCAAAAAGAGAAATAGTACAAATATTTTCCTCTAACACCTCTTCAGATTCGGAAGATTTAAGGAATACTTCAGTCAATAGACTACACAAAGTTAGGAAGTTCCTACAACTTCACCTCAAACAAGTATCAAACAACAAAACAGTCGTATGGTAATGCCATCTCATACAAGAGAAGCATTTTTTCAACTGTCTCAATCTTTAGCAGGCTTTTACGAGACGCTGCAATCATCATTCAAAATGACTAATATTGCTGATGACAATGCTACGAAACATAAAGCACAGTCTAATCAAGAGCAGTCGGCAGAACCACAGACATCTCCCATGATAAACCAACCAGCCTAGCCAACTCATATCCATGAGACATCTTTAGATTCTCCTTCAATACAAACATCCCCAGCATCATCGGTGGAATGTCTCTCAGATCTGCAGGACCACATACAGGAGCCGTATTCCCCTCCTGAAGACCTTATATACCCAAAATTCCTAGAAAAAATGGGTACCATTCTACATCTAGAAGTCCAAAAAGAAACAGACCCTAGGGCAGAAAACCTCGGTCTTCTAAAGATTTTTGATACTCAGGTGGAACCAACTTCTCTTCCACCACAAGATATCCTGCATTCAGTCTTACAAAAATCCTGAGAGGCCCCTTATACAATAGCAGCCGTTTCCAGAAAAAAAAAAGACATAAAATTTCGTATGAAGAAAACATCACTATACACTCTACCACAATTGCCTCATGCATCAATTGTAGTAGAGTCGGTGATGCAAAAGTTCAAGAAAACAAAGTTGCATACAACTTTCCCACCGGGGAAAGATAACAAATATGTAGATGAGTTTGGCAGGAAAATATACCATAACTCAATGTTAACTGCACGAATTATGCAACATCAGTTCTACATGATATAATACCTCTATGAGTGCATGCAAGCTATGAAAGGTATACATTTCCTCCGTTGCGAAACACATACCTCAGCCTCTTCATGACATGGAAGAGTGTTCTCGACACCTCTTGAGGTCAATCTACGAAGCACGTGAAACATCATCCAGGGCATCTGCAACAGCCATTGCAGCCCGCAGACTAGCATGGTTACGTTCAAGTTCGATACGTGAAGACTTACACGTGAAACTAACAAACCTCCCATGTACAGGAGATAACGTGTTCGGAGAGAAATTCCAGGACGCAGTAAGTAAATTAAAAGACGAAGCTCTAGCAGTACAATCGCTAACATCAAATCCTATTTACTCGACTACACGTCGTTATGTGGGATCTACTCGTAGGCAACCATATGCCAGAAGACCCTATAGATCTTATCAATCTTTTCGTACGCAGTCATACCCTGCCTACCAGCGTCCTGCTCCACTAAACAATACCTCAAATCAACGAAGAGGTAAACCACGTAACCAGAGACAGCAGGCACAACAGCCGACTACTGCAGCAAAAGCGACATCTTTTTAGTTACTCAGCCACCACCACAACATCAAGCTCCTCCAGGCAGAATTTGTGCTTGCCTGAAAGCCTGGGAAAGAATAACATCGGATCAATGGGTTCTGGAGATAGTACGTCAAGGCTACCAACTCCAATTTGTAACAAAACCCATATTGCCTCATATTTCCACACTCAAGATTTACAATTCCCATCCACAACTGGGGGAGGAAATTGCTTTACTTCGCAAACAACAAGCAATTCAACAAATCCACCCACACTCCAAATTAGCAGCATTTTATTCCCCGTACTTCCTCATACCCAAGAAGTCGGGGGGCCTTCGACCCATACTAGACCTAAGGGAGTTGAACAAATTTCTCACCAAGGAGAAATTCAAAATGGTGTCGTTGAAGTCAATTCTTCCACTCATTCAAACCAACGATTGGATGTGATCCATCGATCTGAAGGATGCTTACACACACATCCCAATCCATCCATCCTCGTGGCGTTACCTGTGCTTTCGCTACAGACATCAACACTACCAGTACAAAGTTCTTCCCTTTGGGCTATCTGCTGCACCCAGGGTATTCACCAAATGCATGATAGTGGTGGTGGCTCATCTCAGGAAACAAGGTATAACCATTTTTCCATATCTGGACAATTGGCTCATAATAGCCTCAACTCCAAACGTCTTACTGGATCACCTCCATCGGGTGATACACTGTCTACAAGAACTAGGGTTAGTGATCAACTTTCAGAAATCACACCTACAACCAACTCAACAGTTGCAGTTCATAGGCGCATGCCTGGATACTACGTGCAACAGAGCATACCTTCCAGTCGACAGAATATCACATTTCCGTCAACTTCTACACACCTTGAAACATACTCAGAGGCCGTCAGCAAGACAAGCCTTGGTAATTCTGGGCCACATGGCAGCGGCGAACTTCACGGTTCCCAACACCAGGTTACACATGAGACGCCTACAATGGGGTCTAAAGCGCCAATGGAAACAGCATTCACAACCATTGACGCAGAGGGTATCGCTGACCGCAGAAATGAAAAAAGATATAGCATGGTGGCTCCTAGATTCCACCCTGTCCAAAGGAGCGTTGTTCAGCCCCCCCCATCTCACAATGCAGTCCTAACCACAGATGCGTCTCGCAAGGGATGGGGTGCTCACCTCGAGATTTACGAAACCCAAGGGTTATGGTCACCCTTAGAACAGAATCTACAAATAAATCTATTGGAACTGAGAGCAATTCGCAATGCATTGCGAGTCTTCCAAGACCACCTGAAGGGACGCAGGGTCATGATCTACACAGACAACCAAGTAGCAATGTTTTACATCAACAAACAAGGAGGGTCCGGCTCATGGTCCCTCTGCAAGGAGACCCTGGCAATCTTCGAACACGCTCACAAGAATTGCATACATCTCCAAGCAGCTTACCTACCGGGAGTTGCAAACACAAGAGCGGACAGGCTAAGCCGCATCTTTCATCCCCCGAATGGACACTCAATACAGAAATAGTACAGGACATATTTCTGCAGTGGGGGACACCTTCCATAGATCTCTTTGCAACAGAGATCAATTCTCAAGTTCCCAAATTCTGCTCGATAAGACCAAGCCAATTCAGGATCGCTCAAGATGCCTTCCTCATTCCGTGGACGACAGGCCTTCTGTATGCCTTTCCTCCCATACCTCTCATAACAAGAACAATTCAGAAGTGCATAGCGGACAAAGCTCAACTGATACTCATAGCCCCGGCATGGCCAAGGCAACCATGGTACAGTTTCTTACTTCGCCTATCCATCAGGGATCCAATTCTATTACCGAATCGTCAAGATCTTCTTCTCAGTCAAGATCAAGGAACACTACTACACCCGCTACATTCATCTCTACACTTGACAGCTTGGAGATTGAAAGGCTCCTGACAGAACAAGGAGTTTCCACTTCAGCACAATTCATTTTGTTACAATCAAGGAAACTCTCAACCAGGAAAAATTATAGCTATAAATGGAAACGCTACTCTGCCTGGTGCACTTCCAACGGTGTACCACCATTGGACTGCTCCCCGGAATTGCTCATTGATTATCTTCATACACTATATGTAGCTGGTCTAGCAACATCATCCATCAGAGTTCACCTCAGTGCCATAGGCGCCTATCATAGACCAATCAATGACATTCCTATATCCAATCACCCATTACTGACTCGTTTCATGAAGGGTTTAACACACATTCGTCCTCCGATATCCAAACCTCCAGTTCCATGGAACCTCAACATAGTTCTGGAACAGCTCATGCTTTCTCCATTTGAACCCATGGACTCGGCACACATTAAATACCTCACCTGGAAGGTGGTATTCCTGGTTGCAGTAACTTCAGCACGAAGAGTTAGCGAGTTACAAGCTCTGGTCCATTATCCTCCGTACTTGCAATTTCATAAACAGAAGGTAGTTCTACTTCCTACCGAAAGTAGTTACCCCATTCCATCTCAATCAGACAATGGAATTACCAATATTTTTCCCTAAACCTCATGCAAACAATAGGGAAAAACTACTGCATTCACTGGATTGTAAAAGAGCCTTAACACACTACAAAGAAAGAACGAACTCGGACTCCCGTGTTTCTCAACTCTGTCTCCTTTGACCCAAAGGCACCTGGACTACCAGTGGCTAAACGCACCATCTCCAGTTGGATAGCGCAGTGCATCAAATTCTGCTATGACAAACAGAATTTACATTTACAGTCTACTCCTAAAGCTCACCAAGTTAGAGCAGTAGCAACATCCTTAGCACACCTGAAGAATGTGCAACCCATAGACATATGCAAGGCAGCCACATGGTCATCACTGCATACCTTCACATCTCATTACTGCCTTGACCAGCAAGCAGCCACTGATGCGAAGATAGGGCAAGCAATACTGCAATCTCTATCCTCCTGTCCACGGTGACTGCCACACTGTCAAAGATCACGTCCAAACACTTATATCATAATGACGTGATCGGGAGCTTGGGACTCCCATGACAGCATGGCTAATTCAGCCCTGCTATCGATGGGGAAAAAGCAAGTTTGCTTACCGTAAACGATGTTTCCGTAGATAGCAGGATGAATTAGCCATGCTGACCCACCCTCCTCCCTGGCAGTCACCAAGTCTTCGACTACAATACAACTTAATCACAGACTGAGGAGATTCCGTTACTTTCCAGCGCGGGAACACACGCGCAGCCACAGAGAGCAAAGCTCTGTTCTCTGCTTTGACAAGCTCTGCCTCCCGGGCCTGATTGACAGATCCCATGACAGCATGGCTAATTCATCCTGCTATCTACGGAAACATTGTTTACGGTAAGCAAACTTGCTTTTATGGTGCACGCATGTTATAAAATAGATGCTTCCATGTGCACATGCCAGGAATTGCGTGCACATGGACGACCACGCGCTTCTTTGAAAATCGACCCCAAAGTGTACAAAATGGCCTTGGTGTGCAGTAGTAATCTCTCACCCTGCCTTCTTCCTTTCTTTCTGCTCACTATACATTTTCACCCTCCTTCCCCCCCCCCCCCCCCCCCCAAAAAAAAAACCCCAAACAAATCACACACTCCTGCTTACCACTTCCTTCTGAATAAAGATATTAGTTTGGGCTCACAGCAGACTCGAACTTTACTTTTTATGGGCAAGTGTAGCCAGATGGACTCAGGACCAATTGGGGTATAGTGTGCTCCTGATAGCAGTTGGGAGACGGAGTCAGATTTCAAAGCTGACGTCAGCCTACATATACCTGTGCAGGAAGCTTAGCTCTTCAGTATTTCTCAGTCTCCTAAGGAGATAGGGACACTACACACACCAGAATAGTGTTAGAAAATTTGCCTCTACAAGACGAGCCCCTCTCTCCTGCAGTGATACCAAGGGTCCCTCCCCCAGTCGAATTCCTGAGGTGATTTCAGAGATCCCTCTGAGGCAAGCCTCAGTCTGGTAGCCGGCTCCCTGCATGGACTTAGCCCCCAGGGTGGCCGAGAGGCAGCGGGTGCAGAATCTAGTGCGGCTATGTAGGTAATTCTCCCTCACCCCCCCCCCCCCCCCCCCCCCCCCCGGCACGAGACCAGGAAATGCCGAGATCAGGTAAAGTAGAAACCTCTCTTAAAGCCTCCAGTCTCCGAGGCTCGATTTTTTTGCACAGATCGTCCCTTCTGGCGTCTGCTACATCAGGTTGAGTAGCCCCGTCTGGGCTAGACCCCGATCCGGTGGGAGGGTCCACACGTGGGACCCTCTGGAGGGTCGCCATCTTGTCTGCATGGTCTTCTGCGCCATTTCACCCCCCCCTTGACCGCCGTATTGCCCGCTCAACTGAGCTGTGCGCGCAACCGACTTGTGTGCACAGCGGCGCACATAGCGGCCCGCATAAATGGCCCGAGCGCACAAATATTGCTCTGCGCACAGCGGCGCACATATCTCAGCCAGGCACACAAGTAGTGGCCTGCGCGCACATCTTTAGGAATTCCGCACGCACATCTTCGGCGCACCTGGAGCGCTCAACCAAGCCTCCTGGCGCGCATTCCTACGCGCACAGACGAGTTTTGAAGCTCACCACGAGCACAAACCATGGCACTGTCTGCCAAGAAGTCCAAGGGACAAGCCTTCTGCCCAGCCTGCCACCTGAGAGCTGCGCAACCAGAAGTGGCCTCCTCCCTAAGCCAGCAGTGCGAAGAGGCTCAGGGGGAACCAAAGCAAGGTCCCTCACAGCCAGTAGAGGGATCCGGATCCACTAATGATTGTACCCCGGACCTCTGTATCTCCAACTGTGCTCCTAAACAGGAAGACACCTCAGGGCCTCCACTATAACATCCCCTGGAATCAACATGGACCCAGGGACATTTTCCTGGGTGGAATTCTTCAAAGGGCTATAAACCTTTGTCCAAGCGCACTCAGTACCGACTGCGACCCAGTCCCAGTTGCCACCAGAAACGCAAGACGTTCCAAGCACCTCTCGGGCCTATTGAGACGTGCCCTTCCTAAGGAAGATCCTCCCTACCGGGGATACAGACACTTCTGAGGACGAGGATGACTCCCTGGAGGAAGGAGAAATCCCCCCCCCCCCCCCCCCCCCCCCAGGGATGGAACCATGCTGCGATTCGTCTCCAAAGATGTTACCAGCTCTCGTATCCCAGACCCTGAAGACGCTGGACATTCCAGGCACGGATACCACAGTGGAATCAGAGATAACCCCATCTTGGTCTCCCTCTGTCAGGCCTCGTGCTATTTTCCAATGTTGCAAGCTGTACAGTAACTCACTGACCTGGAATGGAATGCCCCAGAGGCCAGCTTCAAAGGAGGACGGGCCCTAGAAGTCCTATATCTCTTGGAACCCACAGCTAAGGAACTCCTGCGGTTCCCAAAGGTGGACACCATGGTCTGCTCAACCTCCAAGCGCATGACCATTCCCGTCGAGGGATGAGCGGCACTAAAGGATGCCGAGGACAAACGACTGGAATCCATCCTTAAACAGTCCTTTGATGTAGCAGCAATGACTCTTCAGATCGCTTCCTGTGTGCCGTGGTGGCACATTCTTGCTTGCTCCTCTCCAGAGACGCAACCACGCCTGTTGAGACGATGGAACCTGCAGTATCATTCCTCACGGATGTGACCTCAGACCTAGTGCGCACCTCTGCCAGGAACGTCGCCTCAGCAGTGGCAGCCAGAAGACATCTATGGCTCCAAATCTGGTCAGCCGACGCAGCATCCAAAGTGAACCTCACGAGGATGCCCTTTAAAGGATCTCTCTTGTTCAGAAGCGAATTGGAGAAGCTAGCCAACAAATGGGGCGAATCTCCAGTACCTCGCCTACCGGAGGACAGGAACAAAACAAACCAGCGCTCCTCTTCCCCCCCCCCCCCCCCCCCCCGAAGAACCAAGGGCAGAGGAGCTCGGTGCTTTAGACCATACAAGAACACACACTACCAAGCACCTCGCCTCGCAGGCAGGGCTCAGTCCTTTCGGAACAGACACAACAAGAGGAGAGCAGGCTCAGGGATAGGCCCCGGCTGCACCCCACAATGATAATCAACAGATCCATCCACAGGAAGAAGTCATTGGGGGCAGACTTACCCTCTTCTACTAAAGATGGGTCAAGATAAAGTCGGACAAGTGGGTCCTAACCATTTTTCGAGAGGAATACTATCTGGACATCCACAGCATCCCTCCAGACAAATTTGTGAGATCATCATGCCACACCCTCTCCAAGAGGTCGGCAGTAGAAACCACAGCCTAAAGGCAATAACTCCGGTGCCCACGCACCAACAAAATACTGGTCACTATTCCATCTATTTTATCGTTCCCAAGAAGGAAGGAACATTCCGGCCCATCCTGGACATCAAGTCCGTCAATCATTACCTGAGGGTACCACACTTTCACATGGAAACCCTGTGCTCAGTCCTAAGAGCAGTACAGCCGGGAGAATTCCTGACCACTGGATCTATTTGAAGCCTATCTCCACATCCTGGTCCATCAAGACCATCAGCACTTCCTACGCTTTGTGATACTGGACCATCATTACCAGTTCCGGGCATTACCCTTCGGATTAGCCACCGCCCTTTGGACCTTCACCAAAATCATGGTGATAGTGGCGGCAACACTGAGGAAAGAATTCCTCGTACATCCTTACCTGGATGATTGGCTAATCAGGGCAAAATCTCCAGAGGAAAGCCACCAGGTGACCACCAGAGTCAAGAATCTGCTGCAGAATCTCGGGTGGGTCGTCAACACAGCCAAGATCTGCCTGCAGCTCTCCCAATCGCTAGAGTACCTGGGAGTTCGGTTCGACACCATGCAAGACAAGGTTGTCCTTTCTCCTCCAAGGAGATGGAAACTGATGGGTCAGCTGCGAAAACTGCTGAATTATGCTCGCCCCAAGGTATGGGACTCCCTCCAAGTCCTCTGTCTCGTGACATCAACTTTGGAAGTCGTTCCATGGGCAAGGGCCCACATGCGCCCACTACAATGTTCCCTACTGTCACGATGGAAACGGACGTTTCCATCCAGCTACCAGCAGAGGTTCGGACCCAGCTCCAATGGTGGCTACAGGAAGACCATCTGAGCAAGGAAGTAAAACTATCCCCACCGGACTGGATCTTGCTCACCATGGATGCGAGCCTGCAAGTGTGGTGAGCCCACTGTCGGGAACTGATGGCCCAGGGACAATGGGTCAAGGAAGAGGCGGGATGGAACATAAACTGACTGGAAGCCCGAGCAGTCAGACTAGCCTGCCTACAATTCGTCCACAGACTCCGGGGCGTGTCTATCGGTCATGTCTGACAACGCACAACAGTTGCCTACATCAATCACCAAGGAGGAACCAGAAACCAACAGGTGTCCCTGGAGATAGACCCCATCATGGCATGGGTGGAAACAAACTTGCAAGGGATCTCAGCCGCCCACATCACAGGAAAAGACAACGTCTCTGCGGACTACCTCAGCAGAGAGAGACTAGGGGTGGGCAATTCCGGTCCTCGAGGTCCGCAAACCAGTCGGGTTTTCAGGATATCCTTAATGAATATGCATGAGAGAGACCTGCATACACACTGCCTCAGTTGTATGCAAATCTATTTCATGCATATTCATTAGAGGTATCCTGAAAACCCAACTGGTTTGCAGCCCTCGAGGACTGGACTTGCCCACCCCTGGACTAGACCCAGGGGAATGGATGCTGTCGACCACAGCCTTTCAGTTGATGATAAACCGCTGGGGGACCCCAGCCATGGATCTACTAGCAACCAGATCCAACGCTCAGATTTCCAAGTTCTTCAGCCGCAGACGAGAGCCACAATCCCGGAGAATCGACCTCCACCCTCCCCCCGTCCAGACCTAGCCACAGAAAGACCTGCTGTATGCCTTTCCCCCATGGCCACTACTGGGCAGGATCATCCGCAAGATAGAACACCACAAGGGACTAGTGCTTCTAGTGGCTGGACTGGCCAGGAAGGCCATGGTACGCAGACATGCGAAGACTTCTTGCAGGGAACCCTCTGTGCCTGCCTCCACACAGGGACCTTCTCCGGCAAGTACCGATCCTCCACGAAGATCCGACTCAATTCTCTCTTACGGTCTGGCCCTTGAGAGGACTCGCCTGAAGAAAAGTGGATACTCTAAGGCAGTGATTGACATCTTGCTTCGAGCACGCAAGTTCTCCACATCACTAGCTTACATACAAATATGGAGAGTATTCAAAGGTGTGAGGACTGCGAGATCCTCCCACGGACAGTCAAAATCCCCACGATCCTGGAATTTCTGCAGGATGGCTTGAAGAAGGGATTGTCTCAACTCCCTCAAGGTTCAGGTGGCCACGCTGGCCTGCTTTAGAGCCAAAGTAGACAGCATCAGCCTATCAACCCATCCAGATGGTTCCTGTTTCCTGAGAGAGGTTAAACAAATCCGACCACCCCTAAAGTGGCCGGTACCCTTATGGAATCTCAATCTAGTACTAGACTTCCTCGCAGGAACTTCCTTCAGAGAACACGCGGTTTGTCACTACAGCTCCTGACCTTGAAGACTGCATTCCTAGTGGCAATATGTCAACCCGCCGCATCTCCGAGCTTCAAGCGCTATCCTATCGGGAACCGTTCACACCGGGAACCATACAGCTATGCACGGTCCCCTCCGTCCTACCGAAAGTGGTTTCTCAATTTCATCTAAACCAAACCATCTCGCAGCCGTCTCCAGACTAACATAAGGACGGGGAAGACTCATGCTTTCTTAGCCATCTTAACGTCGATAGATGCCTAGTCCGATACCTGGAAAGATCGGAATCTATGCGAAAGACAGACCACCTATTCGTCCTTCACAGCGGGCAGAAGCAAGAGGAAGCGGCCTCGCGGGCAACCATAGCCCACTGGATGAAAGAAGTAATCAAGGCAGCCTACGTAGAGGCAGGGAAGCCTCCACCTCTGCGAGTCGAGGCCCATTCAACAAGGGCCCAGGCAGTGTCCTGGGCGGAAACCAAGATGCTGTCGCCCGCCGAGATCTGTCGGGCGGCGACGTCCCCCATACACACCACCTCCAGGTTCTACCGCCTGGATGTCCAGGCCTGGGAGGACACAACCTTTGCAAGGGCAGTACTAAGTGGGCCACAGGCAGCCTCCTGCCCTGTTCGGGAGTAGCTTTTATTCATTCCATTGGTCCTGAGTTCATTTTGGCTACACGCTAGGAAATGGAGAAATTTACTTACCTGATAATTTCATTTTCCTTTAGTGTAGACAGATGGACTCAGCATCCCACCCACAGCTGCCCCGGAATCCGGAAAACTTGGGTGACAAACACAGAGAACAAGACAAGCACGGGTAAGCCAGGTATTACCCCTAGTTCAAGACACCCTAGTTGCCGGGTGTCTGCGTTATTCGGTTGAGTGCACTTTCGGTCTCCAATTTGGAAATCAGTTGAACCAGTCCTAATTAATCAAGTTATTAGAGCACACATATATCCACAATTGTTTTTCGAGGAGAATGCTGAAGAGCTAAGCTTCCTGCACGGGTATATGTAGGTTGATGTCGGCTTTGAAATCTGACTCAGTCTCCCATCTGCTATCAGGAGTACACTATACCCATTGGTCCTGAGTCCATCTGTCTACCCTAAGGAAAATGAAATTATCAGGTAAGTAATTTCTCCATTTCATCTCTGGCTGTTTTGCACCTGCAGTATAAGATGATCTTGGTAGAATAATAGTGCCTAAAAATACCATTCCTTTTTTTCTTATAGTAGTCTGTTAATTTGTTTCAGGATTTATCTTATTACTGTTGCCTGGAGTTGATAGGAGAAGAGGATAAACTCTTGAGTGCACTAGCCCGAGTGTCTAGTACAGATGCAGGTAATGACCTTTCTTACATCTTATGTTAGCAATAAAGATTTGGAAAGCCTAATGGTTTATATTGAACCATTTTACTAACATTTTAATTGGTAAAGCCCTTTGTTTCCAAAAACTGAGTCGTTTTACTTTAGAAATGTATTTTTCTGCCCAAATTCTAGATGTCAGTGTCTGCTTCTCTCAGTAGGGACTGAACAGCAAATTGGAGCATACAGAAAATGCCACCAGACAGCAATAGCAGTGCTGCACACTGCCATGCAAAGGACTTGGTTTTGGTTTCTGGCAGCATGGGGTTGATTTTAAATTTTGGTTTTCCTAGCATGTAGCCAGATGAACTCAGGACCAGTGCGTAATGTGCTCCTGTGCTAGCAGATGGGAGATGGGAGTCAGATTTCAAAGCTGACGTCACCCTAGATATACCCCTGCAGTGACCTCAGCTCCTCAGAATTTCTCAGTCTCCCAGGCAGATGAGGACACACTTCTCTCGCTAGCAGATTGCTAGCGGGATCAAAAAAAATCTTTTACCTTTAAAGAAGAATTGGCCCCGCTCTCCTGCGATGATATGTAAGGGTCCCTCCCCAAGTCAAGAATTCCTGAGGTGATTCTGATCCCTTAGAAGTGCCTTGGTCCGGTAGCCGGGTCCCGGGACTGGACTTAGCCGCTGAAGCGGGTTCAAGTCGAGCACGGCGGTGAAGGCCAAAACCCTCTCCCCCCGCAGCTAGAGACCGTCTCTGCACTGGACCGGTAAGTGCTGAGACCAAATAAGAGCCATATGTGCTCTTGTTTAGTTGACATAACGAAGTGTACTACGTCGTTAAGATTGATACAAAGACTTTTTTCATCTACGAAGGAACTGTGTGTTTAAAAGAACGCAGCAGCGAGCTGTTCTCATTAAAAAATGTTTAATCTATTATCTTTGAAATTTTTTGAGAATTTTTGAATTTCTTGATTAAAAGTGATACAAATAAGCGGGTGGTTCGTTCATTATTTAAAAATAAGAGTCTGGTTAATCTGGATGGGACCTGTGCTCGTTTATGAAACAACCACCTTACACCTCACAAAAAATGTTGTGTCTTTTTATAAGAAATTAACAAAAGTGACTAAATTTCAATAAAAAAAAAAAGAAAAACATTTTTTTCTGTTTAAAGATTTTTTTTTGTGCATCCGGGTTATGATTTTGTTGGAATTAGGTAACACCTGCATTGGTGGATTTTTTTTGCTTGTGTGGTTTGTGACGGAATTTTCTACCCTTAGTTCAAGACACCCACAGTTTATCCGGTGTCTGCATTAATTGGTTGAGTGTCCTGGCGGTCTCCAGTTTTGAATCAGTTGAACTGGTTCAGTCAGGTTTAATCAAGTTTATTGGCTTTTCGAAGAGAACACTGAAGAGCTGAGGTTACTGCTGTCTAGAGTGACATCAGCTTTGAAATCTGACTCAATCTCCCATCTGCTAGCAGAAGAGCACATAACCCACTGGTACTGAGTCCATCTGTTTACACTAAGGAAAACGAAATTATCAGGTAAGTAATTTCTCCATTGTATATTTTCTATTAAACTTGTTCAGAATTTCTGTAAGCAGAGCAAACTTATCAACTCTGTTTCTCAGCAGAAAGCTAAACACACCCTGAAATTCTTTGGTGTGAGGGAACAATAAGAGAGGGAGGGGAAAAAAGCTGAAGATAAGTGGCCCAAAACCACTTATAAAAAAGAGCAAGACAATCAAAGTCAGCCTTTGGTATCTCATGGCTGCAGCCAGTGTCTACCATGGGATACCACTAGCTGTCAGCATAATACAGTACAAACTCACGTGCATGAAAACCTGCACTTTGCAGTTACGTGGCTGAAAAACATGACAAAAAATAATAATCTGTATATGTAGCAGAGGTTCTAAGCCATGAGATCATAGGCTGACAATGAATGTCAGTATAATACAAGAAAACAGTACAAGTACCTGTGCATTAAAACGTGCACTTGGTGCTTCTAGGATGTGTTAATATTTTGAGGAAAACAGAAGGGGCAGGAGCAAATTATTAGAAATCAATGATTTTCATGAAGTTTCAACCCACTGTGATAATTTTTATCAATTGTGCAAGCACTTATAGTTCACGAATGTACAAAAAACATGCTTTCTGTGGTTCTTGAGTATACTAATCTGGATTTTGGGAGAAGGAAGGGAGGGTTGGTGTATTTTTTTGTTTTTGGGTTGAAGGGGGGGGTTGGCAGGGTTTTCTTTTTTTGTTAAATCATTGGTTTTTATCCACCCTGATTTCTGGCTTGGACTCAGCATCCCCAGCTCTGACTGGAAAAGGAAGCAGAATTCCATGGGGTGGGGTGAGGCCACAGTTACATGCTCTGAAAAGAGTGTGGTTGTCGCCCCTGCCTGAAAATGGCCAGCCACTGCAATGACTGACTTGATGGAAGGAGATGTACAAATTTAAGGCCGGATTTACTAAGGCTTTCCTTTTATTCTGTGTCTCTTGGGGAAAAATGCTTAGTAAATGAGGCCATGAGATTGTAAGCCCTTTGGGGACAGGGAAATACTACTGTATCTGAGTGACAAATACCTTGAGCTAATAATGAAAAGGCTTGAGTTGAATCTAAAAATAAAATGTAAAATACCCTGGCTGGTTGCAAATGCTGGATTCCAGCCTCTGTTTGCATCAGCTGGAAGTATAAAGGAGTAAGAGCAAACAATCACCCTTCCCACCCAAAGAATGCCACATTGCTGATGCATGAGTTTGTGTGGAAACATTTCATGTTGTATAGGTGAACAAAAGTTGGCACCTTTTGTGGATGCCTGCTGTGGCTTGCTTTTGACTTTCATCCTGGCTCCATTAGATCAGACTTGAATGTGTGTGATTTTGACTATGTATTTTGATGGCTGCCACAAATGGTTTGACAACATCATTTGTTTTGACTTTCTTTTTTTCCTCATGTATTTTGATATTTTGGGAAAAAATGCTAAATTCTTACCTAATTTTGTAGAAAAAAATTAAAATGAGCTGCAATAGTGAACATATTTAAAGTAATTCTTAGTAGCTAAAAAATGGAACTTGAACGTTCGTCTAGAAGCAGGTCAAAAGTTATGGTCTTAAAAACAGAAGTTTTGACAATACTGTATGGATTTCTTTAAAATTTCAGGACCAACTTTTGCTGCTGTGCAGTGTCTGTCAGGAAAACGCCAGGGCTCCCTGATCCTTTATAGGGCAGACAAATATCCAAGGGAATCGCTGGGCCCTGTCTCATTTATTTGGAAGCCAAGGGATGGCCCCCTTAACCCTTCTGAAACCAGGCAATTGTGGATTTGGACACATCCAGCTGTAAAACAGGTACTTTTTACTGTAAAACAAAAAAAAAACATAGCCTTGCATGGTGTATATATGCACGTGCACATACCATGTGATGCTGTTTTTCCACTACATATAAACTATCTCCCAGCCCTCCTGTATTCCATTATGGTATATTTGAGCAGAGCCCAACATATCGCACTTAAACTCTAAATTACAGTGTGTTTTTTTTTTTTTAATAACATTTCTGAAAATTGTTTCTGACAAATCAAATTTTAACAGATAGCAAGAGAGCATGTGTTATAAGTACAAATGAAGTACAATATAGTTATATAATCTGCAATTTTGCAGAACAGAGGTCAAAGTATTTTGATATTAAAATGCATTTAGTTAATTAAATCCATGACTCTTGGAAAGAGCAAGCAAATAACCTGGAGAAGATGAGGCTTGTCTCTTGCCTGTGTAACTTGTTCCATCACACAGATTCCATGCCTCAGGCTACTAATCTGAGAATCTCGGGGCGTAAGTACACATTCACCTATACACAGTAAGTGATGCGCAAGACATTTTCTTGTAAAAAGTGGAGAAAGAGTCACTGGACAAATAACCCAAAAAGAGCTAAGGTGTATTTCAAAGAGACGGGCAAGTGTCGTAATATTAATTTATACTTTCCTGTTCATACCCAGATCAGTCCTACCAGCAAATGGAGGTAGAGAACAAAACTGAGGCACTGCTACATAATTGAGAGTGCCACCTGCAGCCCCTCAGTATTTCTCTGTCTCCAGCAGATGGCAGAGGTGCAAACCTGCAGCCTGACAAAAAATAAATAAATAAAAGGAGAATGGACTGGAGACATTTGGGCTCCCTGACTTTTGTGGACCATCTCTCTGGTTGAGCCGGGCATCCTGGGGGTTGGAAACCTCTGTCTATCTTGGTCTGCTGCTTCCGGAGGCCTTGATAGCCAGGGAACTGGCTCCCTCTTGCCCTCTGAGGTCTCTTCCTGTGAGCCCGGGTCTTCGGATCAGGGAAGTAATCCTTGTGTGCTTCTCTGGCTAAGGGATATTGATGTGTCATAAGAAAATTAAATTTGGACTTAATTGTCTAATAGGATACTTGTGGAAGTCAATAATATGGCTGAATATTTACCAAATAAAAGTATTCTAACTTCATGGGAAGTATGTAAGACAATTAAAATCCCTGGTACATGTGCTTGCAATTTATAGATAGCTTCCGTACATATCACAACCCCTAATTCTGAAAATCCCTGTTCTATCACACCAAAATACCAGAGAAATAAGCCATGGAGGTTATATTGTCATGCTGAGAAGACCTTCAGACCCATGATATAACCACAAATCAATCTCATAACTTACCTCAACAAGAGCCAAACTAGATGCATTCAATACTGACTGTGCTAGATCCTGTATGATTTCTGAGTCTTCTGCAGTTAATGTCAATTTATTTCCACTAGCAGGGCTGCCTTTTAAGATGTCTAAGTAATTTGACCTAGCTGACTACAAGCATGCAGCAAAGCTGGATATAAGCACTACAGTCACCTGAAAGGATAAGACAGAATCTTTGTCTATACCATAGATCAAAGACTTGCAAAAGTATGTTCTTTCACATACTTAAACCAATTTAGCAAGAGAGTTGGTTTCCATGAGCTTTTCTATTATGTACTAGGTGACTCCCTATCAGCGAATGGAAGAAAAAAAAGTGCAATATATCTTTTATGTCTGCTGTAAAATCTTTTAAGTTTAGTGTTTGCAAACCCAATATTATGAGCTTCTACCCAAATTCAAAGTTAGCCAGCCAGAGAAAGCTGATGAAACCAAACTTTCGAAAACATTCTACTAAATTAAATTTGCTTTCTGTCCACAACTTTAATTCCTCCATAGTCTGTGTATACCTTTTAAACAAAAGCCAGTCAGGTAAACCAATTGACTCTGGGACTCGTGACTTCCTTTGTTCCCGGGCGCTCGCCCACCTGCAGTGCATAATGACCACTCAAAACGTATCTTTGGGTAAAACTGGCCGCAGCTTTTATTTAACCATAACAGCACACAATATAATCATAACAACCCACCACCCCGGGCCAATACATATAATTATCTATTTATTGCCACACGTTCTGCCGGGACCACGCCCACCCCACGTCGCCTGCCGCGCTCCAAGCAAGGCGACTTCCGTTCACCGGCCCCCCGCCGCGTAGTAAGCAGGGGGGCCCTGCCTCCGGGCGTGGTCCCCCTTTCCTTCCGGCAATCTGCTTGTCAGCCCGCGGCTGATCCCTTTACCCTAAGTCCTATTGGCCCGGGTACCCGCCACCGGCGCCGAGCAGTGTCTACACTTGCTCGGGGCCCCCCCAACAAGTAACATGGTTTTTTAGCTGCGGCCCCGGTGCTTCCCTACCTGCGCCTCAATTGCTTCAGTTATGTCGTTAATAAACAAGTCGTACCCAATGTCCGAAAGGTGTATCTTATCCGCCCGATAGAAGCCCTCACACTGCTCGTCTGCCCACTGATGACGCATCTGGCAGCCTCCCAGGCGCTCCAACCAGGCCCCCAACTGCCTGTTGAGCTTCTTGCGGCACCTTCCCCATAGCTTGGTCTTAGCGAATTTTATCCGGGGAATAATGTCTGACCAACATAATACTGCACCTGGGAACCATGTCTGCAACTCGCGCAAGTCCCTTCTTGCCTCTTGCAACAGCTGCCTGCAGGTCCATGTGCCCAAATCGTTGCCTCCCAGGTGCACTATTAACATGTCTGGGGCTGCCCGCTCTTCCCTCCTGACTCGAATCATAGGCAGTAGTTGCCGCCACTGCATCCCTCGCTTTCCCATCCATGTAACCTGCACTCCCCGCGGGGCCAAACCGAGGTGTACGCCATGCTTGCGCTGTTGCGCCCTCTGCGCTGCCCAATGAACGAAGGAATGCCCCACGATCCAAACCGTTTGCGGCTTAGCGGACGAGTCTGTAAATGAGAACAATGCCAGTTAGATATCTACACCATGGGAGCCGACTCTGTCCAGTCTCACGTAAGCATTAACCGCTAGGGAGCGCCACCTCCCTATTTGCTGGATGGTCTCCGTACCCAAACCTGCCTGGGCTGCGCTTGTCGCTGCCCCTATCCGAAAGGAGTGGGTACCAAACTTCGCTGCGTCCCGCCCCACCTTGGATAGCGCGCACTTAAATACCGCCGAGAATTGATACCTTGTTAAGGGGACACCGTTGTTATGTACTAACAGGTGGTTCCCCTTATTGGGACGGACTGCCAAAAACGCTTCCAAATTAGCCAGCGGGCAGGTGACTTGGTTGTCTAACCTGGTCAGTGTCACCGCAGCCCCTTTTCCCGATTGATCTGTCTTGGACCAAGGTATCAATATCCTGAGTGTGTTCCCCAATAGCTGTACATTCCGCAGTAACATCCCCGTATCGCCTGTATCCTCCTTACATGCTGCCACTAGTTCGCCTATGCGCAGCGCCCCAAAAAATGCCAGCGAAAATGCGAGCTGAAATAACCGTGTTTCAAATTGTGAGTCGCAAATCTCCTGAAGAGCATACCATAACTGAGCTAATAACTCGTGTGTAACTGGATGTCTCCCATCCTTCTTGTGCCCTAACTGCCGTCCCCAACCCTTCATTAATCTTTTAACCAGAAATCCCTTGGTGGGATCGCCCCATCCTTGCGCATTTGCAAAGAAGGCCAGCCCTGCCAGCTGCTTTATTACAATGCCTCTCGACAGTCCACACTCTTTGGCCCATGCGATGTAGTCCACTACTAAGGCCTCCGGCACTGGACCGTTCTCCCAACCGTGCTGGTTAAGGAAGGCTCGCACTTTTCTGTACCCTCTGGAATACGCGCCCCATGTAGCGGGCGCTACCGATCTCCGTAGTAAGTCTAGGGTGGTTGTAGTCCAATTGCCCATAAGTGTTCCGGCACCGGAGTCCCCTCCTTCTCTGCGTTGGATACCTGTTTGCGAAAGAGAGACCATTTGGCACGTGATAACGCTGTCCGCAATACCATTGCTAATTCCAGGTACATGCCGCGCCCGAATAGTAGTGTTTAAGCGCAGGCTGCTCAGTATTATTTGTCTCAATAGGTTCGCAACCCTTGGGCATTTCGCTGTCTGCCTGTTGATGACGTATACCACAGCTTGATTGTCAGACCAGAAAATTATGTGTTTGTTTTGCAGTCTGGGTCCCCATATGACCAGTGCAACTCAAATTGGGAATAGTTCCAGGAAAGTTATATTGCGTGTTGTACCTTCTTGTATCCATGCTATCGGCCATTGGGCAGCCGCCCACGCCCCTTGGCAATACACTCCAAATCCCCACCCCCCCCGAGGCATCCGATTGTATGTCCAGGTCACGACTCGACATCGGGGGCTCTTGCCATATGGATATTCCATTGAAGTCCTGCAAGAAGCTTTTCCATATCGCTAAGTCGTCTTTGATTGCCTTTGTTATCCTTATGTAGTGATGTGGTTTCCGTACGGATGTAGTTGCGGCTGCTAGTCTCCTCAAGAAGACTCTGCCCATTGGGATCACCTTACAAGCAAAGTTAAAAGCGCCCATTATGGATTGTACCTCCCGCAGTGTTAATTTTTTTTGCCAGCATTGCGGTTTCAATGAGGTTCCGCAAATTCTGTATCTTGTCCTCCGGAAGCCTGGATACCATTCTTTCTGAATCGAGTTCGATGCCCAAAAAACACAAGTTTGTCCCCGGCCCTTCGGTCTTGTCCATCGCCAAAGGGACACCAAAATCCTTCGCCACTCCTTGGAAAGTCCCCAGTAAGCGAGCCGCTGTGCCTGTCCCTTCCGGGCCGACGAACAAAAAGTCGTCGAGGTAATGTATGATGTTGTCCAAGCCAGCTTTCTCCGCCGTTACCCAGTGGAGAAATGTGCTGAGCAGCTCAAAGTAGGCACATGAAACTGAACACCCCATGGGCATGCACTTGTCGAAGTAGAATTGACCTTGGAACTTGAAACCCAGTAGCGGGAAGCTGTCTGGATGTACGGGCAAGAGGCGAAACGCCGATTCTATATCCGTTTTTGCCATTGCTGCTGACCTCCCACACCTCCGTAACAATGATATAGCACTGTCAAATGATGCATACTGCACCGTGCATGCCTCTCGAGGAATGTGGTCGTTCACGGATGCTCCTAGTGGGAAGGACAGGTTTTGGATGAGTCTGTATTTTCCCGGTTCCTTCTTTGGTACGACCGCTAGTGGGGAAATCATCATCTCCTGGAATGGGGGCATCTGGAAAGGGCCGGCAATTCTGCCCAGCTCGATCTCCTTGTCGAGTTTGTTTCGGATGATGTCAGGGTGGCGTGTTGTGGATGGCGCATTGCCTGCTGTGTGTATGTCGATGTTGCCTTGATAGGGGATCCTGAACCCTTCCTGGAAACCTGCTGAAATCTGCTTTGCTTCCTCTCTCCTCGGGTATTTGTCGAGCCAATGCATCATTCGGTCTAATCTTATTGGTGAGGCGGCTTTTTGGTAATGCTGGGCTTCATTTTTCCTTTTTAGGAGAACTCCCACTCCCCCCCTTTTTTTGTGCACTTCGTCGCCGGGTGCGGTGCGGAACAAATCAGGCATATGTGCTTGAATTTACATTCTTTGAAATTGCATGAAGCCTTGTTGTATCTCCAACACGCGCTGTTAGATGCACCTCCGGTTCCTGGGTAGCCGAGTCCGGACGCTGATGACCTTGCAGCTGAACGAGTCCGTCCCCCGGCATCACTGGCTCTGTTGGTCATTTGCTGGAGCCAGAGGTCCACATCCGACCTTCCCCAGGATAGCTGCGTATTCTCTTCCATTCGATCGCGGAAACGCTCATCGTAATTCAACCAGGCCCATCCCTCGTACGCCCGGTATGCTCCAAGTATAGTGTCCCCGTAAGTTAGCATAGGTCCACATTGCGATGGATCGTCCTTTGTGATAACGCTCATCATGCGGAGATATGCGCGTGTCCAGTTCACGATGTTGCGCGCAATTTTTTCATTGCTGTCTGGGAGTGGGTCGCCAGTCTTCGCTCTCTTCCTGTCACGCTGGCCTCTCCTCCCTTCCATGAGTCGGAAGATGTCTATGTATTTCTTCTGCTTTATGCGCTTTCTTAACTTTCTGGGCACGCTTTCCCATAGTGGGATGCCCTGCGCCGCGGCCGCTGTTGCCTCCACTCCTGGCGGATTCTGTGTATTGTCATCCGCGCTGTCCGTATCCGTGGAGGAGCTGCTTTCGCTGGAGCTGGAGCTGTACCTCCTCCTACGCTTAGCTTTACCTTTCTTTTTACTCGCTTGCGCAGTTAAGGGTCCCTGTATAGGCTGTGCAGGGGACTCACCTCTACTTGTGTCCTGCGTTGCGTTTGGCCCCGTGTCGTCTTGGGAATGGTCTTCCCGCGCTGACGTCACTGTTGACCCGTTCTTGGGATGGGTGCCCAGGTCGCCGTTCGGTGGTGGTTCCTGGGTATTCTGCTGTGGAGCTGCCGCCTGGGTCGTCCGTAGGCTCGTAGTGCTGGTCAGAACATCCCGTGGGGGGATGGGTGTGGGAGTCTCTGCCGGGGTCGGTTGGACCGCTAGAGCTGGGGTGGGAGGGATCCCTGGTTGGCCGGGCCAAGGCCCCCACGGGTAGAACTGGTACGGGTAGGCTGGCGAGGTCCATTGTGGTTGGGCGTGTTGCCCGGTGGGCTGGCCCGGAGGGATCATGCCTGGGATGGGGTTAGAGGCTGGCATCCACGGGGGGATGCCCCATGGGAAGGGGAACCCCGGGAAGGTAGGGGTCACACTTGTTGGCTGGCCGGGCGTCGGGATTGCCGGGTGTGAAGGTTGTAGGCTTGAGGAGTGCCCATGGGGGGGCCTTGTGGAGCCAGGGGGCTCAAGACGGGGGGCTGGGGGGCCCAGTTCCCTCCTTCCATCTGTGGAGGTCCACTGCCGTTGGGCGAGGGGTTGGCAGCAGCAGCTGCGTCGACGACCGGAGGGTGGTGAGAATCTGGGACTATAGGGGGGGGGGGCTAAGAGGGCCCGCAGTCGTCGGAGTGGGGGGGGCCGGCACCAGGAAGGGGGATACCCCCGTCCCCCCCCGTTGGCTTGAAGGTGGTTCCCCTTGATCTTTGTTTCGTTCGTCCCCCGGGTCGTGGGTTTGCTCCCTTTCCCATCGTGCGTCGGGCTGGGTTACTCACGGTTTCTCGTTCCGGCAGCAGGGTGTCCTGGGAACCCGGGGGCTGGCCCAGGGGGGGTCCTCCTGGAATGTGGGGCCCGAGGCCTGTGCAGGAGCCAGAAGGTCCTGGGGTGGGCCCAGGAGGGGTCCTCTGCTGGGTTCGGCTCATTCCGGTTCCGCTGCTTGTAGCGCTGTTCCTGGTCCTGGTCCTGGGGCAGCACAGCTGCCTGAATGGTGCTGAGCCCTGGTCCTGGGGCTGAGGTGAAGCTGGGGTTTTGTTTTGTTTTTTTTTTTTTTTTGCAGCAAAGCCCACCGCTCGGTTTTTGCTTTTTTTTTTTTTTTTTATTATGTCTGCCGGCTATCGTGGCGGCAGGCCGCGTGGTCCAGGTGGTTTCCGATCGGGGGCCGCGTGGTCCGCGTTCGGGGAGGCAGGCCGCGTGGTCCGGGCGAGACTGGCCGCAGCCGAAACGGCTCTCCGAAACGGCTCTCCAGGGGAAAAAGGGCCGGCTGCCTCGAGGCACCGGCCCTTTAAACCCCGGCCGACGTCATCAGGCCGAGCCGGCCCCTTCTGATGACGCCGGCCGCAGGAACGCCCCCAAAGGGGCGGGATCCGGGCTTTGGCGTCATCGGGGCCGATGACGCCGGCCGCCGGAACGCCCCCACTGGGGCTGGCTCATGCCCCGACGTCATCAGGACGCGACGCGCTTCGCGGCGCGCCCCGATGACGTCACGCGATGCGCCCGGCAGTCCGGCCCTCCCCCAGGTAACCCGTGGGCTCCGATTAAATATCGGGCCCACCTATTCTCGCCCACTGTGTCCTATTACCCATATGAATTGCCTGGAGGTTTACATCCTCCCGCTTTCTCTTTACCTGTCAACCCAGTTTAACTCTCCAGCTCCCAGTGCCCTTTCAAGTGCTGAAACTGCCATAACAATCATACATAAAATAAAAAAATCAGAGTGCAAATTATACTTTCCCAACACTTCGACTTACAACTTTTACTATTGTTATTTTTCCAGTACACATTTTATTAACAAATATACAGACAAATAATTCACAATCACTCTTAATAAGTACTCCTTAAATAGAATGGTCTACAATAGGCGTCCCCAAAGTAGATAAAAAAAAAAAAAATAGTGCACTGTTTGCAATTGGCCAAAAAGAAATCTTTTACTTATCTAGAAAATTACATTTGCAAATTAATTATATAGGCATGATTAACTACTTACAGATCTGTCTTCCCATGGGGTGTACTCACATCTTCCGGGTACTACTTTTGTTTTCTTCCAGGTACTACTGTTTCAATAACAGGTCATCTAGAAATCAGAAACCTCTGTTCCTAGGTATCACTATGCAATAAACAAAACTACAAAACTTCATCCAGAAATCTTTATCTGGGAACAACCTTCGGACAAGATTGGTTCGAGTATTAGTGTTGGATCTGAGCCTGCCTGCAGAATCAGATGGAAGACCCCACAATAGATAGCCATAGCCACATGTAAAGCAAAAAAAAAAATTTCAAAATTTCATAGATAGCCACAGATATCAAGTCCCTTGTTCAGAGTGCCAAAAATGTAAAGCTTACTCTGTGCTTATGGCCAGGGACACAAGAACACTTACTCAGTAAAAGTATAATGTATTTTTATTAATCAATACGTGTGTTCTCGGGAGATGCTGGGTACTGGGTGCCCTTAGTCTTACAAACTGACCAGCATCTCTCTGGATACAGGAAGTGACCCATCTGGGATAACACACACAAGGTTAGCTTAGCTTACACATTTAGCCCATTTGCCATAATGACTTCATACAGTTCTGTCCTCCAAACTGGTACTTGGGTGTGCCACTTTGGCACAAGAGGGAAATGAGAAGTATGCCTGAACACAAAACCAACATGGAGAAGGAAATCCCCAGAACCCTCTGCGTGTCTTTGGCCTGCCTGGGCTGAATGAGTAACTTACAGAATGTCCCTGGAGGCAATGTGGAGGCAAGCTGGCACCAGACAGGTGATGTCTATTCATAGAGTCACAAAGAAGAAACCACAGGGGAGCTTCAGGCAATATTCTCAGGCGTTTGTAATCCACACAGTTACAGACGTGTTGATTGTCTTGTCCAGTAAGAGTTTAACAGAACAAAGAGAGCCATGGGAAATGGGCTACACATCCTGGGAAGCCAGTCAGGGATAGTTAGTGATGATTAATCATGCAGTTGACATCACAATTTATGTAGATGATCCTTTGGGCAGTCATGCAAGTCTCTAGAACCTTCTATCCTTTTCCTGTATTTGAATGTTATCTATAAAACATGGGTCACTTCCTGTATCCAGAGAGATGCTGGTCAGTTTGTAAGACTAAGGGCACCCAGCATCTCCCGAGAACACTTATATTGATTAATAAAAATACATTATACTTTTACTGAGTAAGTGTTCTTGTGTCCCTGGCCATAAGCATAGAGTAAGCTTTACACTATTTAAAAAAAAAAAATAAATCTTGATCAGGAGACTGTTTGGCGGCTTGGTGACTGTGGCGTTTCGGGAGCTGGTGCTGCCGGGGTTGGCAGGAAAGAGAAGCTGAGGAGCTTGCTGTTTTTTCCCTGGGTGGGGGAACTTGCTTGCTAGCCCCTTTCCCCGGGGTCCTGGGGATCAAAGGGAGGTTGTTTTTGTTTTTTCATGGTCGTAGGGTGCAGCGTGTCTGGCGTGGGTGCAACGCCTCTTGGATGGGGCGGCAGCGTGGAGCTGCGTTTTCAGCTGTGGGTTTGGCCTGCTTTTTGGTTTGCCGCATGCTGTTTGGGTTGAGTGCGCTTGAGCTGCTGTTGCTTCCTACTTTGGGGATGATGCCAAAATCGCGACTGGCAGCAGACAGGGCCTGCGGGCTCTGGTTGGCTAGGCTTGTTCTCGCTCCCTCTGTACCGTCTGCGGAGGTGGGAACCTCCACGGGATCAGCAAAGGTCAAGAGGGCTTCCAGCTTGTCAGGAGCCACGGCTGCGGGCCTGCTGCCGGCGATCCTAAGCCTGGGGTCTGTGAGGAATCAGTGAGTCGCTGGGTAGTCTATTCTGTGTGCATGTATGAAGCGTGTGAAATGCATAACACAGGCCACAGCAAATATCCTACTGAGCCTGCAGGGGGAGGCATTTACGCCTTATTACAGCTGCACTCTGCACCATGTCTGGGAGGCACTGTGATGTTTTGGGTGGTGAGTGTGTGGGGCGTGCAAAAGCCTGTCGCTGATCGCACATCGCGACAAACATCTTGTCTGGTATGCAGGATAAGGCGTTAGCATCTTAATGCAGCTGCACTCTGTCCAGGGTCTGGGAAGCCTCAGTGAGGCAATGTGATGTTAGAGTGGCATGCATACGTGGAGTGAGCGACAGAGTAATGTTGGCTGCGGATCGTGGAAAACCTTGTCTGGCCTGTGTGGAAGGCGTTTGCACCTTAATGCAGTCTCCCTCTTCCCTGATGGTATCTCTGGGGATGATGGAGGCTTTTCGGAGACTGAGGAGAGGCAATTTCTCCGATATTTGCATGTTTCATGGATGTCAGCGGCAGCCATGTTGGTCTCCTCATGTTAGGAGACCGAATGATTCAGGGGAGACCAGAGGTTCCTCACTTCTACTGTTCCCGTGGGTTCAGATTTTCACTAGGGAGTCTGAGTCCTTCTCTGCAGACTTTGCCCTGCTCCTGCATTTGGTGTTTTTTGGCCAGGTGGGGAGCAGGAGGAAAAGCGGCCACTAGTTCACAAGGCTGGTACCCTACTGAAGTGCCCACAGAGAAGTTGGGTGGTTTTTTCTTTGCTGTGTAAGCCCCTGGGGGGGGGCATTTAGGCAATGTTGAGGGGGACCTTCTTGGATTCTGTTGCTCCTCAGGCGGTGCTTGTAGCGTACCCTGGGGGCTGGGGTCGAGGGCCCATCTGAGGAATGTTTCAGATGCGGACAGGACCTTGGTCAGTTCCGCAGGAGACCAAGTGGGAAAAAGATGTCCCTAGAGGGGCTCGCTCATTCTGGACAGGGGGTACATCCTTTCATTCCTCAGGTTTTGGATGAACGGTGGATTACAGTCACGCATGAGGATTTGGCCAATGAGGGGGGGGGGGGAGGGGGGGACATGATCTTGCAGAGGCTGCAGGGTTCCCCGGAGATGTGTTCCTGTGGCTATAATGGTACAGAAACTGGTACTCCAGGAACAAGATACTCTGGAAGGCAATGGCGAAGTTTTATCCTTTGCTGGAAGAGAGTTTGGAGCTACTGACAGTGGCCAAGAAGACTTCTATTCATGTAAGGGGGTCCATGAGATTCAAGGATGCTTCGGACGGGAGGTTGGAAATGTTCAAGCTGGTGGCCTTGAGTCTTCCAGCACCTGCTTGCAATAGCTGGATGCATCCAGCCTGTTTTTCCTGGGTGCAGGAGAAAGTTGCTGTTTCTGCAGCTGATTCTAGGCACGCAGCCTACTTGGAAAGCAGGGTGGCCTATGTAGCAAATGCGCTGTATGGTTTAGTAGGCCTTCGCCAGGAATATAAGTTTTGCATTGACAGCTCAGAGGGGCTGTGGACGTCTGAGGATAGGAAGACCGGCAAGAGAAGTGTTCCATCTCACTGTTGTCAGATGCAAGGAGATGCCGTCCGCACAGGAATGCTTTTTTTCCTCGCAAGGCTCGGGAGGGTCAAGGCAGGAGGAAATGAGGCTTTGCAATGAGGTCAGTCCAGTCCTCTTCTTTGTGGAGACCGTAAGAGGGAGATTGACCTTCTTGGTCCATGATCATAACAGATCGGGAGGTTCTGGCGACTACTACACTATGTAGTGTTTCCATGGATGTCCTGACAGAGGTGTACCTTCAGATTTCAATTTGGAAGGACCATCAGAAGTTTCTTCAGTCTGACTCCAGGGGTGATGAAGCTAGCCCGGGCGGTTTTTCACAGGAATTTGTGCTCCTAATGCATAAGGCATTCCTGGCAAGGAAGTTTGCGAAGCGCAGATCCCTGGAGGGGACTGTGGGGGTCCCGAAGCATCACCATCTAAGAGTGGACAATCGTACTTCCCGCCTGCCTTGGTGCGGGATGGCTCTGATGACCCGTTGGGGGAAGAGGTTTCCCCTCCCCCCGGGTGACCCCACTGACTATCAGGGGGAGCTTCCCCTGGACTTGGATGTGGGCTATGGCGACCGGTGTCAGGTGGACCCTGGCCTGGAAGGCGACGATCCCAGCGTAGTCCAGTTGTTTAAGGAGGAGGAGCTATGGCCCCTTATTCCCCAGGTGCTGGAGGAACTAGGGGTGAAACTCTCTCTCTGGAGGAATCCGACAGTGACGGCGTGAACCCTGTCCTGGATGGCCTCCGGGGGCCACCTAGCGCCTTTCCCATCCCGAAGAAGATTCAGAAGCTCATCAGTCGTGATTGTGAGTCCCTGGACGCAGGCCTTAAGGTCGGCCGTTCGATGCAAAAGTTATATCCGCTACTTGATGAACATTTGAAACGCCTTAGGTTTCCCAAGGTGGACACGGCAGTATTGGCAGTCACTAGGAAAACTACCATCCCAGTGGCAAGGGCTGCGGTGCTTCAAGATGTGCAAGACCGCAAGCTAGAAATGCAGCTGAAACGCTTGTTCAAAGTCTCCTTGTTGGGCCTTTGGGCAGCGGTGTGCATGAGCATGATGCAGTGGGCATGTTTGGATTCAGAAACCACAGGAAGCAATGTCCTCTGGTGTCCTGTCCACATCTCAGGCAGCCTGCCTGGAGGCAGTCGCTTATGTGGCGGATGCCTTATGTGACTTTGAGTATGCGTCTGCCCGGACCATGGTTTCTTCGGTAGCGGCTCGACAGCTTCTATGGCTCCGCCTTTGAGCAGTGGATGTCTTCTCTAAGTCGCAATTGTGTAATCTTCCCTTTCGGGGGAAATTACTATTTGGAGAGGATTTGGACCAGCTGATCTCTGGGAGAATCCAAGGGCAATAAGATGCCGGAAGATAGGAAGCCCTTTAAGAAGTCCTTTGTTCCACAGACCCGGTTTCGGGACCCCGAAAATACAGATCAGGGAGGAGTGCTCCTTCTAGTGCCAGGCAGTCCACTACTCATCCACAGTTCTTTCGTGGTGCCGGCTGGCCTGCAAGAGGAGGCTTCGGGCAGGGAGCTTGAACTGGTAAACCTGCCCAATGAAGTCTGTCCTGCCCACACCTCATGCAAGATGATCGGAGGCAGGTTGTCCATTTTTACGAGGGAGTGGGCCAAGATCACTTCAGATTGCTGGGTGCTGGACGTGGTAAAGGACGGTTACGCCTTAGAACTTTCTCGTCCTCTCAGGGAGGTTTTCCTGGAATCGCGCTGCGTTTCCCGCAACAAGCGGGCCGCGGTGGAAGGTACCCTACAAAGATTGTTGGACCTGCAGGCTATCGTCCCCGTACCACTGGAAGAGCAGGGAAGGGGGTGGTATTCCATTTATTTCATGGTTCCCAAGAAAGAGGGGGCTTTCTGCCCCATTCTGGGCCTGAAAGTCCCCCACTTTTGGATGGAGACTCTCGGAAATGTTATCGTGACGGTCCGGAAGGGGGAATTCCTCGCCTCCCTGGATCTCATCGAGGCATACCTGCACATCCTGATTCACAACGATCACCGGAAGTTCTTGCGTTTCAAGATTCTAGGTCGTCATTTCCAGTTCCGAGCGCTTCCATTTGGCCTGGCAACGGCCCTGCTCACTTTTACCAAGGTGATGGTCGTGGTGGCTGCAGCCCTCCAGCAAGAAGGGGTGATGGTTCACCCATATCTCGACGATTGGCTGATTCGAGCCAAGTTAGAAGAGGACTGCGTGCGGGCGGTACGCCGGGTGACCCATTGCCTTCAGTCCCTTGGTTAGGTGATCGAGGCGAAGAGTCATCTGACCCCTTCCCAGTCCCTGGAATATTTGGGAGCCCGCTTCGACACCTTCCTGGGCAGGGTATTCCTTATAACGGACAGGATGTGCAAATTGCAGCAGCATCTTCTACTGCATCTCCTGATCCCCAGAGTGTGGGACTATCTGCAAGTCCTAGGGCCCATGGATTCGACATTGGAATTGCTTCCTTGGGCCTTTGCTCACTTGAGACCATTGCAGACAGATCTCCTATTCTGGTGGAATCCAGTGTCTGAGCAGTACCAGTTACTGTTGCAGTTGTCGCAGCAGGCCCGGTCCAGCCTGGAGTGGTGGCTGTTGGAAGCCAACTTGCAAAAGGGAATGCCCCTCGACGTCCTGGATTGGGTGATCATGTCGACAGATGCAAGTCTCCAGGGCTGGGGAGCGGTGTGCCTGGGTCATGCGGCACAGGGTCTCTGGTCCCTGCCCGAACAGTCATGGTCCATCAGTCACCTAGAGCAGTCCGCAAGGCGTTGGTATCATTCCAGTCCCTGGTTCAGGGAAGGATGGTTCGCGTCTTCTCGGACAATGCCATACTGTGGCTTATCTCAATTGCAAGGGAGGAACCAGGAGTCCGGCCGTGGCGCAGGAGGCTCACGTCCTGTTTTGCTTGGGCCGAGTTTCATCTGGAAGAAATCGCAGCCTCTCTCACGTGCAGGCATGGACAACATGCAGGTGGACTTCCTCGGCCATCAGCAGCTGGACCACGGAGAATGGGAGCTGCCCTGGGAGGCTTGGAATCAAATTTGTGCCAGATGGGGAGTCCCCTAACTGGACCTCATGGTTACCCGCATCAACGCAAAGGCGGATTGGTTCTTCAGCCGGAAGAAGGAAGTCGGGGCGGTAGGAATGGACACTCTAGTTTGCAAATGGCCAACTGGAATTCTCCTGTATGTCTTCTCACCCTGGCCACTGATTGGTCGAGTCCTGCGGTGCATAGAAGATCATCCCGGGCCGGTAATTCTAGTGGCCTTGGTGGCCATGGTTTGCGGATCTGGTCTGACTAGCAACCGAAGGTCCATTGCGCCTGGCTCATTTCCCGGACCTCTTACGTCAAGGTCCCATCTTTTCGGATTGGGAGGATCAATTCTCTCTCGTAGCCTGACTTTTTTGAGAGGCGGAGGTTGCAAATGAAGGGGTGTTCGGAACAGGTGATTTCCACCCTGCTGTAGGGCAGGCAGCCCTGGACTTCTTTGGCTTACGTCCGGGTGTGGAAGGTGTTTGAGGCCTGGTGTGATCAACAAGGTTTAGTTCCGTCGTCTGTGTCCATTCCTCAGGTTTTGGGTGTCTAAAGGCTTGGCTTATAATTCCCTGAGGGTTCCGGTTTTGGCCCTGGGGTGTCTCAGAGGTCTGATGGGGGGCAGAACCCTGGCCAGCCACCCAGATGTAACAAGTCTTCTGAAACCAGTAATGCAGCTGTGCCGCATGACCTCCGATTCGTAAGACGTGCCTGGAGTGGAATCTCAGCCTAGTGCTACGGGCACTCTGTGATCCCCCCTTTTGAGCCTCTGGGGCACGCCTCTCTGAAGGACCTCATCTTGAAGACTGTGTTTCTGGTGGCCATTTGCTCTGCAAGGCGTGTGTCAGAATTGCAAGCTCTGTCCTGTAGGGATCCCTTCCTGTGCATTTTGGTGGATATAGTGCCCTCCTTTTTGCTGAAAGTGGTGTCTGTCTTCCATGTTAATCAGACCGTGGAGTTGCCCAGTTTTCCCGAATGGTCTCTTGACTGTACTTCTGGAAGGGATGTTCGCCGGATTCTTCTTCATTATTTGAAGGTCACTAACTCCTTTCGGAAGCCGGACCACCTTTTTGTTTTGTTTGGGGGTCTGAGGAAAGGTGAGAAGGCCGCCTTGACTCACTGGCTGAAGGAAACTATTTGCTTGGCCTGCATCGGTAACGGGCGATCCGTTCCTGCCGGATTGAAAGCTCACTCTACGAGGGTGCAAGCGGCTTCTTGGGTGGAGTGTCAGTTGTTGCCTGAAGAGGCAGTCTGGTCCTCCCTGCATACCTTTACAAGACATCACTGTCTGGATGTCAGGACTCCAGACCAAGCCCTTTTTGGAGAAAGTGTCCCGCCCGGTGTAATGTGGCTTCAGTACATTGCACTGAACTGGGTATGTACAGGAAAGGAAAATTTTGGTTCTTACATGCTAATTTTCATTCCTGTAATCCCACAGATCAGTCCAGGGACCCACCTGGGTGTTACTGCCGAAAGACTGATTTACCTGGACTTTAGCTGCTGTACATAAAAAAAAAAAAAAAAAATCCATCAGAATACAACTAGGACAATTCGGTGATAGGAACCATGGTTCGGACCTGGGGTTTTCAGGTTCGCGTCCATTTTTTTTTCTTTGTTTCTGTCCCTTGAGGGTTTTTTCTTTCATGTTAGCCCTTTTTTGGGAGTTAAATGGTTTTTTGTCTGTTTCTTGGTTTGGGTATGGATAAATACTGAGGAGCTGCAGGTGGCACACTTGGTATATAGCAGTGCCTCAAAGTTTTGTTCTCTGCCTCCATCTGCTGGTGGGCGTGCAAAAACCCACTGGTCTGGGCTGATCTGTGGTATTGCAGGTAAGAACCAATTTTCCTTTCTGGTAGAGGTCTCCTGCTGGTTTTAATTTGCTTATGTGCGAAGCATGTTTAGCGGGATGCCGACTCTTGATCCCAGTCTCCATGGATTCTCAGCCAGTCAAGAGGCCTAAGCTGTTGAGAAGCTCTTCAGGCCTATGATTTTCAGTGCCAGATGTTAAACAGATCCTGGTCTAAACATGCTGAAGTTGCAGGCAGGCTTTGTTTAGCCACGTAGTAGACTACGGCAGCGGTTCTTTTCCCACGTGCGTAGGCATGTGCGCGCATTCTCGCTGTGTGGCGTCTGCATGCGCAAGAATCTGTGTGCATATGGCCGCGGCCTAGATTTTAAGTGCTTACATCTGCGACCTAAACTCAAGTGCATATTTGCGCAGGTAAAGGTAATGATATAAGTCTGAAGGCTAAAATTGCGAGTTCATAAGCAGCTCCTTGCAATCTAAGTTATATTACCCTTATTTCCTCTGTAAGAGATAATGTGCAAGACTGAAGCATATCCTCTTAAAAGCTGTTTTCAAAAATGGTTTAAAAATCACTGGCCTATTTGGAATCCATCTCCCACAGTTCTTCTCATATGTATTTTAACCAGTTGTTCTTACCTGGAATCTAAACACACTCTATTGCACTCACTGAATTGCATTCAAGGGGATATTAATACAGAGATGCAGTTGATTTGACCAATAGCATTTCAGTCCTCTTTCATAAGGACCCAGGCCTGAAAACTGGTGGAGCAGCTAACCTGTGCTCTCAGGACATGCAATCAACATTTCAAAGGCACATAAACTGGATTTTCTTAGGCCATTTTCTACAATAGATTTATTTTTAAACCAAATAGATACACCACAAAGACTAATATCTAAATTGTATGCAGTCCTTTCTGGGAAATCCTAGCAATTTGAAATATCTGTATTACGGTAACAGAAGGGGGAAGTAGACTTGGGTCCTGCTTTTTCTAAGGATCCATGGGATTTAACTGGAGGAGCGCTCAAATGTGCACACAGTTTAAGGCAGGCTCGTATGACATTGTAAGCAAAACTTTGCAGTATCAGGTGTAAAGTCCGTGCACATATTCATGGGTGAAACTGTGAGTTTAGCCCAGCACATATGATTAAATTAGGCCCAGAGTTAGAGAAGACTGTTCAACATTCGAGACAGAAAAGTCTCTAAATATCCTACTAGCTGCACCTATAGTGGGTCAAGCTGGACAAGTTCTGTCTGCAGTTGTCAATAAAGCACTCAAAATTGCCACAGAGCATAAGGGGATCATCTGAGAATTTAAAGATTTCTTTTTTGAAAGAATATCTGCATTGAATTTGTTACACTTTTTTTAGCTTCCTTTTTAAAGAGGCTGTCATTGTCATGAAATGATACGTAAGGAAAGTGTGTAGCAATTGCTAAATCTCTGCAAAATTGTAACACATACAGCCATAAATTGATTTGTACCCAAATCATTTTATATGCTTTATTTTAATTTTTAATAAATTCCCCAGGGTTTTTCTGGAAGAGAAGACTGTAGTACCCCTTGCCAGCTACTTTATCCCTTGGAAGAATAGCGGAAGGAGTGTGTTTGTGGGGGTTTGTGTTTTTTTTTTTTTAAATTGTATAAATATATTGGAATGTGTGTGTGGGTGTTTTTTTTTTTGGGGGGGGGGGGGGGGAGGGGTTCTCTTCTCGGTGCACTCCAGCATTTTCCTAACAGGTCTCAGTGCATCACTGAAACTCCCCCTTGGGGAACAGTCGTAACTTGCTTCTGCCTCATGCTAAAAAAAAAAAAAAAAAAGGCAGGTTCTTGAATGAGGTTAGGTAAGAAGAGAAAATTTAGTGCTAGACTTTTTTTTTTTTTTTGTCCCTCATTTGGGTATTTGCATAAATGTACATGAACAGCACATAACATAATAAATTTTAGCAGAAAAAGACCCAAGTGGTCCATCTAGTCTGCCCAGCAAGCTGTTTTGGGGGGTTTTTTTTTCTTGGGGTAACTGTTGATCTATGTGGCTTGCCCTAATCACTTTTCCTTCTCTCCCTCATTTAATCACTAGTAATCCTTTGTGCTTATCCCATGCTCATTTGAATCCTGTTACTGTCCTTGTCCTCATCACCTCTACTGGGAGGGCATTCTATGCATCCACTACTCTTTCTGTGAAGAAATATTTACTGATTTTGATCCTGGCTCAACCCCCTTGGTCTGTCATCATGCCTGTCTCCTTGTCTCATCCAGTGTTTACACATTTAGGTCCTTCAGTCTCATCTCAAAATTCCTTTGGTAAACATTGTAGTTGCCTTTCTTTAGACCCCTTTTATCTTATCTCTATCCTTCTTGAGATAATCTCCAGAACTGAACATAGTACTTCAAATGAGGCCTCACCAATGACCTATACAGGGGCATTATCACCTCCTTTTTTTTTCTGCTGGTTATGCCTGTCTTTGCAGCCCTCTTTGAAAAAAATCTCCACTCATAGTGAGGTAAAATATTATACCCAAACCAAAATTCTACAACACCCCACTCACTCACTGTGGAATAAATATTTAGTATGGGATGAGAGAGGTTTCATACATAATCTGTTGCCTGCCTCCACGGCTTTGCTAACAGAAATTCTTTTAATGTAATCATAAACATACCTCCTTCCCAACCACAATTTAAATTTTTATTATCTTTTTCTATTTTTACTCTGTTAAAAAGTATGATCTCTTATATAAAAATAAGTTCTTATATTTCTCTAATGCTGACTAAACCGGCTGTTCACACAACACTACGCTAATTTCTTATACTCTTCTTAAATGTCCCGAACACTTAGCTATAAAATTCTCCAAACATGGCCATGTTTCGAAAAGAAGATTTTCTTCATCAGGGGAGTCCTCGTTTCATCTCATCTCCTCACTGTCTGGTTTCATTGCTCGGTGTAGATGGCGTTCTCCATTTTTTTTCTCAAAACATTCTTTTAAACTGGTCAACAAATCTTGAACCTACCACATTCTGGTAATACCTCCTGAATGAAGGCACACCCATCACTTATTTATATTAGTGAAGCTCATTCAATTTCTTCATTCAGACCCTTGGAAGTTACTGTTTTTAAGTTTAAAGATCCACTGCTGTTCGCGGTAATTTAAACTTTTCTTCACATCTCCTCGAACATTTTCCTCCACCATATCGATGATTGTCCACCAGAGCTGCTCAAACTGATGATTCTGGTTTATGCAATGTTCAACAAGCGGGACATCTATCGTACTAGTATTAAGTCTCGATCTGTGTTCAATTAATCTGGTTTTTATGGCCCTCTATGTCCGCCCTACATAAATCTTTGGGCAAGTACGTAGAAACACAATTGGAGTCACTCCTTCGTCTTACACGGTATCCTGTAACTGGATCCTGCCATTCTACTCCCTTTATCGTTAGCTTACACATGTCACATCGTGTACACTGTCTGTGTTGACCCTGATTTGATACGTTGGTTATTCCTCTCATAATGTTGGCATGAACAACCAGGTCCCTGATATTTGGGCCCTTGGTCGTGGCAATAAGAGGGCCTCTCTTCAAATTCCTTATACATTGATAAGATATGCCAGTGCTTACGTATTGAAGATATAATTGATGCCTTCGCTGTACTTTTGGGGCAATATGCATGTTAATCTACCATGATCTTTTTTGTTTTGATGTTCCCGATCAGTTATAATGGGGAAACTAATAGAGTACAGAAATCAATAGAATCACCATTTTCAGGTTCCAAACATTTTTTTAGGCAATGGAAACAGAAATTGGGGCACTTACTGAAAACACAATCCAAGGGACAACTCTGATTTTCAACAACAGGGGGGCAGAATGACTAGACAACATTACAAGAATCAAACGTTTGCCAAGAACCTTCATCAATAATTAACTTGTCGGAGTTTAGATTAACTAGAGATCAAACACAAGTTTGAGAACAGACTTTCTTTTGTCCCGACACAATTTCATAAACCTTTTGATACTAGAATCTGGATACATAGGTTTATTAGGAAGCTACAAATTGTTTTTCAGCTCCCAGTCAGCAGGGACATATTTCTATTATTCAACCGAAGTCATCGTGGATCCCACAGGGACCAGTAGACCCTCACATTCAAATATTTATTACTCCAGGATTTAGAACGTATTGAATCACAGGAAACACCACAATATCATAATCTTTTGAAACAGTCAAGAGAAGCTTTAATTTAATTGTCGAAGGAGAAAAAGGTGGTCATTAAACCCACCGATAAAGGGGGGGGCCATAGTGGTTCAAGATGCTAATACATTTAGAACCACTATGTTGCAGCATTTAGAAGATCCAAAATACTATCTAGAAATGACCCAGGATCCCACTATGGAGTTAATTAACAAAGTTCAGCAATTGACAGAACCGGCACTTTTTTTTTTTAACCTCTAAAGAGAAGAGGTATTTACAGAGAAACACCCAAGTATACCGCTCATATACTCAGTTCCTAAAGTTCACAAAAAGTCACACCTCAGTCAATAAGATGTGCCACTGCTTACAGTCTTATCAATGTATAAGGAGTTTGAAGAGAGGCCTCTTATTGCCACGACCAGGGGCCCAAATATCAGGGACCTGGTTGTTCATGCCGACATTATGAGAGGAATAACCAATGTGTCAAATCAGGGTCAACACACAGTGTACATGATGTAACATGTGTAAGCTAACAATAGGAGTAGAATTGCAGGATCCAGTTACAGGATACCATGTAAGATGGAGTGACTCCCAATTGTGTTTCTAAGAATGTGGTTTATATCATTCAATGTACTTGCCTGAAGATTTATGTAGGGCGGACATCGAGGGCCATAAAAAACAGATTAATTAAACACAGATCGAGACTTAATACTAGAACGATGGAGGCCCCATTTGTTGAACATTGCATAAATCAGAATCATCAGTCTGAGCAGCTCCTGTGGAGAAAAATGTTCAAGGAGATTTGAAGAAAAGTTTAAATTACCGCGAACAGCAGTGGATCTTTAAACTTAAAACAGTAACTCTAGAGGGTCTGAATGAAGAAATCGAATGGGCTTCACTAATATAAATAGGTAATGGGAATGTCTTCATTCAGGAGGTATTACCAGAATGTGGTAGGTTCAAGCCGTGGTGCATTTTAGATCTGTTGACCAGTTTAAAAGAATGTTTGTGAGAGGAAAAAATGGAGAACGCCATCTATACTAAGCAATGAAACCCAGTGAGGAGATGAGATGAAACGAGGACTCCCCTGATGAAGAAAATCTTCTTTTCGAAACATGGCCATGTTGGGAGAATTTTACAGCTAAGTATTCGGGACATTTAAAGAGTATAAGAAATTAGTGTGGCGTTGTGTTAACAGTCTTAGAGAAATATATATAAAAATAAGTTCTTATAAGAGATCATACTTTTTAACACAGAGTAAAAATAGAAAAATTTAATAAAAGTTTCTATTGTGGTTGGGAAGGAGGTACGTTTATGATTACATTAAAATAATTTCTATTAGCAAAGCCGTGGAGGCAGGCAACAGATTATGTATGAAACCTATCTCATCCCATACTAAATATTTATTGCACAGTGAGTGGGTGGGGTGTTGTAGAATTTTGTTTGTCTTTGCAGCCCGGCATCCTTCAAGCCTTAGCAACTGCCTTGTCATATTTCTTCGCTGCCTTCAAATTGTCTGACACTATCACCCCGAGGTCCCTCTCCTAGTCTGTGTACATCAGACTTTTGTCCCCCATCATGTACAGCTCCTTTAGATTTTCTGCACCCCAGATGCATGAGACTGCATGTCTTGGCATTCAATCCCAGCTGCCAAATCTTTGACCAAGTTTTCTTAGATTGCTGTTCATTTTCTCCACTCCTTCAGGTATCTTCACTCTGATGCAGATCTTGGTGTCATTCACAAAAAGACAAACTTTTCCTTCTAATCTTTCCATAATGTCACTCGCAAAGATATTGAACAGAACCAGACCCAAAACCAATCCCTGAGTCACTCCACTTATTCTTCACTCCTCAGAGTGGGTTCCATTTATGAATACTCCCTGTTGTCTGCCAATTAACTAATTTCTGATCCATTCCATCATCATGGGACCCATTCCCAGGCTTTTCAATATGTTCCTGAGCCTCCTATAAGGGAGCATATCAAAAGCTTTGCTGAAATCCAGATGAATCACATCAAGTGCTCTTCCTTGATCTTATTCTCTAGACTGCCAATCAGAAAGGCAGTAGAACACATTATTATAGATCTGGCAGAACTGAGTAATCCAGTCACTTATACTGAATAATCTTTACTCCAGGTGTCACTTCGCACTGTAGCCTTCAATTTATACCCACAGGCAGTGAGTTCAGTAAATCCTCAGAGGGTGGATCTGGCAGCAAAAATCAAGCAGTGCAGGAGAGATTTCCTTTTATTCCTCCCTAATTTGCATATTGCATCAGATACCCAAAAAGGTACAATTATGGAGACATCTCAGTCTTAATCATTATATTAATCTTATTGCATACCCCTGTTCCAAAAGAGAACCAGAACGGAATAAATCCAAAAAACCTCATATGCCCTATTTAGCTGCCATCTGCCATGTTGCTGTATATTAAGAATAAGCTATTGGATGCCTGGAAAATTGTATTCTTCTTTTATTACTTGAAATCATTTGTAACAGGCATGTTTAACTTTTTTTTTTTTTCATGAAATGAGATTCACGCCTGGAGTAGTACCGGGGGGAGGTGGTATTTGATCCCATTACAGGGAGAAGGACTCTGCATCAGGAATGATATTAGACCTTGCAAAATAGGTAATAACCAAAGGAAGACATCTCATTATTTATAGTTCTTGTCTGTCAGATAAGATTTTTTTATTCTACATTCCATTGGTTACCTGTCACCCTAAAGATTAACTGCTACACAGTCTCTCTGCAAAAATAATAAACGCCTTAACTGAAGCTTTACATGGACTGTTTCTGCAGGATATATTGACTGAGCTGAAACGAGTTTGTCAGTGTGCCAAGAAGCCAGACACCAGTGCTTGTACTGCAGAGGCCATCCTTACTCAGCATCAAGAAGGGAAACCAGCTGTAGGCACAAAGACTGTTGGCAAGAAAAGGAAGAGAGAGTCTGGAGAAGGGGAGAGAGCTGTACCTGTAAAAAAGATTATCGGTGATGGAACCAGGGATTCACCACACCCATATTGTTGGATATCACACGAGACTGGCATCACTGTCAGGTATGTGTCTGACAGAATGAATGTCATCCAGTGTCACTAGCATACATGTACACCGTACTTCTGGAAGATAATGCTGAATATTACACAACTTACTTGGTCTGATTTGGTGTTGGGGTTGTGTGTTTTGTTTTTTTTTTCCAGTGATTTGACCATGGAGATTATCCGGTATCGACTGATTGGGCCTCTGTCACACTATGTGCTTGGTGAAGCTCTAAAAGCTGCTTCTGTCCACTCGGTAAGATCATGCTCCATTTACTTGTCTGATGTCCACAATACAAAAATACATTACTATTTAGATAATCTCAAATAGTTTGAGAGATCTTTATACTTTAAGGTAGAAAATGTATGATATATTGAAAGAAATTTATTGTATGTTTGGTATTTCACTAATACGATAGGCCATTCTAATCTTTGAGAATCTCAAATCTTTGTTTTTAATATCTCTAATGAATATTCATCAGATTTGCTTTGATGTGCTAGGTTTTTATTTTGACCCTGCAGTTTCTTCCAGTTCAGTTGCAACCAAGGCTTGGATCTTGACATGAGTTTTCATTTTACAACTACCCAGCAATTCCCCACCCCCCCTCCACATAACATGTTTTTATATCCCTCTCAACTTAACATTTAGTCCAGTTGTTGCAGTGATGGACCTGGGCCAAGGACCATGCACCAGGGTTGTTTCCAGAACTTTGCAATCCTGGGCCCTGAATAAGGTCGCTAGTTATCACCTTATCAACCATAATTCCCCCCAGCCTCTCTCCCCATGAGTAGGTTTAAAGTTACCCACTGCCTGGATAACTTTAAACCTGACCGAATAGAGCAGAGTAGATTTAAAGGTGTGGGGTTAAACTCATCTAGCTAAATTTTACCCAAGCCGGGAGCTGGTACAGTCTTACTGTTTACCCGGCTGCTTCCAACACTTGTCGGACAATAATAGAACCGGCCAGGAGTACAGTAGGAATTTACTGGCTTCCAGTTTGGATTTGAGAAGGGGGTTCAGGTGTGTGCAAGAGGGTGTAGTGATAGGCAGGGGGGGGACTTGGTGCCTTTTATTTAATTATGTGGAGGTAGGGGCTGGCCTCAGGTCACTATGGACTGCTTCTTTTTATTTATTTTGGGGTTTAGGGGGGATTGGGCACCATGCCCACACATTTTAATTTAAGTGAAAACTGTGGGTTTGGGCCTGAAGGCCCAGAAGGTGTGTCTGTTTTTTGGTTTTTTGTTTTTTTTTAATACTTAATTGGCTCTGTTCTGACTATTAACTGGTTAAGCATCAGATTATCTGGGTACACATAACCAGATAACTCTAGGACTGCCTCAAAGCAGTCATACAGTTACCAGTGTAACTTACCAGCAGTCAGCATTATCCAGTTGTCAGCCAAATAACTTTGCATTGCTTCAAAGGAGCTCGGGCCAGCCCTGACTTATTTGGCTAAGTTTTTAGCAAGCTAAGTGGGGATGGTCAAATTCGCAGACAAATCCCTTCTGAAAATAGACCCTTTTTATAATTAATCTTTATAACATTTCTTTCAGAATTTGAGTGTTATGGCTGTCTTGTGTTAAGTCGTCTTGGCTGTGTAGAAATAAATGTCAATAAATAAAAATAAGGTGATACCATTTTTATTGGCCATTTCTTGATTAGCTTTCTAGAGTTTCACTTCATGAGGTCTGAACAGAATGAACAGGTCATAGAAAAGATGTTGCCTGAACATACAAGTGAATCCTAGGTTGTTACATTCATACCGCTATTGTAATTTATTTTTATTATTCATGCGCATGTCTAAGGCATATTCCAGAATGCCGTAGAAAGCGAAATAAAAATTTAAAATGTGAATTGCTAGTTTGGATAAGTGTCCTCCTCCCCTCTTTTTCTTCTGTAGTAATGCTAAATGCTTAAAGTGCTGGTGTAACCAATCACTTTAAAAAAGCACACATCAAGTAAATTAGCCCCACTTGTGTTAAATTGTATTAAATTGCATGATTGTATAAATTCAGCAATGCTGGGTAATGCATTTCAAAGCAAAGATCCAACTATGAGCAACAAGGAGCTGTTCCCTGTACGTACCCGGATCAGTCCAGACTCCTGGGTTTTGCCCCCCCTCTAGCAGATGGAGACAGAAGTTTACAAACAAAACTCCGCCTATATCTAGGCTGGTGCCACCTACAGTCTGGCAGTCTTCTTCTGTCTCCTAGCAGGTGGAGAGGGTGCAAAACCTGCAGTCTGAGCTGAGGCCTAGTTTAAAAAAAAAAAAAAAAAAAAAAAGTGATTGGTTAGATAGGGTGTTTTTAGGTTGTGGAGTGTTCTTTCCTTGACGCTGGGACCGCAGTGGGGTGCCTGCAGGTCCGAGCCTGTCTCCTCCCGGGGGGGTGAGGTCCCGCAGGGGCTTTTCCTCCGGGGAGTGGAGCGCGCTGAGGGCCCTTGCCAGCGTTCTAGCCTGGGGGTGAAACCGGGGAGCTCGGTTCACTCCCCCCAGGTGGTCCCGGAGCCGGCGGCGAACGGTAAAAAAAACAAAAAAAAACAAACTTTTGTTTCTCTTTTCTTGCCTGTCTCTCTTTTCTCTCCCGGTTCGGGCTCGTTGGCATGCGGGGGAGGGGGAGCGGCGCCGCGGGTGGTGATTGATTTTTTTCTGGCTTGTTTCGGCTCCTTCTCTGTGGAGCATGCCGCGGCGTCCAGTGTGCAGGGCCTGCGGGGCGGCCCGTCGCCTTTCCCGGGACAGCCTTTGTTCCGGCTGTGTCTCGGGCGGCGAGGGCGTTTCGGCGGGACCCGGTTCGCGGCAGCCGGAGGCTTCGGGACGCAGATCAGGGGCAGTAGGTCCGTTCCCGCGGAGCGCGGGAACGGGCGCCATTTTGGAGGCAGCGATTTCGGCGGGAAAATCCGCCATCTTGGGCTCGGCGGGGCCTGGCTGCGCTGCGCCACCGTCGCCGGGGGGAGCGGAGGACGCTCCTCCTGCACTGTCCCCACAGCGGAGGGTTTCCGAGGGGGACCAGTCTCCGGCGGTGAGCGATCCGGAGGAGGATCCGGATCGCAGCTCTTCGGACTCCTTCTCCTTGGAGTTTGTTCTGGTGATGCATAGGGCTTTTAAAGCAAGCAGGCAGGCCAGAAAAAGATCGCGGGGAGCGCCGGATTCGGGGCGGGGGGCCGGAGCCTAAACGGAGCACCAGGCCCTCTCCTGTCTCGGATCCCCCGGGGGGAGCACGCCCGCTCCGTTTGGGGGCTCCGCGGGGGGATGCCGAGACGGACTCCGAATTTGGGGATCCGGAGGAGCCGGATCCACAAGCGCAACCGCGTGGCGTTGACGGGGAGGGGGATCAGGGAGCTAGTGAGTCGAGTGGTCTCCGCGCGTCGGATGGCGATGACCCTAAGGTAGTGCGTTTATTTAGGAGCGACGAATTAGCGCCGCTGATCCCGGCGATCCTCGGTGAGTTGACGATAGACTTGCCACGACCGGAGTCGCGCCTCGGACGCACAGACCCCGTCGTGTTGGGGCTGAGGGGACCACCGACGGCTTTTCCATTGCATTTTTCGGTGTCCGATTTGCTTTTTAAGGAGTGGGACACTCCTGATTTGGGGTTGAAGGTGGCTAAGGCCATGGACAAGCTTTATCACCTGACGGAGGACGCGCTCGAGCTCCTTAAGATTCCGAAACTGGACTCTGCGGTGGCGGCGGTCACCAAGAGGACTACCATCCCGGTAACGGGAGGGACGGCACTCAAGGATTTGCAGGATCGTAAGCTGGAGGTGCAGCTTAAGAGAATTTTTGAAGTCTCCGCGCTTGGAGTACGAGCAGCGATCTGTAGCGGTTTCTCTCTCCGTGCGGGGCTCAGCAGAAAGCTGCTGGGCCCACCTAACGAAGGTTTGTCGCCGGAGGAAGCGCAGCAGGCGGCTCGTTTGGAGGCAGTGATTGCCTATAGCGCGGATGCCTTTCATGATTTGCTCCGTTCTTCGGCACGGGCGATGGTCTCGGCGGTTTCGGCTCGGCGTCTGTTATGGCTCCGCCATTGGGCGGCGGACGTTTCGTCAAAGGCTCGTTTAGGCTCACTGCCATTTAAGGGGAAGTTACTTTTTGGTAAGGAGCTGGAGGATTTGATTGAGTCTTTGGGCGAGAACAAGATCCATCGTTTGCCGGAGGACAGGCCGCGTCGGGGGACGCCGGCCACGCGGGGTAGATTCCGTGGGGGTCGGCGGCCCCGTAATGCGCGAGGGGCGGTCTCGTCTTTTCGCCACAATGCGGCTAGGCAGCAGGCGTACACGCAGTCCTTTCGAGGGCGCCGGTTCGGTAGACCCGGGACCGGGTCCGGAACTCCGGGCGGGAAACTGCCACAATGATGGGCTGCCGGCCCACGCCCCGGTGCCCGTGATCGGCGGCAGGCTGATGCAGTTTGCCGGGGAGTGGGCCAAAATCACGTCGGATCAGTGGGTGCTGGACGTGATAAATCGCGGCTACGCGTTAGATTTTGCACGGCGGCCCCCGCCTTGTTTCATGGTGTCGCCCGGCGGTTTTTCCGAGAAGCGGCTGGCGTTGCGGGGCACGATCCGGCATCTGTTAGCCCTGGGCGCGATCGTACCCGTACCGTTCCACGAGCTACGCACCGGCAGGTATTCCATTTACTTTCTGGTACCAAAAAAAGAGGGCACGTTTCGTCCGATTCTCGACCTCAAGGGCGTCAACAGGTGCTTGCGGATCCCCAGGTTTCGCATGGAGACTCTACGGTCGGTCATCGCGTCCGTGAGGCAAGGGGAGTTCCTCGCTTCTCTGGATCTCACGGAGGCGTATCTTCACATCGGGATCTGCGCGGATCACCAGCGCTACCTTCGATTTGCGGTGTTGGGACAGCATTTTCAGTTTCAAGCACTACCATTCGGGCTGGCGACAGCCCCGCGGACCTTTACAAAGATCATGGTGGTGGTGGCTGCTCATCTTCGCAAGGAGGGGTGTCTGGTTCATCCGTATCTGGACGATTGGTTGATTCGGGCGAAGTCCGAGCGTCTCTGTCGGTTGGCGGTTCGACGAGTGATCGAGTTGTTGGAGAGTCTTGGCTGGGTGATCAATCGAGCCAAGAGCCGGCTAGAACCGTCGCAATCCCTGGAGTTTTTGGGGGCTTTGTTCGACACGCGTCAGGGCATGGTTTATTTGACGCAGGAGCGCAGAATCAAACTGCAGTGTCAAGCCCGGCGTTTGTTGGACAAGCCCATGCCGGTTGTCTGGGACTATCTACAAATGGTAGGGTCTATGACGTCCACGCGGGAATTGGTTCCTTGGGCGTTCGCGCATATGCGACCGTTACAATTGGCCTTACTCTCCCGCTGGAACCCGGTGTCAGAACAGTTTCAGCTGCCGTTACCGCTGCCACGTTCGGCCCGTGCCAGCATGGCCTGGTGGCTCTGTCACAACAACTTGACCAAGGGCATTTCGCTGGCTCTGCCCTCGTGGACGGTGGTCACCACGGACGCCAGTCTGTACGGCTGGGGTGCGGTGTGTCTCCGGAGCTCGGTGCAGGGCATATGGTCCTCGACGGAGGCGGCGTGGTCCATCAATCGGCTGGAGACCAGGGCGGTGAGGTTCGCCCTGCGGGAGTTCCTGCCGTTGGTTCGCGGTTAGGCGGTCAGGATTCTGTCGGACAATGCGACAACGGTAGCGTACATCAACCGGCAGGGCGGCACCAGAAGCCTGCCGGTGGCCGCCGAGGCGCGGCAGTTGATGGCTTGGGCCGAGCGGCATCTGCAATGCATTGCGGCGTCGCATATTGCGGGCGTGGAAAACGTCCAGGCGGACTTTCTGAGTCGACATCGGCTGGATCCAGGCGAATGGGAACTCGCGGACGTGGCGTTTCGAAGCATTTGTGCCAGGTGGGGAACACCTGTGCTAGACCTGATGGCGATGTTCAAAAATGCCAAAGCGCCGCGGTTTTTTGCCCGTCGCCGGGAGACGGGGGCGGAGGGAGTCGACGCCCTTGCGTTGCCTTGGCCGACAGGGGTGCTCCTCTATGTGTTTCCTCCGTGGCCCCTCATCGGTCGGACGCTGAGGCGCATCGAACTTCACCCGTCGCCCGTGATTCTAGTCGCACCCGAGTGGCCGCGGCGGCCGTGGTTCGCGGACCTTCAGAACTTGGCGCTGGGGCCTCCCCTGCGGTTTCCGTATGTGCCGGACCTGCTACATCAGGGGCCAGTTTGTTTCGACCAGGTCGAATGCTTCTGTCTAGCGGCATGGCTTTTGAGAGGCGTAGGTTGAAGAAACGGGGTTATTCTGATGCGGTGGTCACAACGCTGTTACGGTCGCGCAAGCCTTCCACATCTCTGGCGTATGTACGAGTATGGACGATCTTTGAGACGTGGTGCCTGGCACAGGCTATTCGGCCTACTCGGGCCTCGGTGCCAGAGGTGTTGCTTTTCCTCCAGGATGGTTTGGCGAAAGGCTTGTCTTGCAGTTCGCTTAGGGTGCAAGTGGCGGCACTTGCCTTGCTGCGCGGGCAGGTCCACGGGGTGGCATTGTCTGCGCACCCGGACGTCGTTCGTTTCCTCCGGGGCGCTAAGCTTTTACGTCCTCCGTTCCGTTCTCCGTGTCCTTCGTGGAGTTTGAATCTGGTGTTGAAGGCCTTATGTTCCGCTCCCTTCGAGCCTATCCGCGGAGCTACAGTGAAAGACTTGACACTGAAGGTGGTTTTTCTGGTGGCTGTGGCGTCGGCGAGGAGGGTGTCGGAGCTTCAAGCCTTGTCTTGTCGGGAACCTTTCTTGAGGATTACGGATTCGGGGGTGTCGCTTCGTACGGTGCCTTCCTTCTTGCCTAAGGTGGTCTCGGCTTTTCATCTCAACCAGTCGGTGGAGTTGCCTGCGTTTTCTGAGGCCGATAAGTTGCTTCCGAATTATCGAGATTTGCAGCAGCTAGACGTGAGGAGAGCCCTTTTAAGTTATCTAGAGGTGACGAACCCCTTTCGGAGATCGGATCATCTTTTTGTCTTGTGGGGCGGTCCTCGACGCGGTCAGGCGGCTTCCAAGACTACCATTGCGCGCTGGTTGAAGGAGGCCATTGGTTCCGCATATCTGCTGCAGGGCAAGTCTGTTCCGGTGGGGCTTAAGGCTCATTCTACGCGTTCTCAGGCTGCCTCCTGGGCGGAGTGCAGTCAGGTTTCGGCGGAAGACATTTGTAGAGCGGCAACCTGGAAGTCGTTGCATACCTTTGCTCGTCATTATCGCCTTGATGTGAGTGCACCGGGTACCGGCGGTTTCGGGGCAGGGGTGCTCAGAGCGGGACTCTCCGGATCCCACCCTAGTTAAGGTAGCTCTGGTACATCCCAGGAGTCTGGACTGATCCGGGTACGTACAGGGAAAAGAAAATTAGGTCTTACCTTAGTTAATTTTCGTTCCTGTAGTACCACGGATCAGTCCAGAATCCCGCCCGGCGAGTCTACTGTTCGGTATGAGAATCCGGTCTGCGGACGGTATGGTTTCTTTCTGTCCATTCTGTCTCTGTTGTCTCTTTTCTTCGTTATCGATGGCTCTGGTTCTGGTCCCATTTGGGGGATAGTTGAGCAGTTAGTTTGGTTGGTAGGTTCCTGTATATAGTTCGTTTGTAGTGATTTTGGGGGCTTCATCTGCTTTGACATTAAGTAAGACTGCCAGACTGTAGGTGGTACCAGCCTAGATATAGGCGGAGTTTTGTTTGTAAACTTCTGTCTCCATCTGCTAGAGGGGGGGCAAAACCCAGGAGTCTGGACTGATCCGTGGTACTACAGGAACGAAAATTAACTAAGGTAAGACCTAATTTTCTTTTAAAAAGAGCACTGGGGCAAAGTTGTGGAAAGGCATATATCTTGGAATGGGTGAGGAAGACTTGCAAAGTCCTTGAATATCCCTCCAAGCACGATCAAGATGATTATTAAGAAGTGGAAGGTGTTTGGTATCAACAAAACCCTGCTTAGATCATTTTGTCCCTCCTAAAATGGATGCTGTGGCAAGGAGGAGACGACAATACCCCAAGCAATCCACAAATTTGGTCTGTTTGGTAGGGTGGAAAGACGGAAGCCATTACTTAAAGAAGCACTGAATCCCATTTGAAGTATACAGCGGAGGATTCAGAAGAAATTGTAGCCATCTGGCAAAAAATGTTTGTGGTCTGATAACACTAAAATAGTGTTTTGGCCTGAATGCAAAGCATTAACGTTTGGTACAAACACTACATAGCACATTATCCAGAGAACACCATCCCTACTATAAAACATGATGGTGGCAGGCAGAATTATATTATGGAGATGTTTTTCATTGGTAGGGACTGGGACAGTTCTCAGGATAGAAGGGACAATGAATGGCAAAGCGTTCTTGAGAGAAACCTGTTGCCATCTGCAAGAAAGCTGAAACTGGAACACAAGTTCATCTTTCAGTATAACGATCTGAAACTCACAGTCAAAGCTACACTGGAGTGGCTAAAGAAAAAAAAGATAAAGGTCTTGGAGTGGCCCATTCAGAGCCCTGACCTCAAACAAATCTGTAGCATGACTTGAAGATTGCTGTCCAACACTCCCCAAGGAACTGGACAGAGCTTGAACAGTTCTATTATTGACAAATTTAGGTGTGCAACGTTGATGGAAACCTTTCTGAACAAATTCATATAGAAATGACAGCAGAAAAGGGCCAAATGGTCCATCCAGTCTGTCCAAGCCTGGAGACTCAATATATGCAAATGTATCTCATGCATATTCATTGTGGATATCCTGGCTGGGGGGTCTACCTCTAAGGCAGGAAAGCCCTGCCTTAGAGGTAGACTTCTTTATGGGGAGAATTTGGAAAAATTGGTGAAGCACCTGGAGGTCTCTTAAGACTCAAGTTACCGGAGGTTAAACCTTAAGGGTCCCTGCCCAGTAGGCAGATGTTCTGAGAAGCCAGGTATTATTGCCCAGGAAAGAGTTCAGCTTCACAACGGCAGTATCCCAGTAAGTCTCTGACCTTTGAGTTGCTGCCAGAGTTCCCAGGACAATTTTGGTATCAGTTTAGGGGGGCTTAAAGGCAGGTCTTTCCAAATTTTTAGCCAATGTGACCTCATGTTAACATTTGAAAAATTCACATGACTCCAGAAAATAACTTAAACAAATTAGCAGGAGTTATGGTTAAAATGTATTTATATGCCACCCCTATCTGGGATGACTCACAATAAAACATAGATAAATAAACATAAGCATCACTAGCCATAGGATAATAGTTTTATTGTGAGATAACATCCAGTCAGTCCCCTCTCATGACATCTGGTCAACAGGTCAGAACCAAGCAGCACAGTATCAGAAGGAAAGATATCCACAGCCGTGGCTAGCCAGAGAGCAAAAAATAAGGTTTTTTAGTAATTTCTTAAACACTTTTTCAGGCAGATCATCTATCTCAGCCTGTCTGGTAAACTATTCCAGAGGTCTGGACCTGCAACTGAAAACTCAATTCTTCAAATTTAAGAACATAAGAAATTGCCATGCTGGGTCAGACCAAGGGTCCATCTAGCCAAGCATTCTGTTTCCCTCAGAGGCCAAACCTGGCAAGTACCCAAACACCAAGAAGATCCCATGCTACTGATGCCAATAATAGCAGAGGCCATTCCCTAAGACAGCTTTATTAATAGCAGTTAATGGACTTCTCCTCCAAGAACTTATCCAAACCTTTTTTGAACCCAGCTACACTAACTGCACTAACCACATCCTCTGTCAACAAATTCCAGAGCTTAATTGTGCATTGAGTGAAAAAGAATTGTCTCCGATTAGTCTTAGAATGTACTACTTGCTACCTTCATGGAGTGCTCCCTTGTCCTTCTGTTATCCGAAAGTGTAAATAACCAATTCACATATACTCATAAGAACATGCCATACTGGGTCAGACCAAGGGTCCATAAAGCTTAGCATCCTGTTTCCAACAGTGGCCAATCCAGGCCATAAGAACCTGGCAAGTACCCAAAAACTAAGTCTATTCCATGTTACTGTTGCTAGTAATAGCAGTGGCTATTTTCTAAGTCAACTCAATAGCAGGTAATGGACTTCTCCTCCAAGAAAGTATCCAATCCTTTTTTAAACACAGCTATACTAACTGCATTAACCACATCCTCTGGCAACAAATTCCAGAGTTTAATTGTGTGTTGCGTGAAGAAGAACTTTCTCCGATTAGTTTTAAATGTGCCACATGCTAACTTCATGGCGTGCCTCCTAGTCTTTCTATTATCTGAAAGACTAAATAACCGATTCAGATCTACTTTTTCAAGACCTCTCATGATCTTAAAGACCTCTATCATATCCCCCCTCAGCCATCTCTTCTTCAAGCTGAACAGTCCTAACCTCTTTAGTCTTTCCTCATAGGGGAGCTGTTCCATCCCCTTTATCATTTTGGTTGCCCTTATCTGTACCTTCTCCATCACATCTATATCTTTTTTTGAGATGCGGCGACCAGAATTGTACACAGTATTCAAGGTGCGGTCTCACCATGGAGCGATATAGAGGCATTATGACATTTTTTGTTTTATTAACCATTCCCTTCCTAATAATTCCTAACATTCTGTTTGCTTTTTTGACTGCTGCAGCACACTGAGCCGACAATTTGAAAGTATTATCCACTATGATGCCTAGATCTTTTTCCTGGATGGTAGCTCCTAATATGGAACCTAACATCGTGTAACTACAGCAAGGGTTATTTTTCCCTATATGCAACACCTTGCACTTGTCTACAATAAATTTCATCTGCCATTTGGATGCCCAATCTTCCAGTCTTGCAAGGTCCTCCTGTAATGTATCACAGTCTGCTTGTGATTTAACTACTCTGAATAATTTTGTATCATCCGCAAATTTGATAACCTCACTCGTCATATTCCTTTCCAGATCATTTATATATATATATTGAAACGCACTGTTCCAAGTACAGATCCCTGAGGCACTCCACTGTTTATCCTTTTCCACTGAGAAAATTGACCATTTAATCCTACTGTTTCCTGTCTTTTAACCAGTTTGTAATCCACGAAAGGACATCGCCTCCTATCCCATGACTTTTTAGTTTTTGTAGAAGCCTCTCATGAGGGACTTTGTCAAACGCCTTCTGAAAATCCAAATACACTACATCTACCGGTTCACCTTTATCCACATGTCTGTTAACCCCTTCAAAAAAATGAAACAGATTTGTTAGGCAAGACTTCCCTTGCGTAAATCCATGTTGGCTGTGTTCCATTAAACCGTGTCTTTCTATATGTTCTATGATTTTGACCTTTAGAATAGTTTCCACTATTTTTCCCGACACTGAAGGTCAGCCTCACTGGTCTATAGTTTCCCGGATCGCCCCTGGAGCCTTTTTTAAATATTGGGGTCACATTGACCACCTCCAGTCTTCAGGTAAAATGGATGATTTTAATGATAGCTTACAATTTTAACTAATAGATCAGAAATTTCATTTTTGAGTTCCTTCAGAACCCTAGGATGCATACCATCCAGTCCAGGTGATTTGCTACTCTTTAGTTTGTCATTCTGGTCTACTACATATTCCAGGTTCACAGTGATTTGGTTCAGTTCGTCTGACTCATCACCCTTGAAAACCATCTCCGGAACTGGTATTTCCCCAACATGTAGGTGAAGTTCCTTAGAAGAAGGTACATCAAGGAGCATTCTTTGTGATGAACGCAAAGATCTAGATGAACAATAAAGCTAAATCAAGGTAGAAACCCAAGATGTTGCTGTAAGAGCTTTTAGATTGCAGACAAAACAGACTGTTTTTAAATTTGATTCTAAAAGCAACCGTAAGCAGGTGTAGGCTTACCAGAATAGGAGTAATATTCTCCTTAATTGATAGGAAAGAAATAAGTTGAACAGAAGCTGCAAGGACCTAATGGCATAAAATGGGAGTCCTAAGAATAGATGTTAACACCTGAACTACTAATCAAAAGTCCATAGATTGCTGCAGGACCTTCAGAGGCCACAGCAGTCTTAATATATAAAAACCTGCTTTAACTACTGCTCTAGTTTGTGGGATGAATAAGTTTTGCAGTCAATAACGCCTAGACTTTTTGCCTGATCGGCAATTTTTATCATGTTTCCATTAATGAATATCTATAATGGAGGGTGTACTTGGATCTGGGGGTACTTGGATCAGGTGGATCGATTTTTGTCACTTAGCCTGGCCCTTGGGAAAAATAACTGTTCAGCGTAAAAAAGCTATTCTGAGGAGGTCTTTACTACTTTTATTACAGGCCAGGAAGTTGTCAACTTCTTTGGCCTATCTTAGTATCTGGAGGGTGTTGAGTCCCTGTGTCAGCAGTTCGGATTCCCTCCCTGCCAGGCATCCATTCCTGATTCTCTCTCTCCTTTTTTGCAAAAGGGTCTAGCCTTGAGTTCTCTGAAGGTAAAAGTGGTGGCATCCTATTACAAAGGGAAGATGAATAGCCTTGCATCTGTAGCCTTGCATCAGAAGTGGTTTGACTTTTTAAAAAGGGGTGTAGCAGTTGCATCCTCACACTCATACTTGGCTCCTTCTTGGAATCTCAATTTGGTTTTGAAGGCCTTGTACAAGTTTCTGGTTGAGCTGCTAAGGGGGGGGCAACTTTGAAGGATTTCATCTTGAAGACAGTGTCCATGGTGGCTATTTGGCAAGATCTGTTTCTGAGTTGCAGGCTTTGTCTTGCAAGGAGCCTTTTCTTCATTTTTCAGATGAAAGGATATCTATTTGTATGGTGCCATCTATTTTTTTTTTTTAAACTTAAGGTCTGCTTTTCATGTGGCTCAGTTAATTGAGTTGCTTGCTTTTACGAAGACAAGGGCCAGTTCTGATGTGATGTTTGCAGCACTCTCTTGAGATATTTGGAGGTCATATTTGAAGTAGTGGTCAACTGTGTCAAAAGCCAAATCTTCTATATCTAGCAAAATGGTTTGCCATTCTCTGCATCAGTTGGACACTGTATCATTTAAAGAATACATTTTAGATAACTGTATAATTTTCCTAGTTATTGATAGTGAACAATTGCTACCGATTTTTTTTTTTTTTTTTTTTTTTTTTTTTTTTTATTAAAGATATTAGTTGTCGCTCAGTGAAACTTTCTCTGGCTGTTCTGGGCCTCTCCCCAGCCTGCACAGCCCATTGTCCTTCTACCACGTGGGGGCCTCCTTGCAGCTCATGTACTTATTGGATTCTCACAGCTGCACAGACACCACTCTCGGAAGTGTAAGCGTACTTATATAGATGATAAATACATAGTGGCCTGCTTTATTCTGGTTTAGATTCCAAATAAAGGCAGATCTGTATAGAATAAACTTTGCAGTTGCTACTAATCTTTAGCAGAAGTTTGAGTTCTCAGAATATGCACATTTCTGAGCAAGCTGTAAATGGATTGGAGTCCTATCTCAGCAGCAGGGCACAAAGAGAACTAAAAAGAGGGGGTGCTCCGGAAATTCTGTTCTTGATGTTTTATCTCACATCCTTCTTTGTCTTATTTCATATTTATAATCAACTGTTCCCTATACCTCTAGCAGCCAATCAATAAAAAAAGAAAGTATGTAAAGTGCATGACTTTTTATATTGGGTTAACATCGTTACTTATCCATTAGTAATCAGTTGCTTCTCTAGTTATCAGCCCAACTCTTGAAAGTTAGTCCAGTAGAAAGGCATTGCCTTTAATTGACTCCTTAATTCTACTATTCAAGTGAACCAACTTGGGAACCATGCTACTTTATTCTTTAACAAAACTGGTAATGAAAAGGATTATTTCACGTTGACCTTGTGGCCTAATTCTTTTATTTTGCTTTCATTTAACCTCTGACTTTTCATTTCTAGGTAATTGCTTTTGTATTGTAAAACAGACCAAGTGAGCTGAAAATCAAAGCAGTTTATATTCAGTAGGGATGTGCAATCGTTTTTGGACGATTAGGAAATTTGTACGATATTTCCTAAACCATCATGGATTGGGAAACCGATAAAACGTTTGCATTTTCCCCGAATTTTCGTCAAAAAATAGTTTTTCGGCTTAGTGCGCGCTAACTCCCAACTGTTTATTTTTGTTAGCGCGCACTAAGCCAAAAAACTATTTTTGACGGAAAAAAATGCTGATCAATGGGAAAATGAGATTTTCCCGTGGCCACACAAACCTGAAAGCGAAAACGGTCGGGCACCCGATGCACATCTCTAATATTCAGTGCATTTGTCAGCTAAAGTTGGCACTTAGGATTTTCAAATCACGGTGCTTATCCAGCTATCTGTATGACCGCACCTGACATTGCTAGATAAGTTTTTAGCTAGGGGCAGTCCAGAGGTGTTCCAAGATGACAAAATGTTATCCAGCTAAGTTAGATAACTTTAGGGCAGTCGAAGAGAGTCCTAAAGACAGCTGGATAAACTTATCTGCCCAGTTTTATCATAATTGTTATATTCAGCGGCATTCCCATGCCACTGAATATAAGATCATAAAATTTGCCATAGTGGGTCAGACCAAAGTTCTATCAAGCCCAGTATCCTATTTCTAACAGTGGCCAATCCAGATCACAAGTACCTGGCAGGATCCCAAAAGGTCAATAGATTATATGCTGCTTATCTAAGGGATGAGCAGTAGATTTTCTCAAGTCCATCTTAACTGTGTATGGACTTTTCTTCCAGGAACTTGTTTAAACATTTTTTTAAACCCAGTTACAGTAACAGCTTTCACCACATCCTCAATCAACAAATTCAAGTTTAATTATGCATTGAGTAAAAAAATATTTTCTCCTATTTGTCTTAAATGTATCACTTAGTAATTTTATTGGATGTCCCTTAGTCTTTGTACTTTTTGAAAGAGTAAACTGATTTGTGTGTTCTGTTCCACGCCACTCGTTATTTTATAGCTCTCAATCCCTTTAGCCTTTCTTCATACGGGAATCATTCTATCCCCTTTATCATTTTGTTTACCCTTCCCCGTACCTTTTCTAATTCTGCTATGTCTTTTTTTTTTTTTTTTTTGGGGGGGGGGGGATGCTGTACCCAGAACCACATAATACTCCAGGTGTAGTCACATCAAGGAGTGATAGAAGCATTATGATATTCTGTTTTATTCTCTATTCCTTTCCTAATTCCTAGCATTCTGTTTGCTTTTTTGGCCATCACCACACATTGAGAGGAGAATTTAAACTTATCTCAGATAACTTTCTAAGCTGGTCAGTGGCTGAATATGAGCCTCTAAGTCTCTCTGTTTCCTCAGTCAGTCTAATTTGCAATCCTGTTGATAGACCCCTGGCTAGAATGCAAAGATAATTTGTGTCTTAGAACAATGCCGATCAGATATATCAAGATTTTCTGACTTTAATACTTGTTATGCTGAATAAACAAAAATACAAATTAGTTATTTTTTCTTATCCTGTATTAGGTTGCTCTGTGTGTGTGTGGGGGTTGTTTTTTAAGGCTTTGGTTGTCATGAAAATCTAACCCATCTATGGCCCTTGAGGGTTGGCATTTCATGTCCCGAGGTGTAAAATATTTTTAGAGACAAACTTTGAAATTAAGGCTTTATAGCAATAAGAAATAATGAAAAAATGGTCACAGAAAAACAAATCTGAAGCAAAATGAATGGTTTGCTTATGTTTGTTGTGCTTGTCTGATGGCTTTTCAGGAGCTGGAGGCTGCAGAAGTCGGCCCTCACAAGTGGTGGGCAGAACATTGCAGGGATGCTGATTCTGTTGCTCGTCATATCCAGCAAGAAACGCACTTTCGTTTGTTACAAGGTATGAGCAAGCTGCTGATTGGATACCAGCCCTCTATTTAACATTGACTTAAGCCCTTAAATATGAAATGTTCAAGAAATTGTGAACTGACCCTAATTTTGTATTAACTCTGGGTGGAAAAGATTAAATTGCAATTGATAGCTCTGTTGGGCTCCTTAAATATGAAAGCATATACTGGAAGTGCACACATAGGCCCGTTCCTATGTGTGCACTTTTCCAGCTTGTTTCTTTACCACATAAATCTGTGGGAGAAAAGACCTGGTGCCTGCTTCACCAATAGCCAAATTTTAAAAAGCCTGCACGCATTAAAACCAGGAGATATGTGCATGGCCGGGCCGCACGCATCTTCAAAGGGCTCCGGCCGTGCGCACATCTCTTGGTACGCGCTGAAGACCAGCATGATTAAAAAGGGGCTGGGTCTGGGCAGGGGATGTTGGGCTTGATGGATTTTTGGTTTGACCCAACATGACACGTTTTATGTGTAACTTTCAAACTGCCTGTAGAAGTGCAAAGTCAGCTGGCACATTTTGCCCACAGACTTTACATCAGTTCTTCAAAGGGAAAACCTCTCCCTTTTGAAAAATTTGCCAGATATGTGCAAAACTTTCCACATGCTTTGTGTGGATACTTTTTTTTTTTTTTTTCTGAGTAAAGTTACATGCATGAATTTTGAAATTGTAAAAGCATATGTGTCCTTACAAGCTCCTCCCCAGCTCTGTTCCTGGGAATGCCTCCTTTCACCAACTGTAAAATTACATGCATGGTGGCATAACGTTTATTTTACTTACAGATGGGATGGGCAGTTTTCAAAGACCTCATTTCCACTGTTTTACCTATGGAAATAACTTTGTAATTTGCCCTGTTTTTAATACTAAATTTTTATTTCCTAGCGTGTAGCAGATGGACTCAGGACCAATGGGTATAGATCAGGAGTACACTATACCCATTGGTCCTGAGTCCATCTATCTACACTAAGGAAAACGAAATTATCAGGTAAGTAATTTCTCCATTTTTATTTATTTTTTTTACATAAATATTTGACTAGTAACTTCAGTGAAAATTTACAGTTCAGCAAGTTAAAATGAGTTTGTATTGGAATTGGAAAGCAATTTACAGCTTCAACACTGGCACAGTGACATTTGTAACATGTTTTTATTCCATTTTGTATTAACCTATATTTCTAATTTAAAGGAATTGCCTCACCAGCAGAAATTCCAGCAGGCACTGTGCTGGGGCTAACAGTTGGAGATCCTAGATTGAATTTGCCAAGGAAGAGGACAAAAGCCATGCCAGATTTGGAAAACTATCCAGGTATGTGCCTCCATAGGCTTGCATGATTTAGAGGCTAGGAGCAGTTTCTTGCATAACTCTGCTGCATGTTATCTACTTCATTTGGGGCAATTAGCTGGATGTGGCAAACGAGACAGTCTTCAGCATACGTTATCTTTGTAGGTTGAGGGCTGTAAGGGAGAGACTTGCGCACGCTGCTGGTCTTGTGCTCAGAGGGAGCCTCTGTCTAACCATACAGGTGATCCGGGTTCGAATCCTGGCAAGGCCAACACAGTGCTAAAGTTTGTTTCCTAGAGTTAAGTTACATTTTATGTCAGAATTTTCTGTCCTTGTTTGTGGGTGGAGGATTCTCTTTCTGTGCCAAAATCCGTTCTGTTCAGATTCCATAGCATGGAGTAAGCAGCAGTACCTTGCGCTGATGATGGTAGATATATATATACCTCGTGTTTCTTTTTTATGTTTCATTGATAAGCCAGCTGAATTAGCCATGACGTGGGTGTCATCAACCTGGTGGCACTGAGTGCACTCATTTCTCTTAAGCTAGTAGGCTTTGCCTCATGAGCATCGTCTCACTTTTTTTATCCAAGCACAGATGAGTACTCAGTCTCTCCAGATAAAATATTTTTTCTAAATTCTTTAACTTTATCAGTATTTACCTTTTTTAGTTGCCTTGCTGCAGCACCCACAACAGCACGTTTCATTGCTAAAAAAAGAGAAATTCTCTTGCCCCTTCAAAATGTCTGGAAAAAAGAAATCTACCATCACTGGATTGAAAAATTGCATCTGCGGCAAGGTAATATCTCTCACGGATGAGCAAGAGCTGTTCTTTCAATACCTTGAGACAAATTCTGATCAGGCAAACTGCTACACATGTAGATGGATGTCCCAGCGTTCCAAGACTAGTAAAATTAAGGAGCTGCATAAATCTCTTCAGAATTGCAGCAGATTCTCTTCCTGCAGTACAGTGTCATCTGCCTTGCTGGGTAAGGAATTTAGCAGGAGCTCCTCCAAAATTCCCCCACTGGCCCAGGCCAAAGCTTAGAAGTTTAGTATGAGCTACCCTGCATTGTGGAACATGCTGCATTGCTTTCCGGGGCTGTTGGAGTTTGTGCCAAAGATGCATAAATCCCAGAAGCACGATGCATCAACACTGTTGATACAGAATGCTTCAGCACTTAGTATAAGGCACGTCAGCATGCTTGGTACACAATGTATCAATGCGCTATGGACCTGTGCAGGATGCATTGGGCCCATACTCTGATGCATGATGTTTGTGGTGCAGTAAGCTCACATGATCCATTGATGCATAGTGCAAGTACTCATGACAAGGTCTTCCAGGCCAATAGTCCCGATGCAACTGACACAGCAAAGCAACATCCCAGCTCCATGTTGGCTATGTTGATGTAGCTCAAGGGAGGTGTCTCAAAGCACTCGAAGAAACATTTGCAACATCTTCCAAACATTCGATTCTATCGAAACACAAGGCTTCTATACTACCGCAATCTGCACAACTAACCCTGGACCAGAGTAGTCGTGATGCATTGCCTACACAGGTGTATGCAGGCCGCCCTAGATCAGGTGCTGAATGTAATTTGTTGCTGCACCCTCACTCCTTCACGATTACTAGCAGAGGGCTTCTGATTGGAGACTCTGGATTCATATGTTCTATAAAACTACTCTCTTCCAGTAGACCTCATATTGTGGAACAGGAACCCATTCTTGTCTGAGGATGTTCCACCTCCTACACCAGGTCAGAGGACACAGTCACTAGAACAAATTGCAGATATGGTGAAGAATTTATTTCTCTGTGACTAGAGAGACGAAAGTATAGGCAATGTAAGGGTATATGTAGCCAGGGCTAGACTGTATGCTCCCCCTTGTCTGGCCTTGCTCCAGAAACAAACTACTTATATGCTATATGAAAAGCCCAGGAAAGGACACCTGTTTGTCTCAGAATCAGACTGCTTTATTTTCAGATATTTCAGGTTTACCACTTAAAATGAAATAGACATTATGTGCCTCTACAGCCCTTAACACAGCATAGGCTTATACTGAGTAAAGCTCTGTAACATTAATGAACATAAACATATCAGAGACTTCAGCTTGCTTCAAGTATGTTAATTATAAATAATTAACCAGCCCCCATGACTGTAGAAGATTACTATCTGTTCTCACCCTTATAAAGGTCCAGTTTGCAGATCTGTGGGAGACACTGTGGCTTAGAGTATGTCCCTGGGGTGATAGCATATGTTGAAGCCTGTTGACCTGTCCACGATGCAGCAGGCAGGACCTTCTCTTTCCAAGGAGAGACCTAGACAGGCTGAAGCAGGTCCACTGGCCATAGGGGAGGGGCAGGCAGCCATGGCCCAGGGCGGCGTCTTCAGTTATTGAGTCTCTCTCAGGCTGCCACCCTGACACTCTCTCTGCTGCAGCTTTTAACATTGAGGGCATGAGTATGCAACAGTTCATGCATAGTTGATCAGAGCATGAAAAGGGATCATTTCTTCATTTCAAAGTGCTGCCCCCCTCTCCCATCGGGAGGGTGGTCACCTGCTCTTGTTACTTGGCAACTCCTGAGCAGGGTTTGGTCCAGTAATCTCTTAACTAGTGAGCTGTCTTGCTGTGTCATCCTTTTTCTGTGAGCCAACCTGTCTGATGAGCTCACCCTTTAGATTGTTTTCATCTCCAAGCAGATTTAGGCTGTTGCAGAGTTTACCCGTGAGCCCTGAGTCTATTTCTTGTTTCCAGGCAGATTTGGGAATCTGTCCCTGGGTAGATTTAAGATGTTTTCGGTCAAAAATTCCTCTCTTCCATTAAAAAAAAAACCCTCAAAAAAAACAGACAGACCTTGGAGGAGGGCCTTGATACACAGCTTGTTGGCAGAGCAAATAGTTCAGCTATGAATTGCTTCTCCAGATCAAAGTTCATCACCTTTGTATCCCTTAATTGGATAGGTCTCTGTCCCTACTGTGATGAGAACTCATATATTGTATACAGTGATAAAAACTTCTGATATCTCCTACAGAAGGAACTATTCAGCCTCTCCTCTCTAACTTCAGTACAACGATCCTTCAGACTGGAATCTGTTTTAACACATCATCTCACTCAATTGCAGCGGAGTCCAGTCAGTCAGAGGTGGTTTATCAGGGTGTTTCCATCTCCAGGGCAACCAGGAGAACACCCAGGTTGCCATCTTCATCATTGAGATCCAGGATTAGTGAGCCCACACCATTAGATTCAGAAGAATGTTCTACAGGTATACCTTGTGATCCATTTCTGGATTCTCCTGACCATAGATCTCCAAAGGACTTTACCTACTCAGAATTTGTGGAAAAAATGGGAAAGACCAAAGATGTCAATGTACGTAAGGATAAAGACCACCGGTCAGAAGTCTTTGGTCTCCTCCAAATACTGGTTATGCTATCAGAACCAGGGATTTTCCAGTCCAGGCCATTCTGAACCTGTTACAGGTGAGAATGTGGGAAAGGCCTATTTCAGGCACTCATATGGCCGGAAAACTAGATGTTAAGTAAAGAGTTCAAAAGTCACCAGGGTTTGGAGTCGTCATTGTCTAGTTTGCATTGAAAATGATGAAAGACAAGAATTCATTCAAAAAATCAGGAGCCCAAGATGGCTGCTCCTGAGCAGACATGTTCTTCAGCTGCTCTCGAGATTTTCTTTTTCTCTTCTAAAATACCGCCTGAACTTTTTTCCTCGATGGGGAAATGAAAGGGAGTCTTAAAGAAGGGTAAGCCATTGGAAATGTCAGCTGCCCTTCGTCAAACAATGATGCTGGACCACGCACTTACCTCTACAGCAGTGGAGGCCAGCTTGACTGGACACTAGTCTGTCAGAGGCTGAAATTTCTCTCAGCCTCAACTGCTGATCCACTCCGCGTTTGCTCGGCAGTGCTGCCCTTTTTGCAGATAATTTTTTGGAGGCTGTTGGATCTCCCGATGACTGCTGTGTCATCTGGACATGTTCTTCCTGCCCAGTGAACGCAAACTTTGTAAGAGCACTTGGAGAGTTAAGAGAGTCCCGGGAAACGCTGATTGCTGTTGAGGCGATGACTGTACAGCCTCCCATGTTGGCTGGGTCATCTGAAGTAAATTCTTTGGCCTTATCGCATTCTTTAACCTTTCCTATGGGTCTTCAAGATTCGGCTTCTTTTGGAAAACCAGCTGTGATAACTCTGGAGAGTCTGTGGACTGTCATGATGTCCATAAATAAGTCTTTCTTTAGTCTCACTAATTACAGACTTGCATAATTTTCAAACTCATTGGCAGTGAATATCTAGTGTGGAAAAGGTGTATGATGTGGAGTTATTTTTAGTGGAGGTTCAAGATGTGCAGGTTAACATCATTAAAGACTTAGGGGTCAATTTTAAATTCCACGCACGTGCAACCAGCGTGCGAGGGGGAGGGAACAATTTTTCAGTAAATACACACAGCGACGCAATCGGGCCTCTCCCAGTTCCTTCCCAGTCCGGTCCAATTAAAGAGTGGACTGAGAGGGAATTTCCAAACCCCCCTGCCTAACTTTCCTTCCCTTTCCCCTCTCCACCATCTTCACCCTGACCCCTAACCCCTACCTACCTACCCCAAATTTTTTTATTTCACTACTTACTGCTTTTCTGGAGTAGAAGTAGTTTCTGCGCTCTGGCTGGCTGCCAGTGCGCGCTTCCCCAGGACAGCGGCTAATGGCTGCTGACCTGGAAGACTTGATCTTTGCTGGGTTCGTCCTCACGATGGCCGAGGCTATTCCTTTCCAGCTTATGACTGAAGAGGATGCCTGCCATAAGATGCTTGAGATCTCACAATTTGTTGATGCCCCGAAGGAGGTTGTAGCGGTGCCGCTGCATGGGATTTTCCGGGAGCTGCTCCTCCGGCTTTGGGAGCACCCCCCTCCATTGCCTTGGTCAGCTGGAAGGCCGATGGGGTATACCACCTGCAACAGGCTGAGGGCTTTGAAAAGCGCCAGCTACTCCACCAGTCTGTGGTGGTTGAGTCGGTGCTTAAGAAGGTGAAGCGATCAAAAACCCATGTTTCATCCCCTCTGGGTAAGGACAACCAAGCATAGGATGCCATGGGTAGGAGGGTGTATGCTGGTAGCTCGTATCACCTCCTATTCATGATCCAGTATACCCACAATCTCTGGAAACAAGTCCAGGAGGTGGTAGACTGCCTGGCGCAGCAGCCTCAGGAGGCCCTCATGGTGCTCATCCAGCAGGGCTTTGAATGTGGTGAGCACGAGGTGCGTGCAAGCTACATCTTTGAGACGGCAGGGCGCATAGCAGCGACTGGTATCTCTGCCACTGTCTGGCCTGGCTTTGGGCCTTGGACTTTCATCCTGGCGTGCAGGCCCGCCAGGCTGACTTGCCTTGCACCAGCGATAATCTTTTCGGCGACAAGGTCAAGGAAGTGTTTGCACAGCTTTAAAGAACCACCATGAGCATTTGTTCGCCGGCGCCTTGGCCTCTCCTGTCTCTTCCAAAAGGTCATACCGGATAAGGCCAAGGAGACCTTTCTATAGACCAAGGAAGTATTTCCCACCAGCCTCCTGCTCCAGACTGCAGCAGATGAGTGCCAGAGGCAAATCCCTACAATAGCGGGCCCCCCAGGCCAACCCCGCTACGGGATTTTGACTGGCAGCGAGTGGGCCGGGGACCTGCCGGTGGGGGTCAGCTCCACTTCTTCACGGACCGGTGGTTAGCAGTGATGTCAGATCGGTGGGTCCTGTCCCTCATCCATCACAGCTATGGGCTGAATCTCATGGAGACTCCACCAGATTTTCTCCTGTGCTTGCAGTGGGGTCCAGTCTCGCACCTGGAACTGCAAGAGGAGCTCTCGGCCCTTCTAACGGCCAGAGTGGTGGAACCTGTGCCTCCGGAGCAGCAGGGTATGGGGTTTTACTCTTGCTACTTCCTGATTCCAAAGAAAACAAAAGGCCTTCGTCACATTCTGGATTTGCGGGCCTTGAACAGATTCCTAAAAAGGGAAAAGTTCAAGATGGTATCCTTGGACTCCACAATCCCTCCTGTTGCAAAGGGGGGACTGGCTTTGCTTCCTTGACCTAAAGGATGCACTTACCCACATTGTGATCTTCGCCAGTCACAGGAGGTATCTTCGCTTTGTGTTTTGGGCTCCAGCATTTTCAGTACTATGTGCACTGTGGGTCTTCACAGTGTCTAGCCGTGGTGGGGGCTTAGCTGCGCCAGCTAGGGATCCAGGTGTTTCTTTCCATATCTGGACAACTGGCTGGTCAAGAGCGAGACACAGGCTGGAGCACTGCAGGCACTTCGCAGCACCATTCAGTTCCTGGAGCGCCTGGCGTTTTTAATCAACTACCCAAAGTCAAATTTCCATCCAACATCACAGCTGGCTTTCATTGCGGCCTGTGCTGGATGCAACGCAGGAAAAGGCCTTCCTGCCGTGTGTCAGGGTGCATGCCCTGGTTACCCTGGCGGGGAGATTCAGCAGTGCTGGCTGGTATTGGTGCAGCACATGCTGCAGCTTCTAGGGCACGTGACTTTTACTATGCATGTCACTCCCTTTGCCCGTCTGTATATGCGCAGAGTCCAGTGGACCTTACACTCCCAGTGCCGACAGCCACCCAGGGCTTTCAGGTCCACATCCAGGTGTCCACCCCACTCAGGAACTCCCTGACTTGGTGGATATCCCCACTTAACCTGGAGCAGGGTGTACCCTTCCGAGCTCCCTCATCTCAGGTTCTGCTTACCACGGATGTGTCCCACCTGGGGTGGGGGGCCTATTTCGAAGGCTCAGTTTCCAATAAACTCTTGGAATTGAGGGCAATCCGGTAAGCTCTGAGGGCCTTCCGGGATCACTTGGCCACCAAGGTTGTCCTCATTCGGATGGACAACCAGGTGGCCATGTGGTATGTCAACAAGCAGGAGGGTACCAGATCCTTCCTCCTTCGCCAGAAGGCAGTGCAAATCTGGAGCTGGGCACTGGCACAGGGTATGTATCTTCAGGCTATGGAAAACACCCTGGTGGGATTGACTGAGTCACACATTCCAGCTCCACGAGTGGTTCCTGAAAGAGGAAGTGGCGGACTGGATTTTCCATCTCTGGGGGATGTGGACCTGTTCGCCTCCCCCAGCAGCGTGAACGTTCCCCGGTACTGTTCTCTGTTCAGGGCAGACAGCGTGCTGCCTACGGATACTTTTGCCATCCATTGGGAAAAGGCCTCCTGTATGCCTATTCACCTCTTCCATTAATGACGAAGACTCTTCTGAAGCTTTGCCAGGACCGGGGTTCATGATCCTTGTTGCCCTGCACTGGCCAAGGCAAGTCTGGTTCCTGCTTTTTGTGGGAACTATCCTGGCAGAACCCAATCCATCAGCAAGTCTTATGCCTTCAAATGGAAGAGGTTTTCCGTCTGGTGTGAGCAGAAGGGCCTCAACCCCCTTCTCTTGCCCTGTTCGGCAACTCCTGGACTACCTGCTGCACCTCTTGGAGGCAGGGCTTAAGACCAACTCTGGGTGCACCTGAGTGCCATAGGAGCTTACCACCTGGGGGTGAATGGTTCGTCCATCTCGGTACAACCTAATGTGGGCTGCTTCAGCTGAGGCCTTCACTATGGGCCCCAGTGGTTTCTTGGGACCTGAACGTTGTGCTGGCCCAGCTGATGAAGCCGCTGTTTGAGCCGCTGCGCTCGTGTGCTCTCAAGCATTTGATATGGAAGATCATAGTCTTGATAGCAGTCACATCGGCATGCAGGGTCAGTTAGTTGCACACCTTAGTGATTTATCTACCCTACACAAAGGTGGTCACGGATTTCCATCTTAACCAATCCGGTCCTACCTACCTTCTTCCCTGTTACAGGTAAGCAACTTCACTTTCTTTTCATGCATTTTTCTATTATGTTATGTTTCAACATGTACATTGCCTGTTTTTATTGACAAATATTTAATATATTTGATTCAAAATATATAAATAGTTAAAAAAAAATGCATTCAAATTGCCTCTAGGCAAAGAACATTGGCTATTCGACTTTCAGAAAGAGCATTTTAAGAGCTCCATGCTTGCCGTTTCTATCTCTGCTCACAATGCAATATCTACATAACAGTATTTAAAAACTAAAGCCTTTACTATAACCTGCAGGCTGTGACATTTATTACCCCTAACCACTGTTGGATGCGGAGGAATGTGTAAGATATCATCTTCTTTCTGAGTCATTCGATTCTGTCTGTCGTCATACCTCAGCCTGTATGCAACAAGCTGGCAGACCTTCCTTGTCTGGGGGACAACCTTTGTCAAGAAACTCAGGGGAAACAGTTGCTCAAATAAAAGAACAGAATGTGGTGCTCAGTTCCCTCTTGATAGTTCCTGAGAGGCCTTCCTTTTAGAGACACTTTCTTTTCTTTCAAAAGGCCGTACTTTCAAAGATACCCATTCCAACCTTTTCAACAGTACCGCCTAAAATTACATAATAGGCCCAGCCTAAGGCTGGCCCCAATTTTTGATTCTTCTAAATACTCAACAGTCCTCTGTACCAAATGGGGCCAGAATCCAGGCCACACTTGACACAGCTTCATCTGGAAGTGCATTTGCTGCTTCAACAGTGGGCGATAGAGCCCATGGACACAGTTTTAACTCTTGATATTTCATCATACCCAAGAAATCAGGAGAATTAGTCCTTGTAGGGGATTCCTCTGGAGATGAGGGCCCGTCGGTGCACTCTGTGCCACGAGTCCCCCTCAGCACCACGTCCAGTGCTCCCCGGGCCCCCTGGTGCCTTTGCCTGGAGACTATGCTGAACAAGACAAGACTCCTGAACAAACAAACTCTGAGAGAAATTCAAAATGAATTCTCTTAGCACAATTCCCCTCTAAACCAAGAAGGAAGAATGAATGTGCATGCTAGATCTGAAAATGCATATGCTCATATACCCATCCATCTCTCCCACTAGCACTACCTTTGCTTCAAGGTGGATTCTTCTCATTATCAATACAAAGTACTCCAGTTTGGCCTATCAGCAACTTTGAGAGACTTCACTAAATGCCTTGCAATGATAGCAGCACACATGCATTGCCAAGGGATTCCGGTTTTCCTGTACCTGGATGACTGATTAGTTGCAGTGACTTCTAAGGAAGAAGTGTTGATCCATCATCTTCAGAATTTGAGGATTCTGGTGAGCTTCGAGAAATCAAATCTAGTGCCGACTCAGAGGATAAAATTCAATGTTGCATGGATAGATTCACTACAAGAGAAGGTATTTCTTCCATTAGATCGAGTGAGCGAGCACCATGAAGATAGCTCATTTTCAAGCTGCTAACCCCTCTGTGCTAGGCAGTCAGACAGATATTCTCCTTGCTTTAGGTCATCTGGCGGCAGGCATTCATGTGGTGTCATTAATCTGTCTTTATATCCATTGCCTACAATGGGGTCAACTAACTGAACCACTGTCAACGATAGTACAGGTTTCCAGAGACATGAAACAGGAATTTCGCTGGTGATTAAATCCCAGTGTTCTTTAGGAACTCAACTTCATGCTCTCCCCCATCAAGTATCCTTAGCAATGAGTGCCTGCTTGAAGGGATAGGTGCCCAGACAGGATCCTTTCACCCAAGGTACTTGGTCTCTCTCGAGGGAAGGCAATTTTCAGGTCAATTTACTAGAAATAAGAGCAATCAGATACTCACTCTGACACATCTTCGAGGAAAGAATACATTGATTCAAACAAACAACAAAGTTGCAATGGCTTATGTCAACAAAATGAGGCACAGGGTCATGGACCCTCTGCCAGTAAGCATTAAGGATTTGGCAGTAGGTAATCGGGAATCGAGCTGCCCTACAAGATATCTATTTTCCAGGGATCTCCAACACACTGGCAGATCTGAGTGCTTCACCCACATGAATAGTTTCTGCAGCAGTCAGCCATCAACAAACTATTTGACTTATGGGGTCTGGCTTCAGTCAACCTATTTCTGTTGGAGAACAGGAAGCTCGATTTAAATTTTGCTCAGTTCTACCCAGCAATTTTAGGTTAGCTCAGGTTGCTTTCCTAATCAATTAGGGAACAAACTGTCAACTTTTCCACTGACACCACTGACTGCCAGGGCGGTACAAAAAACACTACAAGATTGCGCTTGTCTGATGCTTACAACTTGAGCATGGCCCTGACAAGTGTGGTTTGCATATCTCGTACAACTTTCCAGCAGTCCTCCAATCTTTCTGGGGATAGATCCTGTCTTGCTAACACAAGTCAATGTTATATCGTCTGAATCTCCCATCCCCCCTGCCTGATGGCTTGGATGTTGAATGCTCTGTAATCTCTGCTCTCTTTGCCTAGCATAAGGAAGACATAGTGGTCTCATCTAGGAAAAACTATGCCTTCAAATGGAAAAGATATTCCATGTGATGCCATCAGAATGACTTGGACCAGTTCTCTTGCTAGCCCTTCCTTTCTGACTCTGGGCTTGCTATATCTTCAGTAAGAGTACATCTCTGTGCCATAACGGCTTAACAGCATGTTTTGGTAGATAATATACCCATCTCTACTCATCCACTGGGGGGGTGTGTGTGTGTGTGTGTATAGATATACACACATGTAGATGTGGATATACACACACACGTAGATATATAGATATTTTTAAATGAAAAGTGTGTGGCATGGTAAACCTCTTGTGCCATGGGACTTGAATGTTGTCCTTTTCTCAATTGATGAAGCCACCTTTTGAACCTCTAGAGAATGCCTTCTCAAGTTTTTGACGAGGAATGCAGTTTTCCTTGTATGTAGAGTGACCTGAGCTAGAAGAGTCAGCAGTTTCCAAACCCTTGTTCATTATCCACCATATGTGCAATTCTTCCACAATAGAATAGTGCTCCTCACTCACCCTAAGTTTCTCCCAAAAGTGGTCTCTGCTTTCCATATCAACCAATCCATCATATTACCTACCTTCTTTCCATGTTCACATGAAGGTGAGAAGACCCTTCAAAGTTAGCTTGCAAAAGAGCTAAGAAAAGAACTCAGCTGCATCACCAAGTTTCGCAGCTATTTGTTTGATATGACCCTAACAGACTCGGAGCAGCGGTCGCTAAATGTACATTGTCAAACTTGATAGTGAAGAGGATTCAGTACTGTTATTCTTCAGCAGGCTTACAAACAGACTCTTCAAAGCTCATCAGGTGAGAGCTATGGCATCTTCTGTTCCCATTTGAGAGCTCTTTGTTTCATTCGACCCTAATAGACTTGGACTCCCCACATGTCATGGCTTATTCAGCCAGCTTATCGATGGAAAAAGCAATTTTATTTACTTTAAACAGTCTTTTCCATAGATAGGATGAATTAGCCATGCTAAATAACCACCTGCCTCCCTGGAGGGTTGACTACCCAGCTAGATTCAGCTCTGTTATCAACTGAGGAGGCTTATGAAGCAACGCCTGCATAGGAATTCCCACAGATTGTCAGTACAGCTAAAAGCTCTACCAGCTAGGAGAGATGAGTCCGTTCAGTGCCACTGAATATCACCCATGGGTCATGGCTAAGTAATTCATCCTGCTGTCTGCAGAAAACACCATTTACGGTGCTGCATATCTAGAAATGAGGGTTTTTAAGGGATAGGGGGGGGGGGGGTTTGTTTTGTTTTTTTATTGCACTAAGTCAGTACATCTGTGACCTAGCTTTGGAGAGCTAAGCTCCCTTCATCAGATCCCTGTGGAAACAGTACATTGAGTTTAAATAGAATAGAGTCAGCTAGGCACAAGTCTGTCTGTGTATGCCATTACAGCTCAGTAAAACGATAGGGGAGGAGGGGTTGAGAGTAACATTTTACAGTTTCTACTTATTCAAGTAGAATAAGATGGTAACCATAATACTTTGAATCCTGTATATCCAAAAGCTTAGTGATTTTATGCTGAGTCAGTGGTCCAAAGCTATTGATGAATGTGTCTCTCATTCTGGGAAGGAATCTAAACACACATGATATGATAGCTTCCAGGTCACATTTCAGATATCTGCACATAAACTTATGTTCTGACATTTTTTCAGCAGTCCAGATTCTGCATATAAAAGGCCCAACCCTGATAGCAGCTGGTGTGTCAGTGATTATTGTTATAAAATATTTTGTTTTTCCTCTCATCTGCACATGGCTTCCTTACCTGTTCTGGGAAGATTACAAGTTTATAGCAGTAAATTATCTAAGTGATATACTTGTGTATGACCTAAGAAACAAAATGCACTCTCTTGAAATGTATTCGTCGTTGAAGTCACTTTTCTTTGAATTTTGTAAAGATGTGTTCTTTTTTAGGTACTCTCTTCAGAATCTATATGTAAAGATGTAACATCCTTCATATAAAGATTTCAGATTCAGGCACCTTTTTCCTTCGTCATTTATCCAGGGAGCTCTGGCTTAGTAAGATGCAGGAAAAAGTGGTGGCTGCATACAAAATAAAGGTGGAAGTTTGCCTGCCACCTACACAAGATGCTGAATGTGTCCACTCTTCCTTCCCTTTTGATCCCTGCATCAATATCCCCAGCTTTACTTGCAGTTTGGTCAATACTCCGCCTCGGGACCCAGTTGATACCTTGACTCTCGATATTTTGTCCTTTTCCCAATCCTTCAGTGTGGCTGTCATGGTGTAATCCTTGTCCTGAAGTCTTTATCACATGTCAAAGAAGTGAAAATTGAAGGTTCACTACTGGCCCGCTCACTTTGGTATTACTGTAAATAGTTTGAAGTTGTCTGTGTCTTTTCATTTGTTTTGGTTCTTTCAGAGCCAGCTCTTATAGGAGCAATAGAACCAGAAGTCTTTACTCCTAACTACCAGGGTTTTCTTTATATTTTCCATTTTGAATCCCCCTGTTCCTGGCTTACCTAGTTGCCTTGGGCCATAAACTGCAGCATCCTCTGGAATCTGGTATACAGATATCCTGAACGTGGCCAGTAAGTGTCACTGTTGTGCAGCAGCAGGAGGCTGTGATTACCGCCTCTGCTGCATTGCCAACCTGAGAGGCAGAAGCCAAATTTGGGAAAACTAACCCAGATTTCTGGCATGAGCCATCTGGCTGACCCAGGTGTTGTACATTTAAAGTTAAGTATTTTAGATAAGTTTTTTTTTGTTTTTTAATAGCAGTTAAAAAGCAAGGTTGCAAAATATTATCAGCAACACTATTTGTGTTAGACGGGACATGCTGACTATGCTGCGGGAAGTGATTTCCAGATCTCCAACACATTGCGGCTTCTGAAAGCCAAAAGACCTTGGAAAGTACATTCATCCAGAAGGCAAGAATATGATAAAATCTGTATGAATTTTAATAAGCTCAATAAAATGGAACAAACAATGCCCCAAGGTTGAGCATGATGGAAATCTTACCCTAATGCCTTGTGTTTGTGCTTTTTTTGGCTTAGTAAAGTTGAAACAGATTTTTAACATCTCTTCAGTCTGCTATATGGAAGGATGTAAATTCCTGTTATATTGAAAAAGATTTATTATATAGCAATAAGGACATTTTATACTAATAGTTACTGCAGAAATCTAAAATGAAGAATTATGTGAAAGTAATTCTGTTTATAGAATGTTACATTAGACTGCCTAGGAAAGGAGCTGAATAATTAGTTTGCATGGAAGTTGTCATCCTTTAGCAGCCATCAGAAATGTCTAGCATTTGTCTTTTTGAGTAGTGCTCAGTTTTTCTTGAAACGTTGTACATAGGGATCAACTGGATGTTTTGTTTTGGGTTTTTTTAACCAATAAACTTCCAGACTCTTTAATGATTGAACATCTTGTGACCTTGGGCTAGTCACTTCACCTTTCATTGTCTCAGGTACAGGCTTATGGCCTCATGTACTAAGTTTTTTTTTTTCTCCCATCCCGTGTCTATGGGGAAAAATGCTTAGGAAAACGAGGCCTTAGATTTGTAAGCCCTTTGGGGACAGGGAAAATACTTACACTCAGGTATAGTATCTTGCCTTGAGCTACCAGCGAAAAGGCATCGGCTAAATACACAAATAAATAAAATAGAGCACAAATGTGTTTTCTGCATTTATATAGCGCATTGTACTGAGGCAAATTACACACAGGTAGAATTCCATTCCCCCAAGAGCTTATAATCTTAGGAGGGAATCTTCAAAGGGGTTCCACTCCTAAAAATAGCATGTGCATATCTATTTTATAAACATCAAGAGTGTGCTTGTATTTTCAGTTTTGTATGTACATTTTACTGAGGGGGAAGAGGAGGCAATTTAGGGGGGGGTCCAGGGGAAGGTTGAGAAATATGCACAGTAGTTGCTATTTTGCAAGAGAGATGTGTGGATGCATTTCCAAACTTACTCGCACACTTTTACACCTGATAACTGACTCGCACAAGTGAAATTGGACTTGTCTGTTTGCAGTGTTTGGGTTGGATGAGTGGGTAAACTGGTGGGGGTTGAGGGTGACATGCTAGAGGGTCTAGAGAAGGACCGGGTGAACTGGTAGAAAGTATTGAACTGGTTATTCCAAGCACACACACAAGTATTTTCAAAGCTATATACATGCATACATTATAAAATATTTGCATCGGTGTTTAATTCTTGTTTTTTGGACAATGTCTCAATTATTTTGCACATAAAATATATACAAACATGTTCTTAAAATGGGTAAAGAAAGTATGCAGTTTCTTGCACTAAAAATATGTGCATGTACCTTTGGAGCAGAAATACGGAGTATTTTTTATAAACTGGTTTCCCACTGCAAAGTTTATAAAAATATTGGTATTAATCTCCACGTGTCCACTTATGCCCAGAAATGCTATACCACAGATGGTTTGAAAGTTGGGCTCCCTGTAGGTACATGAGGGCAATGGCTAAAGAGACTTCTTACGTTCACAACAGTTGTTTGTGTCAGAAGCAGGTTTTGAACCCAGGGCTCTCTTGTCCCATTCTATTCTAAGCATTAGGCCATGCGATCTTCCCTATGGGACCAGTAGCAGGGTTTTTTCTTGTTACTAATTTTTGTTGCATGTTTTCTTTATTTTGAAAATTAAAACAGGATTTTAAAGCAGTATAAGGTGCCAGAAATGTAATCTGAAGCAAAAACATGAACATTCTTCTTTGAGAGAATAGAATAATATATATATTAGTGGCTGTATACAAAATTAAAGGTGGAAATCTTCCTGTTGTGCAGGGTTTGCTCCTTGCCGCCCACACAAGCCACTGAATGTGTCTAACCCTTCCCTTGGGATCCCCAGCTTTACCTGCAGTTACTGACCAATGCTCCACCTCAAGGTATGTTTAGTTACCTTGACTAGCATGATATTTTATCCCTTTCTCGCGTCTCTGTGCACTTGTGGTGTAATCCTTGTCCTGAAATCTTTAGGGCATATTGGCCAGAAGTGAACCTTCAAGTTTCATTTTGGTAACTCATTTTGTTACTGTAAATATATAGGCACAGATTGCTACACAATGTCCCTCACTGATGGCATCAGGCCAGTCGTGTTTGAGAGCCTCTTCAAGAAATCCTCCCATGATCCCAAGATTCTAGACAACTATAGGCCCATCTCAAACACCTTACTACTAGTCCAAATCATCAAAAAGGCAGTCTTCCTCTGTCTCCTACTAAGGGAAACGCACTTCCCGGATGACTTCCAATTGAGCTTCAGGAGGTTCACAGCACCGAAACAATCATCCTGTCTCTACTTGACACCTTCCTGAGAACCTCTGATGCTGGAAAGCTTTCCCTCCTAAGACTGCTCAACTTCTCTGTACCCTTCATCACCATTGTCCATGACATTCTAATAGACTGGCTGACACTGGCATCAAAGACTGGCCCTAAACTGGTGCTGATCATTCATAATGAGAAGAACTCATGCAATGTCCACCATTGTCTCATTGACCCTGCTCAGCATCTAAATCAGATCACTGACTGACTGATGAAATTAAAAAAAAATTAAACTTCAGTATTCACCTAAGCTGATGACATTCAGGTCTTCCTATCACTGAGATCCAACATAGATGCAGCAATACATAAAACACCCTGCCTCTCTGAAATTTGGAAATGAGTTACATCCAATAAATTCAAACTAAACTCCATCAAAACTAGACCTGTACACTGCTACTACCCCCCCCCCCCCCCCCCCCCCCCCCCGTCAACCTAGATTAATGCTCAGTGACACCCCTCATAATAAAACCTGAAATCTGGAGCCTGGACTCTAAACTACACTGGGATGCACAAATTGCCACAGTGATGATAAACTTCCTTTACCACCTTGGGCAACTCAGTTAAAACCATAACTGGAGAAAGACTGCAAGGCCACCCTGACCTATGCATTTGTCCTTGCCTGACTAGATTACTGCAACACATGGTACCTGGGTCTCCCACAGAAGCTCCTCTATCACCTGTAACTAATGCAGATTGCTGCTGCCCAGAAGCTGTCAGAATGTAGCTACAAAGATAACATCTCCCCAGTTCTCAGTGACCTCAACTGGCTTCCCATCCCCTTTTGGGCCTAATTAATATCCCTTTGCATCATCTTCGGATCACTAAAATGACTAGGTCCCACCTATCTGAAAGACTGCCTATCCCTGTAAACCCACTCAGTGGCTGAGGTCTGCAACAGGGGACTTTCTATGATTTCCTTCTCCTAAAGACTCTAGGCTGGCCCATACACACAAGCGTGCCTTCTTCCTGTTCCTCCCCAAGCTCTAGCATTCTTTCCCAACAGAAGCCAGACTGGCTTTCTATTTGACAAACGAGTCAACAGATTGTTTGGTGAGAGACTTCGACATATATTTACACACTGTAACCCAACTTTGGTGGATGGGAGCCCTACAAATTGGGTGGAAGGGGGAGTGACCAAGACTCAAAGTTTGCTCACCCCTGCTTTATAATTTGCACTATGCTTATGTACTGTAACACATGCACTGTATGTAACATGCATTATGTACTATACATTGTGCTATGCTTATGTACACTAACATATAACCGAAACTCTAGCAGACTTACATTGGTTACCCATCGAATACAGGATAAAATACAAAGCCTTATGCACCATACACAAACTAATATATGATAAAGAAGCAGACTGGCTAAACACAGCCTTACGAGTACACGTTCCACAAAGAAACCTCCGCTCAGCAAACAAAGCACTACTAACAATCCCTTCAGTAAAGTCAGCAAGATTAACCCAAGTGAGAGAAAGGGCTTTATCATTGGCTGGGCCCATACTATGGAACACGATGCCACCCGAACTCAGATTACAGAATAAACTCAAAACTTTTAAGAAAAATCTAAAAACATGGCTCTTTAAAAAAGCCTTCACTAAAGAGTGTGGAGGGTAGAGAATGAAAGTACAAGGTAATGCAGATGAGAATGAATTTAATCAATCCTACTTTTAAGAAGTAATATTTCAAAGCGATAGTAACTCAATAATATACCTGGACTTGACCAACATTACTCAAATAATGATTTTATGTATGAAATTGTAACCAAACTTTATTGGCACCTGTTAGAATGTAAGATATCCTACATTTACTTACCTTAGTCTATGTGCCTATTTGTAAACCGTTGCGATGGTATATAACTTAGCGACGGTATAGAAAAGTTTTTAAATAAATAAATAAAATATACCATTCCACCCTATAAATCTGCCCCAACCTGTTCCTGTGCTTTTGATATTACATTTATCTTGTGTGTAGTCTGCTACCTTGTCCCCTTGCCCTGTCCCGATCTAATGTATTCCACATGGGAAAGACACTTAGCATCAATGTATGCAAGTATAAAAACACCCCCACCCCCCAGGTTGCAAATCTTTGGACCCTGTGGCTCTTGAGGACTTGAGTTGGCCACCCCTGCCCTATATATCTGCAGATAGACCATGCCTTGCTAACTAAAGATGAGGGAATGCTATATCATCTGAACCTTTCATCCCTCAACTTGATAGCTTGGATGTTGAACACTCAATCACTGATCTCGTTGCCCAGAAACAATGAAGATACAGTGGTTTTGGCTAGGAAACCCACAATTAAGAAAAACTATTCCTTTAAATGGAAAAGATATTTCATGTAGTGCTATTAGAACACCTTGGTTATGTTTTCTTGTCAACCTATGCATTTACAAATGTACCTGCTCTTTTCTGACTCAAGTCTCGCTACATCGTCTGTAACAGTAGACAATAAACCCATCTCTTCATATCCATTGGTATTGAGATTTATGAAAGGTTTATGGCATGTGAAACTTCTAGTGCAAAGGCGTCTGGACCCATGGGATGTGAATGTTTTTTCTCAATTGAAGCTGCCTTTTGAAACTCTAGAGACTGCGTATCTTACGTTTTTTGATGTGAAAAGTAGTTTTCCTTGTAGCAGTGACTTCGGCTACGAGTCAGCAAACTCCAAGATTATGTTCATTATCCAATGCACATGCAGGTCTTCCATAGTAGAGTAGTACTCCTCACTGGCCCAAACTTTCTTGCGAAAGTGGTCTCAGTTTTCCATATCAGTCACTCTACTATTACCTACCTTTCGCGACTCCATGCATATGAAAGTGAGAAGACCCTTCATATATTAGATTGCAACAGAGCTCTTGCTTTTTACAAAAGAACTCCTCCACATTACCAGGCTTCCCAACTCTTTCTTTCTTTATTTATTTGTATGTTTTGTTTTTATACTGAAGTATTGGTGTTGGCCTTCACTCAGGTTTACAATTATAACAACGATTTACATTAAAACATCAGGGTTATAAATATAACAACGATTAGCAGTAGAACATCGGGGGAGCAATAGAGACTCAATTAATATAAAGTAATATTGGTAAATGCTTGATAACATTGCTAATATAATGACGTTAAGTAGCGTTATAGGTTGATCTGTAAGTACAGTCAAATTTTAGGGTTCGTTTAGCTTAATGATTTGAGGGGATTTCCCGGTTAGGTTTAGGAGTACGATGGGCGTGTGATATACAGGAGGTAGAGTATTGGTTACAATGAGGATGGAATGTTATAATGATAAGTTAGGATGTAGGGAGAGATATTAGGAGAATGATCGACTGGCAGGTATTGTCATCTTGATAGGTTTATCCTTGTAGGCTTGTTTGAAAAGGCAGGTTTTGAGTAGCGTCTTGAACATTTTGGTGTTGCTTTGTAGTCTTAGGCTGTCTGGTAGGGTGTTCCAGAGAATGTGGTCCAGCAATTGAGAATGCTCTTTTTCTTACAGTGGTAAGTTTGGCTGTGGTTACTGATGGAATCACTAGTTGTGCTTTGTTGATCTGGTGTTGCGTTTATTGTGGTGTTTTTGGATTAGGGTGTTAAGGCAGTCATAATCATTGTGGTGAACTGAGTAGTGAATGATTGATAGTGTTTTGAATTTGATTCTTGTTTTCTACGGGGAGCCAGTGTAGTTCTTTTAAGACAGGAGAGATATGGTCTGTTCTTTTATGCCCAGTGAGGATTTGCGCGGTGGTGTTCTGTAGTATTTGTAGAGGACGTAGTGTTGATTTGGGAAGTCCTATCATAAGCGAGTTGCAGTAGTCGATGCTTGAGAAAATCAGGAATTGTAGAATGGTTCTGAAGTCTGTTAGGTTTAGTAGTGGTTTGAGGTGTTTGAGAATTGATAGCTTGTGGAGTTTGAGAATTGATAGCTTGTGGAAACCTTTATTTTCAATGCGATGTGTTTTTTAAGGTTGCCTCAGGGTCAATCCAGATTCCAAGATCTTTTGCGTGTTCTTTTAGCTTGATGGAGTTGTTGTCTATGATAATGGAATGGTTCTGATGTTCTCCAGAGTTGTTTCTTTCAATTAGTATGCATTCAGTTTTGTCTGTATTAATGCATAGTTTCATTTGATTTAGTAGGAGTTTAATTTCGTTGATGAGCGTGGCCGCAAGTTTCAATGCGTTCTCTATGGTGTTTGTTACTGGAACGATTAGCTGTATGTCATCAGCGTACAGGAAGTAAGTGACTGAGACTTGAAAGAAGTTGACATAGTGGTAATAAGTATATATTGAAAAGGATTGCCGATAGCGAGGATCCTTGAGGGACTCCTGTTTCTAGAGGGATGGCTTCGGAGGTGTGGTTGTTATTTACTTTGTATATTCTGTTTTGGAGGAAGGATGTGAACCAATCTAGTGTTTTCCCTGTTAGGCTGATTTCAGATAGTCTGGAGATTAGGCTTTTGTGTTCGACTGTGTCGAAGGCGGCAGAGAGATAGAGTAGGATGAGGATGTATCGTTGACCATTGTCAAATCCCCTTAAGATAGTGTTTCCCGAACTTGGTCTCCAGGTGGATTACAATAAATTTAAGTGAATGGAGGCATTAGAATAGCCTATAATAAAATCAGAATTTGCAGTTAACATAGCTTTGGGATTTAGTGTAGGATAAGTCATTTGTGAATAGTTTCAAGACCTAGCTGTGTCTCTGGTGTGTATAACAGTCTTTTGTCGGGAGTTCTGGAAGTTGGACTGAAGATTGTGGGTCTTAGGGGTAGGCCTGGCTGAAAAGCCATGTTAGCTTTTTTTTTCCTGAACTGAAGGTAGCACGGCTCTAGATGCAGGGTTAGATTGATGTGTCCAAATAGGGTCTTGAATAGTTTGCTCATAAAACACTGGTTCCAACTGAATTATATTTTCAGAACCACCTTTTTTAAGCTGTTAAGTTTATTGTATGATCATGCTTTACTTTTTATGTGGAATGACCTGTTGGTGGCATCCTACTTTAGACTTTGGTGTAAAGCAAAACATGTAGCCAGATGGACTCTGGACCAATGGGTTGTGTTCCCTTCCCACAGATGGAGATGGAGCCAGGTTTCAAAGCTGATGTCACCCTAGCTATACCCCTTCAGCGACCTCAGCCCTTCAGTAGTTCTCCATCTCCAGCAGATGTAGACGTTTTCCCTATGGGGATTGCTGTACCTTTTGGAAGAAGAAATTCTACTTTTAAATTGGAGAAAAGATTGAGCCCCGCTCTCCTACGGTGATACCTAAGGTTCCTGAGAATTCCTGAGGTGATTTCTGAGATCCCTCCGAGGTGTGCCTTGGTCTGGTAGCTGGCTCCCGGCGTGGACTTTGCTGCTCAAGCAGCTGAAAGGCAGCAGGTGCAGGAAAGCCCTTTCCCCCCGCAGCTGAAGACAGTCTGTGCTCAGCCGGTAAGCGCTGAGCTCAAGTAAGTTTAAAAAAAAAAAGATTTACCTTCAGAGAACAGGAGTTTCGGTAAGACTTCCTCTGGTCTCCTTGTTTGGTGCACCATACCAACGTCATTCCTGATCCCATTGGGGCATGGGGAAGTGAGCTTACGAGGGTTGAGTGGCCCCCCAATGGGCTAGGCTCTGCTTTAAGCTTGGTTGGCAAACCGCGTGGTAGGCCACAGTGGCGCCATATTGCGTGAGTCATTGTGCATCTCGTATTGCCCGCCATAGGACGTCAGTCTGCGCAGAGCATCGACTCTGCATGCACACTGCGCGCATACTATCATGCGTGTACTTATGCACGCAATAAAGTAAGCACAGGATACAGGAAAAGTTGGATGCACTGGCTATGCATGTGTTCCGCCTAGGCGCTCAAATTTTGTGCGCATACATTTTTAAGCACGAGCTGATCGAATGCACAGTTACTGCCGCCAATGGTGCTGGCAACCTAGAAACATAAGCACCTTGCTCTCTGCGCTGCTTGTCTATCGTTTACCTGTGTGAATTAATAACCTGTCCTTTCTCTTCCTTCTCAGCCAAGTTCTTATCACCCTGTTATATGTAACTGCCTTTTCAGCACCATTGTTATAGTTATGTTTACTATGCACCCCTGTTTTATGTGAACCAGCATGATGTGACTGCTGTCTCGAATGCCGGTATATAAAAATCTGAAATAAATAAATAAATAAATTAAGGCTTCTCAGCCTGACCTGGATTCCAATTTGTGTCAGCACTGTGAGGATGCCCAAGGGGATTTGGCCTCCCCGGACTTTGCTGAGCCTGGCTCCTCCCATTCAGATGAAGGATTGGCAGCCTTAACTGGACGAATTCCGGATCAGAGTAACCCCTTGGCTGGGTCTTCCATGGGAGAGGGAAACTCTGCTGTGCCCAACCCAGTTCTTGCTGGGCTAGGCATGGACCTGGCGGCCTTTTCTTGGGTGGAATTTTTCCAGGGACTACAGGCCTTTGTACAGGCACAGTCTACTTCCTCGCTTGCCCCTGTCCGGATGGAACCCCAGCTGGCCCCCTCTCCCTCTCTCATTCCTGTTGGCAGATCTCGAGGCATGCCCCGCCTGACCGAGGGTATTCCTAGTGGGGATCCTGATGGCACAGACAAAAGAGCAAGATCTCTTGGAAGAAGGGGAAATTCCCCCGGGATTAGAACAGTATTAAACCATGTTATGGTTCTTTCATAGAGATGAATTGCCGGCCTTGGTTTCCCAGATCCTGAAAACGCTAAGAGTTCTGGAGCGGAATCTGTGATGGAACCAAAGAAGAATCCATTCTAATTTCTTTGCGCAAAGCCTCTTGCTACTTCCCAGTACTGGAAGCCATCCAGGAGTTGATTTACCTGAAATGGGATGCCCCAGAAGCAAGTTTTAAAGGGGACCGGATGTTAGAAATTCTATACCCGCTGGATCTAGCAGTGAGTGAACGTTTGCGTTTCCTTAAAGTGGATGCACTGGTCTGCTCTGTCTCTAAGCAAACTATTCCAGTGGAGGGAGGAGCGGGATGTGCACGATAAACAGAGTCTATCCTTAAACAAGCCTTTGACGCAGTAGCAATGATCTTACAGATTGCCTCTTGTTCCCTGGTAGCACGTTCATGCATACTTCTCTCTCAGGATGACTTGGGGCTGAACCCCAGAGTGGCTGTGGAACCCGCTGCCGCCTTTTTAGCAGACGCGGGCTTGGATTGAGGCCGTACTTCAGCCAGAGGAGTGGCCTCAGTGATAGTGGCCAGAAGACAGATATGGCTGTGGAATTGGTCAGCCGACGCAACCTCCAAGGCTAACCTTACAAAGATGCTTTTTAAAAGATTACTCCTATTCGGAAACGAATTGTAAAAACTGTCCAGTAAATGGGGTGAATCTCCAGTCCCCCGGCTACCGGAAGATAAGAGGAAGCAGTTGTAGTGCCTCTTCCCTATGAGGGCTCTCAATGTTTCCGCCCCTACAGAAATACTATATTTCAGAGGTCTCGGCCCTTTGGAAGAACTCAGTTCCTTCATAGTCGACAGTCCAAGAGAGGGGCAGATTCGGTTTCAGGATCGTCCCAAACCTCCCAATGAAATTTTACCAACCCATCTTCGGAATAAGGAAATAGAGGGTCATCTGTCTCTTTTTATTGGGTACTGGAAGTCATATGAGAAGGATATGTGCACTCTCGGGACATACTCATGATGTCTACGTGCCACTCCTAGCACAAGAAGCAGGCAATGGAGTTTGCTTTTTTAAGGCTCCTCAGGATGAGGGCTGTAATCCCAGTACCTCTGCCCCAGGAAAATACGGGGCTTTATTCCATCTATTTCATTGTACCCAAGAAGGAAGGTTCCTCTTGCCCCATCCTGGACCTCAAGAGTATCAACCATCACCTACGAGTGAGTCATTTCTGTATAGAAACATTACGCTCCGTGATAATGGCCATACAACCAGGAGAGTTCCTAACATCCCTGGACCTTTCCAAGACCTACCTACATATTCCAGTCTGCAAGAACACCAGAGCTTCCTACACTTTGCTGTACTGGGTTGCCATTATCAGTTCCAGGCACTGTCCTTTGGCCTAGCGTTCACCCCAAGAACATCTTCCAAGATTATGGTGGTCGTGGTGGCAGCATTGAGAAGAGAAGGAATCCTGGTACACCCGTACTTGAACGACTGGTTGATCCAGGCCAAGTTTGTGGAAGAAAGTCTCTGGATGACCAACAAGGTGACCTCCTTGCTTCAGTTGGGTAGTAAACCTGGACAAGAGCAGTCTCAAGCCTCCCCAGTAGTTAGAGTATCTGAGAGTCCGGTTCAACACCAGGCAGGGCAAGGTCTTCCTCCTGACCACACGGATATGGAAGTTGTCCCCGGTGCATCAGTTGATGAACACAGTGAAGGTGTGGAGCTATCTCCAAGTTCTTGGAAGTAGTGCTGTGGGTGAGAGCACACATACACCCACTTCAACGCTTGCTGCTGTCACGTTGGAACCCACAATCTCAAGACTATTTGATTCGGCTCCACTTACGATGGGAGTTTGCTCTCGCCTCAAGAGATGGTTGCAGGAGGCTCATATAAGCAGGGGGGTGTCCCTGTCCTCCCTGAACTGGCTGGTTCTTTCAACAGGCGCAAGTCTCCAGGTCTAGGGAGCTCCTGTCAGGACCTCACAACCCAGGAACATTGGATGGAGGAAAAAGCCCTCTGGAACATCAATCGCCTAGAAGCCCAGGCAGTGAGGCTGGTGTGCTTGCAATTCAGCCACAGACTCCAGCGTCAAGCAATCCACATAATATCTGACAACAGGACCGATCCTGTTCAATATCTTTGTGAGCGACATTGCGGATGGGATAGAAGGTAAGGTTTGTCTTTTTGCGGACGACACTAAGATCTGCAACACAGTGGACATGCCGGAAGGGGTGGAGAGAATGAGATGGGATTTAAGTAAGCTGGAAGAGTGGTCGAAGACATGGCAGCTGAGATTCAATGCCAAGAAGTGCAGAGTCATGCATATGGGTAGTGGAAATCCAAATGAACTGTATTCGATGGGGGTAGAATGGCTGATGTGCACGGAGCAGGAGAGAGACCTTGGGGTAATAGTGTCTAACGATCTGAGGTCGGCGAAACAATGTGACAAGGTGATAGCTAAAGCCAGAAGAATGCTGGGCTGCATAGAGAGGAATATAGATTACTGTGTTCAGTTCTGGAGACCGTATCTCCAGAGACAAGATGGAGGCGGTCCAGAGAAGAGCGACCAAAAAGGTGGATGGTCTTCATCAAATGACTTATGAGGAGAGATTGAAGAATCTAAATATGTACACCCTGGAGGAAAGGAGGATCAGAGGTTATATGAAACAGACTTTCAGATACTTGAAAGGTTTTAATGATCCAAAGACAACGACAAACCTTTTCCGTCAGAAAAAAATCAGCAGATCCAGGGGTCACAATTTGAAGCTCCAGGGAGGAAGACTCTGAACCAATGTCAGGAAGTATTTCTTCACAGAGAGGGTGGTGGATGCTTGGAATGCCCTTCCAGAGGAAGTGGTGAAGACCAGAACTGTGAAGGACTTCAAAGGGGCATGGGATAAACACTGTGGATCCATAAAGTCTAGAGGATGTGAATGAAGAGTGGGTGGCTCTCAGGAATGACGGCTACTACCTGGAGATAATACCCTTATTCAATAAACATACACACGGTTAATGCGACTCCAACATTGCTCTAAGCTTCAACGGCAAGAGGAAATGTGGAAAAAAGGATTTGCATTCACAAAAAAGCGGGGAGTAGCTTGCTTATTACGGCGGTTACTACCCCAAATCAAATAAGCCTGAAACTTCACTTTCAATGCATATCCAGCATAACTGCTTCAATGGCAGGGGGAATGAAGAAAAGTGGATCTATATACAGACAACCAACAAGGACTGAACTACATAGTCTGGGTAAACAAATAAGCATGGGTATAGCTTGTTTATTGCGGCGGTTACTACCCCTAACTAATTAAGCTAGATATTTCACTTAGATGCAGTTCAAACACTGCTCTCTACATTAATGGTGGGGGTGGAAGGGAAATAGAACCAAAAGGTTAATAAGAGCCAAGAGTAACAGATAAGTATGAGAAAAAAAAAGTGCGAAACTTGCTGGGCAGACTGGATGGGCCGTTTGGTCTTCTTCTGCCGTCATTTCTATGTTTCTGTTTCTATGACAGTAGCTACATCAGCCACCAGGAAGGAAGCAAGAGCCAGCAGGTGTCTCAGGAGATAGTCTGTAGATGTATTTGTACCCATTCCATAAGGAAATCTATCTCAGCCTCGCACATCACAGGAAAAGACCTCAGAGCAGACTTTCTAATCAGAGAGAGTCTAGATCTAAGGAGATTAGGTGTTGTCCGCCGAAGCCTTTCAACTGATAGATCGCTGTGGCCTCCTATCCATCGACCTGCTGGCTACATATCACAATACGAAGGTTCCCTGATTCTTCAGTCGCAGAAAAGATCCATGGTCCCTGGGGATCAACACTCTCATTTAGACCTGGACAGAAGAAGAGTTGCTAGTGGAAAGTGTTCTAAACATCAAAATCACAGAACATATAGAAAGACATGGTTTAATGGAACAAAGTCAGCATGGCTTTACTCAAGGCAAGTCTTGCCTCACAAATCTGCTTCACTTTTTTGAAGGAGTTAATAAACATGTGGATAAAGGTGAACCGGTAGATATAGTATACTTGGATTTTCAGAAGGCGTTTGACAAAGTTCCTCATGAGAGGCTTCTAGGAAAAGTAAAAAGTCATGGGATAGGTGGCGATGTCCTTTCGTGGATTGCAAACTGGCTAAAAGACAGGAAACAGAGTAGGATTAAATGGCAATTTTCTCAGTGGAAGGGAGTGGACAGTGGAGTGCCTCAGGATCTATATTGGGACCCTTACTTTTCAATATATTTATAAATTATCTGGAAAGAAATAAGACGAGTGAGATAATCAAATTTGCAGATGACACAAAATTGTTCAGAGCAGTTAAATCACAAGCAGATTGTGATAAATTGCAGCAAGACCTTGTGAGACTGGAAAATTGGGCATCCAAATGACAGATGAAATTTAATGTGGATAAGTGCAAGGTGATACATATAGGGAAAAATAACCCATGCTATAATTACACAATGTTGGGTTCCATATTAGGTGCTACAACCCAAGAAAGAGATCTAGGCGTCATAGTGGATGCGGCAGTCAAAAAAGCAAACAGAATGTTGGGAAGTATTAGAAAGGGAATGGTGAATAAAACAGAAAATAAAACAGAAAACATCATAATGCCTCTGTATCGCTCCATGGTGAGACCGTACCTTGAATACTGTGTACAATTCTGGTCGCCGCATCTCAAAAAAGGTATAATTGCGATGGAGAAGGTACAGAGAAGGGCTACCAAAATGATAAGGGGAATGGAACAGCTCCCCTATGAGGAAAGACTAAAGAGGTTAGGAATTTTCAGCTTAGAGAAGAGACGGCTGAGGGGGGTATGGTAGAGATGTTTAAAATCATGAGAGGTCTAGAATGGGTAGATGTGAATTGGTTATTTACTCTTTCGGATAGTAGAAAGACTAGGGGGCACTCCATGAAGTTAGCATGGGGCACATTTAAAACTAATCGGAGAAAGTTCTTTTTTACTCAACGCACAATTAAACTCTGGAATTTGTTGCCAGAGGATGTGGTTAGTGCAGTTAGTATAGCTGTGTTTAAAAAAGGATTGGATAAGTTCTTGGAGGAGAAGTCCATTACCTGCTATTAAGTTCACTTAGAGAATAGCCACTGCCATTAGCAATGGTAACATGGAATAGACTTAGTTTTTGGGTACTTGCCAGGTTCTTATGGCCTGGATTGGCCTCTGTTGGAAACAGGATGCTGGGCTTGATGGACCTTTGGTCTGACCCAGTATGGCATTTTCTTATGTTCTTATATACCTTCCCTCCTTGGCCCCTGCTGGGCAGGATCCTTTGCAGAATCGAGCACCACAGGGGATTAGTTCTACTAGTAGCTCCAGATTGGCCCAGACATCCGTGGTATGCAGACATGTGGAGAATCCTGTTGGAGACCCCCCTGTGCCTCCCACCGCACAGGAACCTGCTATAGCAGGGGGGGACTGGTCCTTCACAAGGAATAGAATCGATTCTGTCTTACGGTCTGGCTCTTGAGAGGGCTGTCCTGATGAAGTGAGTGGTAATTGCCACCTTACTCTACGCTTGGAAGTTCTTTGTCCCTAGCATATGTGCAGGTCTGGAGAGTATTTGAGGCCTGGTGCGAGGAATGCGGTGTCCCCGTCCAGGTGGTAAAAATCTCACTTATTCTGGAATTTTTGCAGGATGGCTTGAATAAAGGTTTGGCCCTTAACTCCTTGAAGGTGCAGGTCGTGGCTTACTCCTGTTTGAAGGGCGAGGTGAACAGAACCTCCCTGTTGGTTCATCCAGAAATGGCCCGTTTTCTGAAAGGGTGAAGCACCTTCGGCCACCCCCTACGGTGGCCGATTTCCCTGTGGAATCTTAATCTAGTATTGGAAATATTGGTAGGGCCCTCCTTTAGGCTGCTGCACAGTCTTTCCTTGTGTTTATTAACCTTGAAATCAGTGTTCCTGGTGGCCATATGCTCGGCGCATCACATCTCTGAACTGCAGGTATTATGTCGAGAACCGTTCTTCCAGATGACTCCAGGAGTTACAGCTTCGTACTGTTCTATCCTTCTTGCCCAAGGTAGTCTCGGAGTTTCATTTGAATCGGTCCATTTTGTTGCCTTCCCTAGATAAGCATAGTCATATGGATGTTGCTAGACTTTTGGTGCAGTACCTAGAAGTTTCAGAATCGATCTGAAAGACGGACTGCCTGTTAATCATTCATGGTGGACGGAAGCAGGGCGAACCAGCTTCGCAGGCTACCATAGCTCGCTGGATTAAGGAGGTGGTCACAAGAGCCTTTAAAGAGGCAGGAAAGCCTTTACCTTCTCAGGTTAAAGCTCATTCCACCAGGGCTCAGGCAGTCTCATGGGCAGAAGTTAGACTGCTGTTCCCCGTTGATATCTGCCGAGCAGCAACGTGGTCCTCCTTGCACGCCTTCTCCAGGTTCTATCATCTGGACGTACAGGCCCAAGAAGACGCAGCCTTTGCAAGGGCAGTATTAACCGGACTGCGGGCAGTCTCCTGCCCCAATCAGGAGTAGCTTTTGTACATCCCATTTGTCCTGAGTCCATCTGGCTATGTACTAGGAAATGGAGAAATTACTTACCCGATAATTTCATTTAATTTCATTTTCCTTAGTGTAGACAAATGGATTCAGCATCCCGCCCACGGCTGCCCAAGAACAGTGCCAAGGATTTGCCCATGGAGTGAATATAGATTCCAAGAGGTTACGGGTAAGCCGACATCCAGTCCCTAGATCAGGGCATCTATAATCTTACTAGGGTTCAGTGTTTGGTTGAGTACAGTTACGGTTATCTATTTTTAATCACAATGTCCACATTGGATTTTGAAGAGAATACTGCAGGGGTGTATCTAGGGTGATATTTTATTTATTTAGTATTTTTATATACCGATAATCATTTGGAACATCTAATCGGTTTACAGGGAACAAGAATTCAGCAACAGGCTATACATATAACTTAGGAAACTTTGTAACTAATAATGAGAGAGATAATACTAGATCGAACTTAGTTAAGATTATATGGTCGTTATATAACAAACAAAATACATAACATAACTGAGAAGGTAAAAGGTGATTAACGGGAGAGTGGTAAGTAAGGACATGGGAGGGGGGTGTGGGTGACTAAAAATCAGGGGGGAGGGAGGTAAAGTGGATAGTTCAAGTGAAGGCTTGCTTGAAGAGCCATCTTTTGAGGTTCTGTTTTAAATTTCTTATAGCATGGTTCCTGATGCAGAGTGGGGGGCATGTTATTCCAAAGGGTAGGGCCAGCATTGGAGAGAGCACAGTCAGTGGTGGACTTCAGTTTCTTCATTTTGTGGGAGGGTGTGTGTAAGGTGGCCATGTGCTGTTTTCTGGTAGGTCTGCCAGAATCGTGGAAGTCGAGGTGTTCGTTGAACCAGTGCATATCCTTGATGTGGAGAGATTTATGAATGATAGTGAGGGCTTTATATTGTATCCGGGATGTTACAGGTAACCAGTGCAAATGTTTGAGTACGGGGGTGAAATGGTCATTTTTATGTACATTAGTGAGAATTCGGGCAGCAGCATTTTGGAGTATCTGTAAGGGTTGGATAATGTTTTTGGGGAGACCTAGAAGAATGGCATTGCAGTAATCTATTTTAGACAAAATGATGGCTTGTAATATTGTGAAAAATCATTTAGGTGTAATAGGGGTTTAAGTTATTTTTTTTAATGTATGTAGTTTGAAGAAACCCTCTTTTAGGGTTGAGTTGATAATTTTTTTTAGATTGAAATGATTGTCTAAGATGACGCCGAGGCTGCGAACATGAGGCGAAGATGCTAGGCGGGGTAAGGGAGTTGGTTGAAGGTGGATTAAAGGTTATATTGTTGGGAGAAATGGCTAGTAGCTTGGTTTTTGCAATATTAAGGGCAAGGAAGTTGTCTGTGAACAGAGAGTTGATAGAGGTGAGGGCTGACTCCCAAGTCTTGATGGCATTGGGCAGTGTGTTAGTGATAGGTATGAGGATCTGAATGTCGTCAGCATATATGAAATGTGGAAGATCAAGATCGGAAAGGAGATGGCATAGGGGGAAGAAGGTATATGTTGAATAAAGTGGAAGAAAGAGAGGAGCCTTGGGGGACGCTTTGCACCAAGTTAAATGATTTAGATTCGTTGTTCCCAATTTTTACTCTGTATTGTCGATTGCTGAGGAAAGACTGAAACCAGCGGAGGGCGGAGCCCGAAATGCCAATTTCTTGGAGGCGTTTGATTAATATATTGTGATTGGCAGTGTCAAAAGCGGAGGAAATATCAAGTAGTGCAAGGATGTAGGATTGGCCGTTGTCTAGGGCTTTTAATATGTGGTCTGCCAGGGAGATGAGAAGAGTTTCAGTACTGTGGTGTTTACGGAAACCATATTGGGTGGGGAAGAGGATGTGGTTTTCATTAAGGTAGTCTGTGAGTTGGCGATTGATGATTTTTTCTAAGATTTTGGATAGGAATGGGAGGTTAGAAATGGGGCGAAAGTTGGCAGGTTCAGCAGGGTCAAGGGAGGGTTTTTTTTAGAATGGGTTTTATAATAGCTTGTTTTAGTTGGTTTGGGACAGAACCAAGTGATATAGATCTATTGATGATGAGGGAGATAGGTTTGGCAATTGTGTGCTCCATCTGCCAGCAGATGGAGACTGTGACAGTCTCCATCTGCTGGCAGGGGAGCACAAACCACTGGTCCTGAGTCCAACTGTCTACACTAAGGAAAATGAAATTATCAGATAAATAATTTCTCCATATTTTTTTGTGTTCTTGGCAAATGATGCACATAAAGCAGGGTAACAGCTTCAATCGCTTATACCTGAAAAATTGAATTAGACGTTGCATTCAACAAATCATTTATTAAAATGGTTAGGGGACTTTTAAATTTTTATTTATTTATTTTTTAACACTGTAAAATGTTTACTTGGCAAACCATTTTTTGCTACAGAGGTTTTATATCCTGGAACCTAATAATTTCTTTGTTTGCTTGTCTTTGGACAAAAATCACCTAAAAAAATTCTTAAACAATTTTTTTCAAGCTTCCAATTGCTTACTAAAATCTTAAATTTCACTTAGATATACTGAACACAAGTTTTCTTGTGTGTGAATTGTCATAGTTGGTATCAACAGTGCTTTCATTTCTAGAAAGAAAGGTGCTGGTACTCAGATGCAGGGCCATACTAGGGTGGTAGGTAGTTGGGAGGGGAAGGGAGGGGAAATCAGGGTAACTGCCACGAGCCCCATATTTTAGGGACTCTACGCTCCTGTGGTACTCCCACTCCCTGCAACCAGCCGCAGAGCTCAGTCATGGTGTAGTCCTCCCTCCCACCGACAAGAGGCATAAGAGAGCAGTGTTCTTACCTGCTGATACCTCCTCTGCTTCTCTCATGGCATAAGAAAAGCACGAGTGGGAGAAGGAGAGAGAGTAAGAAAAACATCAGTGTAGGAGGAAATGGGAGGTTGAGAGAGAGATACCACTGCTACTGTACTCTCTTGCTTACTCCCACCACACCCTCTTCTTCCTCTTCCCTGCCCCCCTGCTGACAACAGAGTTCCAAGTCAGAGGAGCACAAAAAGAGGCTGGCTTGCTTGCTTGTGGGCTTGCTGCTTTGTCTGTTCCAGCCATTCCCGTTCCTCTTCCAAGGCAAAAGGGGGAAAGGGAAATAGAAGAACGGCTAGATCAGAGAGCAGAGAGGCTGTTTTCCAAGTGAGATCCAGGGCACTGGTCAATAGAATTAGGGTGCAAGCCTTCTGTGCCTAGAAACATGGCTTATATCCCAACTCTATTTGTTTTATATTCTGCTGTGTTGGCCATTGCCTTAAAGCTCATTCAACAGAGAACAGCCCTCTATTTCTTCCCCTCCCAGGCAGCTGGAGAGAGGGTGAGGTTGGAGGGGACATGTCAGAGCAGAGAAGAGCTACTCAGCTCCCTAATCAAGCCCCTCCCTTCCTGTCATATCCTAGAGGGACAGAAAGTATCAGCAAAAAAATGCCCTGGGTATCAAATACAAAAGTGTCATTCTTCTCCATGTAGAAATTATTGACATTGCTAATTTTAATTGGTGGCCTTTTATTTATTTTTATTTTTCGGGGGAAATTTTGAGCTCAATATTTCAAAATACAGCTTGATAAACAAAATATTTGATTTCAGTATACCCAAATCCTTTGAAAAAAGTAGTCTATCTGATTTTCTTCCAAAATACTGCTCTATTCTATAAAAAGGGTAACGCCTTTATAACTGTCTCCTGTAGCTGCAACTTCAGTCTCCTCCTATTTTGCGGCTGCCTAAAAAGCCAAATAATTAACATCTCCTCGCAGAATAAACAAGCCATCGCAAAATAGACATGCTGGTTGACTCCATGCTGTAAAATGAATACAAATTGTCTGCTGGCTCTGTGTGGGAAAACAGCTGCTTCCTTGCCCCTGTAATGCTGGCAGTAATACTGTGCTGCAGGCTGAGATTTTGTGTCTCTCATCCAGTCCAACTGGATTCCCACCAGTGGGGAAAGAGCCAATTATAAATGAGGAAGAGAATTCAATGAAACAGGACAACTCTGAGGATGCATGCACTCTGGGTGTATTGCCAATAGTACTGCTGACATCTAGTGTCCAGAAGAGAGAACTGCAGGCATTCACTAGTTCTGCTGTTCATTCACTAGGGCAGAGAGGTATGAGCACTACCTTTGCTGCATACACGTATATTTTATTTGATATGTATACACACATATATATGGAAAAGCACTTTATATGTTATATTTCCTAGCATGTAGCCAGATGGACTCAGACCAGTGGGTTATGTGCTTCTCTGCTAGCAGATGGGAGACTGAGTCAGATTTCAAGCTGACGTCATCCTGGGTACATATACCCCTGCACTGACTTCACTTCCTCAGTATCACTCCATCTCCTAGCAGATGTGGACATTATACCACACACTAGCTCAGTGTTAGGAAGATGGACTCAGGACCAATGGGTAGTGTGTGCTACTGATAGCAGTTGGAGACGGAGTCAGATTTCAATCTGACGTCAGCACTACATATACCCCTGCAGGAAGCTCTGCTCTTCAGTATTTCTCAGTCTCCTTAGCAGTTCGGGACTATACGCATGCTTGCATAGCATTAGAAAATCCAAACCAAAGAAAATTCCAAAACAAAGAAGAAATAATCTTACCTCTACAGACGAGCCCCGCTCTTCTGCGGTGATACCTAAGGGTCCCTCCCCCAGTCGAGAATTCCTGAGGTCATTTCCGAGATCCCTCAGAGGTAAGCCTCGATCCGGTAGCCAGTTCCCGGCGTGGACTTAGCCCCCAGGAACGGGAGTGGCTGAGAGGCATCAGGTGCAATACCGAGCGCAGCAGTGAAGGTACCTTCCCTCTCCCCCTGCAGCCGGAGACCACCTGGCCAGAGACCGGGAAACGCTGAGACAAGGTAAGGTAGAAAACTTTCTTAAAGTCTCCGAGGCTAGGATAGCTGCACAGATTGCCAGCCGGCGTCTGTTCTATTGGGTCGATCAGCCCCGTAAGGGCTAGATCCCCATCCGATACGAGGGTCCTCCCACGTGGAGACCCTCCGGGGGGTGGGGGGGGGGCGCCATCTTGCCCGCGTGGTCTTCTGTGCCATTTCCCCCCATCGATCGCTGTATTATCCGTTTAACTGAGCCATGCGCACAGCGCCGAGCCAGGCACATAACCTACTTGTTCGCACAGAGGCACACACATCTGTGCCAGGCGCATAGCGATGCGCACTAGGGTGCCAGGCGCACAAGTTAAAGCCTGTGTGCACAGCGGCATGCGCATCTCTGTAAGCGCAAATAGTGGCCTGCACGCACATCTTCAACGCCCCTGGAGCGCATATCTAAGCCGCCCAGTGCGCGCATATAAACACACAGACCAGTCTTGAACGACCCTACGCGGTCAAACCATGGCATCACTGGCCAAGAAAGCCAAGGCACAAATCCTCTGCACAGCCTGCCACCTAAGAGCTGCACAACACGAAGATTCTGCCCTGTGCCTACAGTGCGAGGCGGCCCTGGGGGAACCAGGACAAGGCCCCCCAGCCAGTAAAGGAATCCGGCTCCACCAACAATAGTACCCCGGACCTCTCTATCCCCGGCTCAGCCCCTTCCCAGTTGGGCCCGTCTGGGAACACCACTGGCTTCAATATGAACTCAGGAACCTTTTCCTGGGTAGAATTCTTCAAAGGGCTGCAAACCTTTGTCCAGGCACAATCGGTGCCACCAGTGACAGAGCCACAGCTTCCACCAGAAGACCAAAACCTCCCAGGACCCTCTCGGCCTCCCCAAGACATGCCCCCTCCAGACAAAAGCCTCCTCTTAGCGGACACGGACACCTCTGAGGAAGAGCCAGACTCCCTGGAGGAAGGAGAAATCCCTCCAAGGAACGTAACCATATCGTACCATGATGCGTTTTCTTCTTCTGAGCCTGAAGGAACTGGCCATCCCAGGCACAAGCACCACAGCGGAACCAAAGACAAACCCTCTTCTGGTCAGGCTTCGTCAGGCCTCACGCCATTTCCCGTTGCTACAAGCTGTACAATAACTGATTGACCTGGAATGGAATGCTCTGGAGGCCAGTTTCAAAGGAGGATGGGCCCTAGAAGCTCTATACCCACTGGATCCCTCAGCCAAAGAACTCCTGGTGTTTCTCAAAGTGGACGCCATGGCCTGCACGGTCACAAAGCGCACTACCATTCCAGTCGAAAGAGGAGTGGCACTCAAGTATGCCCAGGACAGACGTCAGGAATCCATCCTTAAACAGTCATTTGATGCAGCAGCTATGTCACTACAGATCGCTGCCTGCTGTGCCGTGGTGACACGTGCCTGCTTATCACCTGCCAGGAACGCTATCACGCCCGTCTAAATATTAGAACCAGCAATATCCTTCCTCACGGGTGCAACGTCTGACCTGATGTGCACCTCAGCCAGAGGCGTCTCATCCATTGTGGCAGCCAGAAGGCAACTCTGGCTCCGAAGCTGGTCAGCCAACGTGACCTCCAAGACAAAACTCACGAGAATGCCCTTTAAATGAGCCCTCCTATTCGGTAGCGAACTGGAGAAGTTAGCCGACAAATGGGACGAATCCCCAGTACCTCGGCTACCAGAGGACAAGCACAAAATAAGTCATCGTCCCTCTCCCCAAACATCCAAAGGCAGAATACAAGACTACATACCAAGCACCTCACCCCGCAGGCAGGGTCCAGTCCTTTTTGAACAAACACAACAAGAGGGGAGCCGGCTCAAGTCCAGGCCCCAGCCGCACCCCACAATAAAAATCAACAGACCCATCCACAGGAAGAAGCCATAGGGGGCAGCCTTGCCCTATTCTACCAAAGATGGGTCGAGATAACGTCGGACAAGTGGGTCCTAACCATCATTTGAGAGGGATACTATCTGGACTTCCACAGCATCCCTCCAGACAAATTTGTGAAATCCCCTTGCCACTCCCCCTTCAAGAGGATGGCAGTGGAAACCACATTGACAAAATTGCTCTCCCTAGAGGCTATAACACCAGTGCCAAAGCACCAACAAAATACTGGGCACTATTCCATCTATTTTATCGTCCCCAAGAAAGAGGGTATGTTCCGGCCCATCCTGGACTTGAAGTCTGTCAACTGCCATCTGAGGGTACTACACTTCTGCATGGAAACCCTATGTTCGGTCATAAAGGTGATACAGCCGGGAGAATTTCTGACCTCCCTGGATTTGTAGAAACCTATCTGCACATCCCGGTTCATCATGACCACCAGCACTTTCTACGCTTCGAGATCATGGACCACCACTACCAGTTCCGAGCGCTACCCTTCGGACCAGCCAATGCCCCTCGGATGTTCACCAAAATCATGGTGGTAGTGGCAGCGACACTGAGGAAAGAAGGAATCCTCGTACATCCGTACCTGGACGATTGGCTGATCAGAGCAAAATCTCCAGAAGAGTCATCAGGCAACCTCCAGAGTCAAGAACCTACTGCAAAACCTTGGGTGGGTTGTCAACACAACCAAGAGCTGCCTGCAGTCCTCCCAATCACTAGAATACCTGGGATCCGGTTCGACAGCCAACTAGACAAGGTCGTCCTTCCCCTTACAAGGAGAAGGAAATTGATGGACCAATTGAGAAAACTGTTGAACGGCGCTCGCCCCACGGTATGAGACTACCTCCAAGTCCTTGGCCTCATGACATCGACCCTAGAAGTCGTCCCATGGGCAAGGGCCCACATGCGACCACTACAACGTTCCCTAATGTCACGATGGAACCCGATGTCTCAGGACTACACCGTTCGCCTCCAGTTACTGGCAGATGTACGGATCCAACTCCTACGGTGGCTACAAGAAGACCATCTGAGCAAGGGAGTAAGGCTATCCCACCACCCTGGGTCTTGCTCACTACGAATGCGAGCCTACGAGGGTGGGGAGCCCACTGCCAGGAAATAACGGCTATGGGGCAATGGAACAAGGAAGAGTTGGGATGGAACATCAACCGACTGGAAGCCCGAGCAGTTAGACTAGCCTGCCTGCGATTCAGTCACAGACTCCGGGGAGAATCGGTCAGAGTCATGTCAGACACGCCACAACAGTGGCCTACATCAACCGCCAGGAAGGAACCAGAAGCCAACAGGTGTTGGCTTCTGGTTCCTCAGCCGCCCACATCGCGGGAAAAGACAACGTCACTGCGGATTACCTCAGCAGAGAAAGTCTAGACCCAGGGGAATGGATGCTGTCGACCACAGCATTCCAGTTGATGATAAACCACTGGGGAACTCCAGCCATGGATCTCCTGGCAACTCAGTCCAACGCCCAAGTTCCCAACTTTTTCAGCCACAGACGAGACCCACAATCCCAGGGGATTGACACCCTCATCCAGACCTGGCCACAGAAAGACCTGCTGTACGCCTTTCGTCCATGGCCACTACTGGGCGGGATCATCTGCAAGATAGAACACCATAGGGGGCTAGTACTTCTAGAGGCCCCGGATTAGCCAAGAAGGCCGTGGTATGCAGACATGCAAAGACTTCTGGAGGGGAGCCCCCTGTCTCTTCCTCCACACAGGGATCTGCTCCAGCAAGGACCGATCCTCCACAAAGACCCAACTCAATTCTCTTACGGTCTGGCCATTGAGAGGATGCGCCTGAAGAAGAGCGGATACTCGGGGGGCAGTGATTGACACCTTGCTCCGAGCATGCAAGTTTTCCACGCCTCTAACATACATACAAACATGAAGAATATTCGAAGCCTGGTGTGAAGACCGCGACATACTTCTGCGGACAGTCAGACTCCCCACGATCCTTGAATTTCTGCAGCATGGCTTACAGAAGGTGTTTGTCAACTCCGTCAAGGTTCAGGTGGCCGCATTGGCTTGCTTCAGAGCCAAAGTGGACGGCATCAGTCTATCGTCACACCCAGACATCTCCCACTTCCTGAGAGGGGTCAGACAGATCCGACCACCACTAAAGTGGCCGGTACCCCTATGGAACCTCAATCTAGTACTAGACTTCCTAGCGGGAGCCGCCTTCAAACCTACCTGAGGGCTGTCTCTACGGCTTCTAACCTTGAAGACGGCGTTCCTAGTGGCAATATGTTCATCCCGTCACATCTCCGAACTTCAAGCACTATCTTGTTGAGAACCATTTCTCAGATTCACACCGGGCTCCATACAGCTATGCACTGTCCCTTCCTTCCTTACTTCCAAAGGTGGTTTCTCATTTCCATCTAAACCAAACCATCTCGCTGCCATCTCCAGATGAGCATAAAGACTCTGAAGACTCTCGCCTTCTTTGCCATCTTAACGTCGGCAGACTACTAGTCTGATACCTGGAAAGGTCGGAATCCATACGAAAGACGGACCCACCTATTCCTCCTTCACAGCGGGAGGAAACAAGGGGAAGTGGCCTCGCGAGCAACCATAGCCCGCTGGATCAAAGAAATAATCAAGGCAGCCTACGTAGAGGCAGGGAAGCCTCCACCTCTACAAGTCAAGGCCCATTTCACCAGAGCCCAGGCAGTGTCCTGGGCAGAAACCAAGATGCTGTCACCCGCCGGGATCTGTCGGGCGGCGACATGGTCCTCCATTCACACCTTCTCGAGGTTCTACCGCCTGGATATCAGGCCCGGGAGGACACAGCATTTGTAAGGGCAGTACTAAGTGGGCCATGGGCAGCCTACCACCTGTTTGGGACTAGCCTTTGTACATCCCATTGGTCCTGAGTCATCTGCTACACGCCAGGAAATGGAGAAATTACTTACCTGATAATTTTGTTTTCCTTAGTGTAGACAGATGGACTCAGTAACCTGCCCACGGCTGCCTCAGAATACAGAAACCTCGGGTGACAGTCCCTGGGAGCAAGACAAGCATGGGTAAGCCACGCCTTACCACTAGTTAGGACACCAATAGTTACCGGGTGTCGGCATTTCTCTGCACTGGCGGTCTCCAGCTAGAATTCAGTTCAACCAGTTCAAGTTAATCAAGTTAACCAAGTTATTCAAACACACATATATCCACAATTGCTTTTTGAGGAGAATACTGAAGAACAGAGCTTCCTGCAGGGGGGTATATGTAGTGCTGACGTCAGATTGAAATCTGACTCAGTCTCCAACTGCTGTCAGGAGCACACTATTCCCATTGGTCCTGAGTCCATCTGTCTACACTAAGGAAAATGAAATTATCTGGTAAGTAATTCCTCCATTAAGAAGATCGAGCCCTGCTCTCCTGCGGTGATACCTAAGTCCCTCCCCCAGTTGAGAATTCCTGAGGTGATATCGGATATCCCTCAGAGGTGTGCCTTGGTCTTGGCGTGGACTTAGCCACCAGAGTGCCTAAAATGCAGCGGGTGCACATCCGAGCGCGGCAGTGAAGGTAAATCCTTCTCCCCCGCAGCTGGAGACCGTTCGATGCACAAGCGGTAAGCGCCGAGACCAGGTAAGAAGGAAACTTTAAATTCAGCTCGGATCGCCGTACCAACTCTGCCTCCGGCAAGTTAAAAAGGGAGCACTGATCGGGTTGAGCAGCCTTGGTTAGGCTAGACCCCAATCCGGTGCAAGGGTCCACACACATGGAGACCCTTGGAGGTGCCATCTTACACACAGGGGTTGTTGGCGCTTTCCAAAAGTGGACGCCATGCTCTGCGCTGTCTCAGAGCGAACAACCATCCCCGTTGAGGGAGGGCTGCATTGAAGGACACTCAGGAAAGAAGATTGGAGTCCATCCTTAAGTAGACCTTCGCAACAGCAATGACACTGCAGATTGCCTCCTGCTGCGCACTGGTGGCACGTTCGTTTGCTCCTCTCGAGAGAGGCAAATAACTCCGGAACGAATACTGGTGAGACGATGGAACCTGCAGCAGCCTTCCTGATGGACGCAAGTTCAGATCTAGTGCGTACCTCAGCCCAGAGGACTAGCCTCGGTAGTGGCAGCCAGAAGACCGTTATGGCTGTGAAATTGGTCTGCTGACGCGACCTCTAAAGCGAATCTTACGAGAATGCCCTTTTAAAGGATCTCTCCTTTTCGGAAGCGAATTGGAAAAGTTAGCCAGCAAGTGGGGCGAATCCCCATTGCCTCTGCTACTGGAAGACAAGGGTAAAAGATCCCAGGTCCCTTGCCCAGAAGAGCCAGGGGCAGAGGTTCTCAACTCTTTAAACCCTATAGGAACTCTCAGTTCCAAGCACCCCGTCCTTCCGAAAGGCCCCAGTCCTTTCGAAATCGACAGACCAAGAGAGGAGCAGGCACGGGGGCACTCTCCATCTGCCCCCCCTCCCCAATGAGAAGGGGCCGATCCATCCATGGGAAGAAGTAATAGGAGGTTGACTTTCCCTCTTTTACCAAAGATGGACCGAGATCATGTTGGACAAATGGGTACTAAACATCATTCGAGAAGGTTACTCTCTGGAGTTCCGCTGCATTCCTCAGGACAAATTTATGATGTCACCCTGCCACTCCCATACCAAAAGACTGGCAGTGGAAGCCACTCTGACAAGATTACTCAGTCTGAAGGCAATAACTCCGGTTCCTGCGCCCCAACAAAATATGGGGCGCTATTCCATCTATTTTATTGTTCCCAAGAAGGAAGGATCATTCCAGCCCATCTTCGACCTCAAGAACGTCAGCCATCATCTGCGGATACTACACTTCCGCATGGAGACCCTGCTCCGTAATAATGGCAGTAGAACCAGGAGAGTTCATGACCTCCCTGGACCTCTCCAAAACCTACCTTCATATTCCAGTCCATCAAGAGCACCAGCGTTTTCTACACTTTGCGATACTGGGTCACCATTATCAGTTCTGAGCGGTACCCATCAGCCTAGCAACCGCCCCCAGAACATTCTCCAAAATCATGGTGGTTGTGGCAGCAACACTAAGGAAGGAAGGGATCTTGGTTCACCCTTACCTGGACGACTGGCTGATCAGGGCAAAGTCTTCGGAAGAGAGCCAACAGGTGACCAGCAAAGTCAAGAACCTACTGCAGGAGCTCAGTTGGGTCGTGAACAATGACAAGAGCAGCCTGCAGCCCTCCCAGTCTCCAGAGTACCTGGGGGCCCGTTTCAACAGCGCCCCAGAGTATGGGACTATCTTCAAGCCCTAGGCCTCATGGCATCAACCTTGGAAGTCGTTCCATGGACAAGGGCCCACATGCGACCGCTCGAGCGATCCTTGCTCTCACGCTGGAACCCACTGACCCAGGACTACTCAATTTGCCTCCAACTACCAGCAGAGGTACGTTCTTAGCTTCAGTGGTGGCTACAGGAAAACCACCTAAGCATAAGAACATAAGAAATTGCCATGCTGGGTCAGACCAAGGGTCCATCAAGCCCAGTATCCTGTTTCCAACAGAGGCCAATACCAGGCCACAAGAACCTGGCAATTACCCAAACACTAAGAAGAATCCATGCTACTGATGCAATTAATAGCAGTGGCTATTCCCTAAGTATAATTGATTAATAGCCATTAATGGACTTCTCCTCCAAGAACTTATCCAAGCCTTTTTTGAACCCAGCTAAACTAACTGCACTAACCACATCCTCTGGCAACAAATTCCAGAGCTTTATTGTGCATTGAATGAAAAAGAATTTTCTCCGATTAGCCTTAAATGTGCTACTTGCTAACTTCATGGAATGCCCCCTAGTCCTTCTATTATTCGAAAGTGTAAATAACTGAGTCACATCTACTCGTTCAAGACCTCTCATGATCTTAAAGACCTCTATCATATCCCCCCTCAGCCTTCTCTTCTTCAAGCTGAACAGCCCTAATCTCTTCAGAATTTCCTCATAGGGGAGCTGTTCCATCCCCTTTCTCATTTTGGTTGCCCTTCTCTGTACCTTCTCCATCGCAACTATATCTTTTTTGAGATGCGGCGACCAGAATTGTACACAGTATTCAAGGTGCGGTCTCACCATGGAGCAATACAGAGGCATTATGACATTTTCCGTTCTATTAACCATTTCCTTCCTAATAATTCCTAACATTCTAATTGCTTTTTTGACTGCTGCAGCATACTGAGCTGACTATTTTAAAGTATTGTCCACTATGATGCCTAAATCTTTTTCCTGAGTGGTAGCTCCTAATATGGAACCTAACATCGTGTAACTACAGCAAGGGTTATTTTTCCCTATATGCAACACCTTGCACTTGTCCACATTAAATTTCATCTGCCATTTGGATGCCCAATCTTCCAGTCTTGCAAGGTCCTCCTGTAATGTATCACAGTCTGCTTGTGATTTAACTACTCTGAATAATTTTGTATCATCCGCAAATTTGATAACCTCACTCGTCGTATTCATTTCCAGATCATTTATATATATATATTGAAAAGCACCGGTCCAAGTACAGATCCCTGAGGCACTCCACTGTTTACCCTTTTCCACTGAGAAAATTGACCATTTAATCCCACTCTCTGTTTCCTGTCTTTTAGCAGAGGATTAAACCTATCCCCACCGAACTGGATCTTGCTCACCACAGATGCGAGCCTGTGAGGGTGGGGAGCTCACTGCCAGGAACTGCCAGCCCAGGGACAATGGAGCAAGGAAGAGGCGGGATGAAACATAAACCTCCTGGAAGCTCAAGCAGTCAGACTAGCTTGCCTGCGATTCATTCACAGATTCCAAGACAAAGCGATTCGAGTAATGTCAGACAACGCCACAACTGTGGCCTACATCAACTGCCAAGGAGGAACCAAGGAGCCAACAGGTGTTCCTGGAGATAGATCCTCTCATGGCATGGGCGGTGATAAACCTTCAAGGGATCTTGGCCTCCCACATCGCAGGAAAAGACGTCTCAGCAGATTTCCTCAGCAGAGAGAGCCTGGACCCAGGGGAATGGACGCTGTTGACCACAGCCTTCCAACTAATAGTGAATCGCTGGGGCCTACCAGCCATAGGATCTACTGGCCACCTACCTCAGTGCCCAAGTCCCCAGGTTCTTCAGCCGCAGATGAGAGCCACAATCCCAAGGGATCGATGCCCTCATCCAGACCTTGCCAGAGGGAGTCTTACTGTACGCCTTCCCCCCATGGCCACTACTGGGCAAGGTCATCTGCAAGGTAGAACACCACAACTGTGGCCTACATCAACTAGTAGCCCCAGATTGGCCAAGACACCCATGGTACGCAGACATGCAAAGACTCCTTGCGGGGAGCCCTCTGTGACTTCCCTCACACAGGGACCTTCTCCAGCAGGGCCCAATTCTTCATGAAGATCCATCTCGATTCTCTCTTATGGTTTGGCCCTTGAGAGGACTCGTCTGAAGAAGCGCGGTTACATGAAACTCGTGATTGACACTCTGCTCCGAGCGTGCAAGTTCTCCACATCCCTGTCATACATACGGATCTGGAGAATATTCGATGCCTGGTGCGAAGACCGCGGGACTCTACTGTGGACAGCCAAAATCCCCATGATCCTGGAGTTCCTACAGCACAGTATGAAGAAGAGGCTGTCTCTCAACTCACTCAAGGTCCAAGTAGCCGCCCTGTCCTGCTTCAGAGCCGAATTGAATGGTATCAGTCTAGCAGCTCATCCGGATTTGACCCATTACCTAAAAGGGGTTAAGCAACTTCGGCCACCCCTAAAATGGCCAGTGCCTCTATGGAACCTTAATCTGGTATTAGACGTCCTAGAGGGGGCTTCTTTCAGACCAACACACGGTCTGTCACTACGACTCTTAACATTGAAAACGATATTCCTGGTGGAAATATGTTCAGCTCGTTGTATCTCTGAACTACAGGTACTATCCTGCCGGAAACCCTTCCTTAGGTTCACTCCTGGAATCATATAGCTGCGCCCCGTTCCCTCCTTTCCGAAAATGGTTTCTGATTTTCACTTGAACCAAACCATCTCCCTACCATCTCCTGATGAACATAAGGACTCTGAAGACTCACGTATTCTTCGCCACCTAAATGTTGGTAGACTCCTGATGCGATACCCAGAAAGATCGGAACCGATGTGCAAAACAGATCGCTTGTTCGTCCTTCACAGCAGGAAGAAACAAGGAGAAGCGGCCTCGCGGGCAACCATAGCCTACTGGATCAAAGATGTAATCAAGGCAGTCTACATAGAGGCAGGGAAGCCCTTACCACTGCAAGTTAAGGCTCATCCTACTAGGGTCCAAGCAGTATCTTGGGCAGAGACCAAACTGCTATAGCCCGCCGAGATGTTGGGCAGCGATGTGTTCCTCCCTACACACTTTCTCCAGGTTCTACCACCTGGATGTTCAGGCCCGAGAAAATGCAGCCTTCGCAAGGGCAGTACTAAGTGGGCCACGGGAGGCCTCCCGCCCTGTCCGGGAGTAGCTTTGGTACATCCCACTGGTCTGAGTCCATCTGGCTACACGCTAGGAAATGGAGAAATTGCTTACCTGATAATTTTGTTTTCCTTAGTGTAGACAGATGGAATCGGCATCCCCCCCACGGCTGCCCCCAGAGGAGGATGACCTGGGAATCCGAACCTCGAGACCAAACAAATACGGGTAAACCGTTGCCTACCCTTAGTTCAAGACACCCAGTTAGTTCAAGACCACAGTTAGTCTGGTGTCAGCGTTGACTTAGTTGAGTGCACTGGTGGTCTCCAGTTTTTGAAATCAGTTGAATCAGTTAATCAAGTTTAATAAGTATAACCACGTTATGCAAATAAATATCCACAATGGCTTTTCGAGGAGGATACTGAGGAAGTGAGGTCAGTGCAGGGGTATATGTACCCAGGATGACGTCAGCTTGAAATCTGACTCAGTCTCCCATCTGCTAGCAGAGGAGCACATAACCCACTGGTCTGAGTCTTCTGTCTACACTAAGGAAAACAAAGTTATCAGGTAAGTAATTTCTCCAATTTTTTTTGTTTCCCCTGTTTTACTCCCCTCAGTGGTCTCTGCCAATCTTTACCCTCCACTGATGGCAGACTTGGTGGGAGGGGTGGCTTTACTGGTCCAAGGACTGGTGGGGCATTTCCTAGATGCACTTCCAGGGTGTTTTGCCCCTCTCCCTAAGCCTTAGCAGGCCATGTCTGTGGGCTGCCCTGCACTGCATCACAAAGCACTGACATGAGTTATATCTTAGGAGTATATAAAAAGTAGAAATTATTTCATGGTTATTGTCTTTTGGTATTTATTTATTTATTTATTTAGCATTTTTTTTTTTTTTTTTTTTATATACCAAGGTATAGGAGAAATTGCCTTCACTCCGGTTTACATTTACAACAACCTGTTACATTTAAAGCATTTAACAGAAAAAACAGAAACTGGTTCTGAGCACTAAATTAATATCAATCGATATATACAATATAGTTAGGGATATATCTGTGCTCAAAGCATGTAAGGGGATAGCTGATACAGAGAAAAATCAAGAAGGTTTCTGTGAGTCGGAGTGGTAGTCGTTGGAGGGAGATTGCATGTGTCTGCAGTGCTTTCCAAGGGGGTTTGCACAAGCTGTTTTTTTCCTTTCAGTTTTACTGTTCTTCTTCTTTTTAAAATATTCAATTTATAATGTATAGTTCATGTATGTATTTTAAACATTTACAGTGCAGCATGACAGATCTGCTAATGCAGAGCTTCACTACACGTAAATTCATATATTCAAAATGAAGATGAGAACTTCCCTTAAAATTTAAAAAGAATAGTCACTCTATTTTAATCCAAGACAAAAGTGACATTTCAGTTAGTTTGTAACTTATTGCAGGTCTTTACATGTCAAGTAGGTTTTATGTAAACTAACTTATTGCAGGTTACAAACTAACTTTTTGCGGGTAAATTTTGTATTTGTATATTTAAACACAGTATGAAAAACTATATTGAAAATTAAAATTTTTATTGTGATATTCAGTGATATTCAACTTCATGCAGAAATATGCATATTTTGCCACAATTATAATATTACTCTGCCCTTGCTGCTGAATTCACCCATAATCTGCTGCAGGAAATTGGAAGCCTTACTTTTAACACAATTCCTTACAGAGGAGGAAGCACATCATAAGATGCTGGAAGTTCTCCAGTTCGACACTCCTAAGGAAATCATGATGGCACCAATCCACGAGATTTTCAAAGAACTCCTCCTCTGCATGTGGGAACACCCCATTTTGGTCTCCCCCCTTAACAGAAAGGCTGATACCACCTACCTGGTGCAGCAAGCTGTCTGGTTCGATAGGAGACAGCTCCCCCACCAGTTGGAGGGTGTGGAGTCAGCCTTAAAAAAGGCCCAGCGTTCCTGTACCTCTGGGGCATGAGAATAGGGAGCTAGATGCCCCGGGCAGAAAAATCTTTTAAGGCGCTATGCTGGTTTCCCACAACACCGCCTAACAACTGTATATGACTCAGTACAACCGCAATCTCTGGAAGCGAGTCCAAGATTTTGCGGAGGGTCTTCCCCAGCAACAGCAGGAATCCCTTTCTGCTATCGCTTTGTTGGGTCTGGAGGCGGGTAAACACAAGGTGCATTCCACCTAGAATGTTTTTGAAACTGCTGCCTGCTTAGCCACTGTGGGCAACTGCGCCAGGAGAATGGCTTGGCTCCAGGCCTCTGACCTCCGATCAGAGGTCCAGGATAGGCTTGCCAACCTCCCCTGTACAGGCGAGAACCTGTTTGGGGACAAAGTCCGGGATGCAGTGGCGCAGCTGAAGGACCACCATGATATGCTACAGCAGCTGTCCGCTAGTGACTCGGAAGGGTCTTTCTCAGCCAGAAAATCCTCCAGGCAGGGCTCTCAAAAGCCCTTTTATCAGCAGTGGAAATATTATCCACTGGCCGCCCGGACTTGCCTGCCTCGCACCATTTCTAGGGGTCGTCCCCACCAACAACAGCTGCCTAGGCCCCAATTGGCTCCCCAGCAGGCCCCAACCATGGGCTTTTGACTGGCAGCGGGGAAGCATAAGTCAGTTGGCCTTACTCCCGGCACCGGATCCCGCAGTCGGTAGTAGGCTCCTCAGCTTCGCCTGTCACTGGGAAAAGATAACATCGGACCGTTGGGTTCTCTCCATAGTTTGCCAGGGGCACCGTCTGCACTTCAGCAGGCTCCCAGAGACCCCTCCACCATCTCCATCGTGGAGCACATCCACCCATTTGGTCATCCTTCAAACGGAACTCTCCACCCTCTTTGCAGTGGGCACGGTGGAACCGCTCCCTCGTTCTCAGCAGGGCCAAGGGGTTCTATTCAAGATATTTCCTCATTCCAAAGAGGAATGGCTTGCACCCCATTCTCGACCTCAGGGAGTTGAACAAGTTTCTCGTAAGAGAAAAATTGAAGATGGTCTCTCTGGGCACACTGATCCTGCTCCTCCGAAAAGGAGACTGGCTTTGCTCCCTTGACCTCAAGGAGGCGTACATACACATTGCGATTATCCACAGCCACCGGAAGTACTTCTGCTTTGTGGTGGGGACTGCACATTACCAGTACAAAGTGCTGCCCTTTGGGCTGGCTCGGCCCCCCACGTCTTCAGAAAATGCTTGGCGGTGGTGGCAGCCTACCTCAGGTGTCACTCGGTCCATGTTTTCCCATACCTGGACAACTGGCTGATCAGAAGTGATTCTCGCTCTGGAGCATTGCAAGCTCTGGCCTTGATGGTACAGACTCTGCAGACAATGGAGTTTGTTATAAACTTCCCCAAGTTGCACCTTTGTCCGTCCCCACAGCTGGACTTCATCGGAGCCAGGCTGGACAATGGCGCAGGCGAAAGCTTTTCTGCCCCGGGACCGGGCAATCGCCCTTGCCATGCTGGTTATCCTAATACGCAACAGCTGAAGAGTGCCAGCCTGCCTTCTGCTCTGCCTACTGGGACATATGGTGGCCTCCATCCATGTAATGCCTTTGGCTTGCCTCCGGATGTGGAGCCCCCAATGTGCCTTGCATTCCCAGTGGCAGCAAGTGTCTCAGGATCTAGAGGCTCCGGTCACTGTTATGGACCCCCTGAGACTCTTCCTGGCCTGGTGGGAGGACCTCCCCCCATCCTGGAATGAGGACTCCCCTTCCAGCCCGCTCTTCCCCTGGTGACTCGCACTATCAATGCTTTCCCCCAAGGATGGGGGGCCCAAATGCAAGGCCTCTGGACTACTGCCAACGCCCTCTGTCAGAAACTTTCTGGAGCTTTGGGTGATGCAGTAGGCCTTGTGGGCATTCAGAGATCAATTGTTGTCCAAGGAAGTTCTGATCTGGACAGACAACCAGGTCACCATGTGGTACATCAACAAACAGGGTGGCACAGGCTTGTTTCTCCTCTGCCAAGAAGCTGTGCAGGTCTGGGACTGGCCCTCGCTCGAGGGGTGTATCTGCGGGTGACCTACCTGCCAGGTCACCTCAACACGGTGGAACACGTCAGCCGGTCCTTCCATCCACACGAGTGGTCTCTCAATCCAGCCGTGGGGGGCCGATCTGTTCTGCCGGTGGGTTATGCCGGATGTGGACCACTTTGCCTCCTTTCTCAATCCCAAGGTGAGTAGGTTCTGCTCCCTAGTACTGGGGAAACGACCATCTGGCCTGCAATGCCTTCTCCCTTCACTGGGAGCAGGGCCTCCTGTATGCATGCCCCCCCTACTGCTCCTCTCAAAGACTCTCCTGAAACTTTAGCAGGATAGGGGCACCATGATACTCATGGCACCCTCTTGGCCTCGGCAAGCTTGGTTCCTGTTTCTGTAGGAACTGTTGGTGCAAGCACCCATCCGGCTGGGGACAGCACTTGACCTTATATCGCAGAATCCAGGCACCCTGCGCCATCCGAACTTCTGGGCACTGGCCCTCACGGCTTGGATGTTGAGTGCATAATCCTCCAGCCGTTACAGCTCTTGGACTGTGTTTCTCGTGTCCTGGTGGAGTCCCAGAAATCTTCAACCAGGAAGTCCTACAGCTCAGTGGAGACATTTTTCCATTTGGTGCAGGGGTCATGACTAGACCCTTTCTCATACCCCCTCCCCCAGCTGCTGGACTACCTGTGGCACCTGTCCGAGTCCGGGCTCCAGACCAGTTCCGTCAGAGTGCACCTCAGTGCTGTCAGCGCGTATCATTAAGGTGTCGCTGGCAAGCCCCTTTCGGTCCAGCCCTTAGTGGGCCATTTCACACGGGATCTTATCTAGCTGAAGCCCCCTCTTCGGCCTCTGGTTGTGTCCTGGGACCTTAACGTTGTCCTGGCATGATTCGTGCAGCCTCCTTTCGAGTTGCTGCAGTCCTGTGATCTGAAGTTCCTCACCTGGAAAGTCATATTCCTGGTGAGTCATATTCCTGGCGATCATTTCAGCTTGTGCAGTCAGTGAGCTTCAGGCTCTGGTTAAATACGCACCATACACAAAGTTTTTCCACGATCATGTGGTCTTGCGTACATATTGCAAGTTTCTGCCTAAGGTCATGGCTGATTTCCATCTCAATCAGTCTATCGTTTTGCCCACCTTTTTTCTGAGACCTCATTCCCACCCAGGGGAATGGGTGCTTCACACCCTGGACTGTAAGAGGGCTTTAGCGTTCTGGATTGCATGGTAAGCCACAGGTAGTCCACCCAGCTCTTCGTGTCCTTTGACTTGAACAGGCTGGGGGTGGCGGTGGGTAAGCAGACATTGTCCAATTGGCTGGTTGATTGCATTGCCTTCTGCTACACACAGGCAGGCCTTCAGCTTGAAGGCAGAATAAAGGCTCACTCTGTGTGGGCTATAGCAACGTCTGTGGCCCATTTGTGTGTGGTCCCCGTCATTTGAAATTTGCTGAGCCACAACCTGGAGTTCTCTTCACACGTTTGTGCCCATTACTGCCTAGACAGGGACGGTCGTCAGGACAGTGCCTTCGGTCAATCCATCCTGCGGAATCTGTTCCAGACCTGAACCCAAATCTACTCGTGCTTCCTGTGGGAACCAGATAGCCTCCTGTTTAACTACAGTGCTGCAGTTGTGTTATGCCCGTTGGCACCTTGTTCGGCCACTGTTGATCTCTCTGTTGCGTGGGGATCTCTGGAGCTTTGTACTCACCCACATATGAGGACTACCATCCTGCTTGTCCTAAGAGAAAGCACAGTTGCTTACCTGTAACAGGTGTTCTCCTACGACAGCAGGATGTTAGTCCTCAGTAATCCCGCCCGCCTCCCCACGACATTGGGTTCACCTTCGGTTTGTTTTATTTTTCGCTCATATTTTTGCTATGTTACGAGACTGAAGGGGGACCTCGCATGGATGCGTGGATAGCAGGCTGGGAATAGCTTCTAGAAACTTTGAGAAGTTTTCCGTGCCAGACTGCATGTGAGGACTAACATCCTCTGTCCTGTTACAGGTAAGTAACTGTGCTTTCTTGCAGTGAGAGGTGCTGACAAATGTCTAATATGAAGAATGATTGCGCACCTTCCTCTTCTGTGTGAATCACAGTCTCATGAAGTTGCCAAGATCATCACACATGGCTATAGACTTCATGTTTGTATTGCTTAGGCCTACTTTTGGTTCAGTCTATGTGCATAGCAGTAGGCCTCAAGTTCAATGATGCACATCCTGCTATTGAGCAGGTCTAAATTTATTTATTTATTTTAGCATTTTTATATTCCGACATCAGTTTGCACATCGTATCTGTTTACATAAAACAACGTCGTCGCAACGACAGGCGAAGCCTTTACAGAGAACAAAAACTGTAGCACAGGGCTGAACAGATTAACTAGGTACAATTTTATGATTTACAGATTAACTAGGTACAATATTACTGAATGGGTATCTCGGGAAAAGAGGTTAAGAGTATTTAAAGAGAGGCTCGGTTATTAATTTAAAACAAAAGCTAGAGAACAAGGCCAGGAAAAACTGGGTATATAGGTAAAAATTTGCAATAAAATTCAAAAGTATCTGGTATCAATAGAGTGTAGAACAGCACTCTGCATTCATTCACATTGTAGGGTGGTTCAATAATGAGGGGGATTTGAGGGAAAGGCCTGTAGAAACAGCCAAGTTTTTTTTTTTAATTTTGGGGTGGAGGTTTCAGTACGTAAGTCTGGAGGCATGGAGTTCAATAGGGTGGGGCCAGCCAGTGAGAAGGCTCTGTTTGTTGTGGAGGTGAGTTTGGTGGATTTGATCGAAGGGGTGCGGAGCGTTCCTTAGTGGGTGGAACGAGTAGGTCTTGTAGAAGTACGTGGTGTGAGTGGAGGGTTGATCCAGTGAGTATTCTCATTTATGATGCATTTATGAATGAGGGATAAGGTTTTGTATAGGATTCTCGATTTAATTGGAAGCCAATGTAACTCTATGAGTGTAGGCGTAATATGGTGTCTCTTTTTAGAATTTGTAAGGATGCATGCTGAGGCATTCTGTAAGAGTTGTAAAGGTTTGGTATAGGTGGCAGGGAGGCCAAGGAGTAGGGCATTACAATAGTCTATTTCCTAGTGTGTAGCAGATGGACTCAAAACAAGTGGGATATAGTGTGCTCGTGCTAGCAGTTGGAGACGGATCTGACGTCAGCACGGGTACATATACCCCCACAGGAAGTGTAGCAATTCAGTAATTTCCGTCTCCAAAGCAGTTTGGAGCTCCCTCACGCTCGCTGAGCGTGTTTCCAAATTCTACATGACTAAATTCATAGAAGAAACCTACCTGAAGACGAGCCCCACACTCCTGCGGTGATACCAGTCGGTCCCTCCCCCAGTTGAGTTTCCCGAGGCGATTTCCGTGGTCCCTCGGAAGTAAGTGCCTCGGTCCGGTGGCCGGCTCGCGGCAGGGACCTAGCCCCCGAGTGAGAAGGGCTCGGGCGCGGCATAGAGGCAGCCTCGGTCCCGGCGTGGACTTGGCCCCCGAGCGAGACGAGTTCGGGTGCGGCCCAGAGGCAGCGGGTGCACTTCCTCGAGCGCGGCGGTGACGGTACTTACCCTCTCCCCCCGCGGCCGGAGACCGCCCAGGTCGCAACCGGAAAGTGCCGAAGACAAGGTAAGGCATACATCTTTACTTGGTCTCTGAGGAAGTGAGGCTTTGCAGAGTCTGCCTAGGTGGCAATCCGCTACGGAGGTCGCCATTTTTCTGCCTGTTTTGTTAGGCGCACGCTGTTAAGCGCACGGCGTTAGGCACACGCTGTTAGGCACACAGTGTAAAGCGCACGTTTATAGGCGCCCGCTGATAAGCGTCCGTGCCTAGACGCACATGGAGCGTAAGAGAGCCCAGGCATCAGCGGAGCTGGCCCCTCCAACATCAGGCATGAGCCTCTGCTTGGCATGCAACCTCAGAGCCACACAGAGCGAGGAAGCAGACTCCCTATGTGCCCAATGTGAAGAGGCCCTGGGAGTTCCAGGCCAGGACCGGTCACAGCCCAGCGTACTTGCCAGTTCCTCAGGGAACACCCCGGACCTAGCTGGCAGTAGTGAGCAGCTGGGGGACCCCGAGGGACCTGGTACTCCTCAGACCAGATCCTGCTTCGCTCTCCTGGGTGGAATTATTCAAGGGGATTCATGCCTTTGTCTCAATGCAGGCTGCTCCCCGAGCGGGTCCATACATACCGGATGACCCGGCCCCTGGACCCTCAAGGCCTAGGCACGGCCATGCGCCACCCGGGACCCGAACTTATGGGGATTCAGATTGCCCTGAGGAAGACGACGAGTCCCCCCGAGGAGGGAGAACTTCCCTCAGGGGTTGAACCATATCGGACCATGGGGCGCTTCTTCTTAAGAGGGGATCTCCCAGGCCTGATCTCTCAATGCCAGTCGGAACTGGCTCTTCCAGGCCATGATACCCCAGAGGAACCGAGAATGAACCCCCTGTTGGAGGGCCTGCGCCAAACGTCTCACCATTTTCCCCTCCTACAAGTAGCTCAGCAGTTAATCGATCTGGAATGGAATACGCCGGAGGCCTCATTCAAAGGGGATCGGGCCTTGGCTGGCATGTATCCCTTAGACCCGGCAACCAAGGAGAAGCTGGCGTGCCCCCAGGTTGACGCCATGGTTAGCGCAATTGTGAAGCGCACCACCATTCCGGTGGAGGGGGGACGGCCCTCAAGGATACACATGACCGGTGCATGGACACCATTCTGAAACAAGCCTTTGAGGTGGCAGCCATGTCCCTACGGATTGCGACCTGCTGCACCGTGGTGACACGTTCCTGTTTATCACAGGCTAGGAACAACACCCTGGGAGAAGAAATGGAATCGGCTCTCTCATTCCTCACTGATGCAGCCTCCGACCTAGTCCATACGGCAGCCAAGGGAGTGTCATCCTCAGTGGCGGCCAGGAGACAGCTCCGGCTACATAATTGGTCGGCCGACTCCTCCAAGACGCGCCTCACGAGAATACCCTTTGAAGGATCCCTCCTGTTCGGCAGTGACCTTGAGAAACTGGTCAATAAATGGGGCGCCTCTCCATTACCCCGTCTACCAGAAGACCGGTCAAGGAGGAACCAGCGCCCCTTCCCCAGACCATCCAGAGGTAGAAACTCTCAGCGCTTCAACCCTTACAGGACTCGCTACCAAGCACCTCGTTCGCAGGCCAGGAACCAGTCCTTTCGGCCTAAGCACAACAAGAGGGGAACCGGTTCGGGTCCCAGCCGTACCCCACAATGACAATCGGCCAACCCATCCGGGGGTCGCGGCCATAGGGGCAGGCTGTCCCTCTTCTACCGCAGGTGGGTCGAGATTACCTCGGATCAGTGGGTCCTCGCCATCATCCGAGAGGGATATTACCTGGATTTTCTTCTGCTTCCGCCGGACAGGTTTGTGGAATCTCCTTGTTCGCCCATCAAGAGGACGGCCCTAGACGTCACTTTGCGGAGGCTCCTGTCCCTAAAGGCCATAATCCCAGTGCCTACAAGGGAGATGAATTCTGGGCATTATTCCATTTATTTCATCGTGCCCAAGAAGGAGGGCACTTTCCGGCCCGTCCTGGACCTCAAGTCAGTCAACTGATACCTACGGGTCCCCAGCTTTCGCATGGAAACTCTGAGGTCTGTCAAAAATTCAGTACAGCCAGGGGAGTTTCTCACATCCCTAGATCTGTTGGAAGCCTACCTGCATATCCCAATCCATCTGGATCATCAGCGCTATTTACGCTTCAAGGTCCTGGACCAGCACTTCCAGTTCCGAGCTTTACCCTTTGGGTTAGCCACCGCGCCGCGGACCTTTACCAAGGTCATAATAGTAGTGGCAGCGTCCCTCAGGATGGAGGGAATCCTCGTCCATCCCTACCTGGACGATTGGCTGATCCGGGCGAAGTCACCAGAGGAGAGCCGCCAGGCAACCAACAGAGTTATAGCTCTTCTGGAAAGCCTAGGATGGGTTGTAAACTTGAACAAGAGTTCCCTACAGCCTTCTCAGTCGCTGGAATACCTAGGAGTCCGATTCGGCACCCAGGAAGACAAGGTCAGCCTGGCCTCCAAGAGAAGATCAAAGCTCCGGAATAGTCTAAAAGCCCTGCTGAGCGCCACCCGGCCCACAGCTTGGGATTACTTACAGGTCGTCGGCCTTATGGCATCCACTCTGGAAGTGATACCATGGGCGTGGGCTCATATGAGACCATTACAACGCGCCCTCCTATCTCGGTGGAGCCCACGATCACAGAACTACACCACACACCTACCTCTACCAGCCAGAGTGCGGAATCAGATACGGTGGTGGTTGCAGCCCGGCCACATGAGCCGGGGGTCAAGAATGTCCTCCCCAACCTGGACCCTGCTCACTACGGATGCAAGCCTGAACGGATGGGGAGCACATTGCGAAGAACTCACCGCACAAGGGCGGTGGAACAGAGAAGAGTCGGGGTGGAACATCAACAGACTAGAGGCACGGGCAGTCAGGCTAGCTTGCCTGCGATTTGCCCACAGACTCCGAAAAAGAGCGGTCAGAGTGATGTCAGACAATGCCACCGCGGTGGCATACATCAACCGACAGGGCGGAACCAGAAGCCAACAGGTATCCTTAGAAATAGCCCCCCTGATGACTTGGGCGGAAGCAAATCTCCAGGACATATCCGCCGTCCACGTCGCCGGGAAGGACAACGCCGCGGCAGACTTCCTCAGCAGAGAAAGCCTACATCCAGGGGAATGGCAGCTGTCGCCCTCAGCTTTCCAGATGATTGTGGATCGGTGGGGGACGCCGGGCATGGACCTACTAGCGGACAGGTCCAACGCTCAAGTACCCAGTTATTTCAGCCGCAGGCAGGATCCTCTATCCCAGGGGATCGATGCCCTGGTACAGCCATGGCCTCAGGGGATCCTGCTATATGCCTTTCCTCCATGGCCCCTGCTGGGCGCCATTATACACAAGATTCAGCGGCACAGAGGCCTAGTTCTTCTAGTGGCACCGGACTGGCCAAGAAGACCCTGGTACGCAGACATGAGAAGACTACTGGCAGGGAATCCACTACCCCTGCCTCCACACAGGGACCTGCTGCGGCAAGGTCCCATCCTCCATGAGGATCCAGCTCAATTCTCTCTTATGGTCTGGCCATTGAGAGGGCTAGACTGAAGAAAAGGGGATACTCGGGGCCGGTAATAGATACACTCCTCCGAGCAAGCAAGTTCTCCACATCACTAACATATATAAGGATCTGGAGAGTATTTGAAGCCTGGTGCGAAACTCATGGCACCAATCCACATGCCGCTAAGATCCCTATCATTTTGGATTTCCTGCAAGATGGACTTCAGAAGGGTCTGTCCCTCAGTTCCATCAAAGTTCAAGTGGCAGCGCTATCCTGCTACGGTCCCCGGAGTGACGGCAACAGCATCGCCACACACCCAGACATTTCACGTTTCCTGAAAGGAGTCAAACACATTCACCCGCCACTGAAGTGGCCGGTGCCCCTGTGGAACCTCAACCTAGTGTTGGAATTTCTAGCGGGATCCGCCTTCAGACTCCTTCGAGGCCTGTCTCTCTGTTTGTTGACCCTGAAGATGGTGTTCTTGCTGGCTGTATGTTCAGCACGCCGCATCTCAGAGCTACAAGCACTGTCCTGCCGTGATCCATTCCTCAGAATCACTCCAGAGGCTATCCATCTTCGCACGGTTCCATCCTTCTTACCCAAAGTAGTCTCCCAATTTCACCTCAACCAAACCATATCCTTGCCAACCACGGAAGGTTTGAAGAAGTCAGAAGAAGGTCGAATACTACGTCATCTCGACATCGGCAGAATACTGGCCAGATACTTGGAAATGTCAGAAGCAGTACGAAAGACGGACCATCTGTTCGTCCTTCACAGCGGGAAGAAGCAAGGAGAAGCGGCCTCACGGCCTCACGGCCAACCATCGCCTGCTGAATCAAAGAAGTTATCAAGGCGGCCTACGTAGAGGCGGGAAAACCACCACCTCTATGGGTCAAGGCTCATTCTACCAGAGCGCAGGCAGCCTCTTGGGCAGAAACTAGGATGCTGTCGCCTGCAGAGATATGTAAAGCGGTGACGTGGTCCTCCCTCCATACCTTCTCCAGGTTCTACCATCTGGACGTTCAGGCCAGGGAGGACACAGCATTTGCGAGAGCAATCCTAAACGGACCTCGGGCAGCCTCCCGCCCAGTCCGGGAGTAGCTTTTGTACATCCCACTTGTTTTGAGTCCATCTGCTACACGCTAGGAGATTACTTACCTGATAATCTCCTTTTCTTTAGTGTATGCAGATGGACTCAGCATCCCGCCCGGCTGCCTGGTATACATGGGGATTCGCCGACTCACAGTAAGCCATGTTTGCTTATATAGGGCTTCCACCCTGCCGGGTGTCAACGCCTTCCGGTTAAGAACACTGGCGGTCTCCAGCCACCATCAATTGGTCAGGGTAATCCTGTTCATTTAAACGATCGGTCAGTCACACATATATCCATAAAAGCTTTTGCAAGGAAGATTACTGAATTGCTACACTTCCTGTGGGGGTATATGTACCCGTGCTGACGTCAGATCAGTCTCCAACTGCTAGCATGAGCACACTATATCCCACTTGTTTTGAGTCCATCTGCATACACTAAGGAAAAGGAGATTATCAGGTAAGTAATCTCAACATTTTGGAAAAAATAATAGACTGTAAAACGGTTCGAAAGTCGGTGAAGTATAGCAGTGGTCTGAGTTTTTTAATCGTTTGTAGCTTGAAGTAGCAGCCACTGAGAATAGATTTAATAAAGGGTTTTAGGGTGAGTTGGTCATCAATCATAACACCCATGCTTCCAGTGTGAGTGGGGAAGGTAGTGGATGAGTAGGATGGGGGTAAAGGACGTTTAGAGGATATGATGAGGAGTTCAGTTTTCTGAGGATTGAGAGCCAGGTACATGTCGGTGAGTTGTTGGTTAATAGAGGTGAGGCAGGATTCCCAGTTTTGGAGAGCGGTTTGAAGTGAGTCTGTAAAGGGGAGGAGAATTTGAACATCATCTGCGTAGATGAAGTGTTTGATACCTAGACTGGTGAGGAGATTGGCAAGAGGGAGCATGTATAAGTTAAATAGCGTTGAGGAAAGAGAGGAACCTTGGGTGACGCCTCGGTCAAGGCTAATCGGGTCGGATTCATTGTTATCAATGGTAACTGAGTAGTGTCGATTTTGTAGGTAGGACTTTATCCAGGAAAGTGCAGTTCCAGAGATACCAATACTCATGAGGATGTTAATGAGGATGCTGTGATTAACAGTGTCAAAAGCTGCGGAAATGTCCAACATGGCCAGGAGATAGGAGCTACCACTCTCCATTCCTTTGATTATAGTGTCTGTTAGGGAAAGAAGCAAGGTTTCAGTACTGAGGTGTTTCCGGAAACCATATGGTGTGGAAGAGAGGATATTATGTTGGTTGATAGTCAGATAGGCGAGAATTGACTAGTTTTTCTAGGATTTTGGAGAGGAATGGAAGATTGGAGATAGGTCTGAAATTAGATAAAATAGAGGGATCAAGATTGGGTTTTTTAAGAATGGATTTAACCACATTTGTTTTAGTATGTTAGGGACCGTACCTTGTTCCAAGGATCGGTTGAGTGTGTTAGAAAGAGGTTTGGCAATAGTTTTAGGGATAGATAGGAGGAGCTTGGTAGGAATTGTTTCAGAAGGGAGTGAGGAAGGTCTCATCTTTTTAAAGATGTTTTCTATTTCCAAGGAGGATTCGAAGGATGAGAGTGTAGCTGACTGATGATAGTGGGAAGTATCACATTGTCAGAGTTGAGGGAAAACTGGGCAGTGAGAGAGGTGACTTTGTTTTGAAAGAAGTAAGCTAATTCATTGCACCGTTTTTTAGATGTAGGTTCTTGTGGTTGTGTTAGAGTGGAACTGGTAAGGTTAGAAATCATGCTGAAGAGGGCCTTGGCGTTGTATTGGAGATTGTGAATTTTTTTGCATAATATTCTCGTTTAGTGTGAAGGATAGCTTTCCTGTAGTTGTACATGAGTTGATAATAGGAGGTTTTTGCTGCTGGGGAGGGGTGTTTACGCCAGTGTCTTTCTGAGGTTCTGAAGAGGGTTTTTGAGATTCTTGAGTTCAGGTGAGTACCATGGTTTTTTGTTTAGTTGGGCAGGTTTAATAGTTTTCACAGCAATAGGGCAGGTTTGGTTCACGATGTTAAGGGTAACATCAAACCAGGAAGCGATGGCGTTGTCAACTGAGGAGAGGTCAATTTGGTTGGGTATGCTTGAGCATGCTGTTGTGAGGATATCTAAAGGACAAGTTTTACGGTATTCAAAGGAGCGTGGTTGATGTGAGAGGGAGGGATGTAAACTGATGTAGTGCAAGGGTAGGTTTAATAATGGTGTGGTCAGACCATGGTACAGAAAGACATGATGGAGAGTTGAAAGTATTGATGGCGGAGTTAGTGAAAATGAGGTCAAGGGTGTGACCAGCCTTATGTGTGGGTGAGTGTATAATTTGTGTAAATCCCATCGCTTCAAGAGAGGAAATGAAGGCTTCACAAGATGGAGATTGCGGGTTAGAGTCAACATGGAGGTTAAAATCACCAAGGAGAATAGTGGGGAGATCAGGGGAGAGTGAATCCATGAAGAATTCAATAATTTAGCCAGATTAATTTATCCAGCTAACTCTTAGTTATCCAGGTATATTCAGTGGCATGACTGCTGAGTACCCCAGACAAGTTAGCCAGATAGTGGCTGAATATCAGCCTCTGTCTGTGTTTTTTATTTATTTATTTATTTATTTGTTTATTTATTTATTTATTTACTTACTTACTTACTTACTTTACGTTGGGGACTTTTGGAATTTGAGGGGTTATTTAGCCTCTAGACTTGTGATTCGAATGCTGTGTACTTGGTTAGAATATTTCTGGTACTCAAGGTTGAAAACCCTTTTGCAATAAGGACCTAAAGCAGTTCTCCAATTCTTTCATCACATATATGGTTGCAAGGTGGGGAATACTGTGCTGGCCACCAAGCAGAAATTGAGCACATTCGATGCACAAGTAGTACGTGCAGATAGACAGGATGGTCTTGACTTCATTGCGAAATACACTAAAAACTGTTTCCCTGCAGGAGCAACTTTATAATTTTGAGGTAGGAAAAGAAACTATATTTGTTTCATTTGGTAAAGTCTTTCTGTTTTAGAATTGTACAGTATGGCTGTGCAAGTTTGTAGCTATTGAGGTTTTTATTGTAGTAGCCTATGGGAAAGACAGCAACAAGGAGAGGGGATGCTCATCAGATATATCGAGACTGATAATAAAGAAGTTGCACTTTATTTTTTTTAGTTACTGAATGGGTGAATACAGTGAAAAGACCTTTCAGCTAGACATTTGCAATATGGGGATTGTAGTTCAAAAAGCAATTACATCAGTAGGAAATGCTGCTTTACATAAGTGCCATAGATCCTGTGACTGAAGCCCTGCATCCTCTCTGACAGTAGCAAGTAAACTCTGCTATAGTTTAGGGGACATGCATAGGAATAGGCAGTGTGAAGAGTGCCCCCACACCCCCCCCCCCCCCCATCAATCTGTTCCAGTTACCAGTAGCCAGGTGTAAAGAAAGTAGAGCAGAAGCCATTATTCACTAATATAAGAACTAAGGTGCACCCAGTTAAATTGACAGATTTAAAAAAATAAAAAGTCACACTGCTTAGTTAACTTGTGTAAGTCTGTTGCACGGGACTTTGTGGAGGCAGACATTTTAATTAGGTTCTGCAAGAGACTAGACAAAACCTATGGGGGTTCAGGCATTATAGGTTACAAAACCTTGCCGTGCCCTTTAGTTCTTGTATTATGAGACATAAAGAGTAATGGCTCCCATTTACTTTCTCTCCAGCTATCATATTTCCCCTTTGTTATCTCTTTTCAAAGTCTCTCCTTGCATGGCAGTTCTATTCCCTTTATCTTTGTTGTCGTTCTCTATAACATTTCTAAATCTGTTATCTTTTTTAGATTGAGTGACTAGAACTGCATGCAGTATTCAGAATGTGGGCTCGCACTGGATTTTATAATGAAATTATATATTTCTGGTTCCGTTCTGAAATAATTCCTTTGGGTTTGTTTTTTGCTTTTTATGACTGGTGCGGCATAGTGGGCTGCTGTTTTTAGAGAGCTATCCACAATAACTCTTGAGAGGATTATTTTTTTTTTAATGTGGTAATTGTCAAGCTAGAGCCCATTATTGTTCCTTAGGATTGATTTTCTCATGTGTTATTTGCATTGACTAGAAAATTCATCTGTCAATTTATCAACTTGCTCAGTTTTGGAAGATCTTTTTGGAGGCTCTTCATCATCCGCTTTGGACTTTCTCTGGAACCATTTTGTGTCCTCTATAGTTGTTGGCCCCTTGCAGCTTACACCCTTTGCCAGACCCTGTGACTGTTTCATGCTATATATTTTTTTTATTCCCTTCTTTCAGTCAGTTTTTGATCCATGAGAGGAATTTTCCTCTGATCCCATTTGGTGCGGGATATTCTCCAAAGCTTTTATGATTTACAGGTTGTGATTCCTTTTAAAGGATCAACAACAAAAGACATAGTGCATGAAATTTGAAGACCTCACGAGGCCTCTTATATAGAAACATAGAAATGACGGCAGAAGAAGACCAAACGGCCCATCCAGTCTGACCAGGCTCTGACTTGGCTGTTACAGAACAAGAAAATTATACTACTGCATCTTTCCGATTTGTCCTTGAAAAGGTATTGCAGACTAGGTTAGTTTACTTTTCTCCAGGATAAATATGGCTATTAGAACTCTAGAATGAAAATATGTGTTTATCAGTACAAGGAAATCTCTTCTTCTCTCTTGAGTAGCACAAGCAAAATCCAGATAGATTCGAACTAAGGATCCATAAAATGGCACTGTTATGCACTTAAAGTATTTTCTCATAACTTCGCTTAGTTCCTGCTCGGAAGCAAACGATACTAGAAGAGTAGCCCACTCATAAATCTCAGCTGTAGAGTCTTCCAAAAATTGAGTGAGATTTTCTAGCATCTTGGGATGTTTTCCAAAGGAGCTTTATCTTTAGAAGAAACAGGGAGAAAAAACATCTTGCTAATGCAGGGAGCCTTTTCTTCTTCAAATGTACCGTAAGTATTTCAAGGAAATATTTTTTTTAAGGTAACATGGGGGATCTCCCCCACTATTTGTGGAAAGTTCAGAAACCATAGATTTAAATGCCTTGTATAGTTCTCCAAATTTTCAAGCCTACGAGAGACACTAGTTAAATCTTTGATCAATTTCACATTACAGTCCTGAGTTTTCTGTAACGTTGTTTTGACAGTTTAATCTCATTTAATTGAGCTTCAAATGATTCGAGTTTAATATTGAGGTTCTCCATTTTTGCGTTATGGTCCCGCAGAGAAGCAGCCCACTCCAGCTACTAGGTCCCATAATGTGTCCAATATAACTGTTCCTGGCTTAGATGGCATCTGAAAATGAGGAAACTCACCCACATTTCCAGCCGAGGAAACCTCCTCCACCGACAAGGCTCTTCCTGGCTCAGCCGTGGCTCTCTCGCCAACCTCCAGCTCCTCCACTGGGGTTGATGTAGCCAGCAGTACCTCTAGTTCCAGGCCACCAGGAACCTCTGAAGATCCCGCGAGAAGCAGTGTGCTACAGCCCAGTTCACATCGCTATCTTGTCCCCGTGATAATACTATTTTAATATTAATTAGCTGCTTAGCATGGATTTGCATGCATCACAGCTCATTAATATTTTTCTGCTTCAACGGCAGGGGGAATGAAGAAAAGATTATTTTTATATTCCGACAACCAACAAGGACTGAATTCCACAGTCTGGGTAAACAAATAAGCATGGGTGTAGCTTGCTTGCTACGGTGGTTACTACCCGAATCAATTAAGCCTGATACTTCACTTTCAATACATATCCAGAGAAGCTCTCTGCTTCAATGGCAGGGGGAAATGAAGAAAAGTGGATTTATATTCATATAACAACCAACAAGGACTGAATTGCACAGGCTGGGTAAACAAATAAGCGTGGGAGTAGCTTGCTTATTGCAGCGGTTACTACCCCTAACCAATTAAACTAGATACTTCACTTAGAAGCAGTTCCAGCACTGCTCTCTACATTAATGGCGGGATTGGAAGGGAAATAGAATCAAAAGGTTACATTAATAGCGGGGGTGGAAGGGAAATAGAACCAAAAGGTTACTAAAGACCAAGAGTAACAGATAAGTATGAGAGAGAAAAAAAGTGTGGAAGCTTGCTGGGCAGACTGGATGGGCCATTTGGTCGTCTTCTGCTGTCATTTCTATGTTTCTGTATGTTTCTATATGCCACTGAGACACAAGTGCGTTCAGGGTAACACAATGTTAATGCTTGTCGGTGCTTTACTCTTAATTCACTTTAGTACATTAGCCCCTGTGTTGCTTTAGAGTGGCATGTTTTTACTGATATCAATATGCTTAGTAATGTGCATACATAGATAAACCGAAATGCAGTAAATGTTCAGGGTCACGTACATTTTTTTGTTTTTTGAAGGTATCTCAGTTTGGCTGCCATTGCTGTTCTCTGCAGATTTCAGAAAGTGGGATACTATCCTGCTCTTCCTTGCTGGTCTTGAACTCATTGCGTCTCTGAGTGTATTGTTCACTTGTCCTGAAATCCCCTTTCATTAACTTCTGTCCAAATGGATTTCATCCAAAGCACACAGTTTCCACCTGCCCTCTTATTTATTTTTATTATTAATCCTGTTAATTTATCTTATCCTTTGAACTCCTCCAAGCTCATGGTATTCAGGCTTTCACATCCAGCTTGGGGCTGAATCAAGAATTGCTTCACATCCTGTGGGTTCCAAGCATGGTTGTATCAAAAAAGCAGTCATTTTATGGTATCCAGAATTTGTCAGGTTTAATCTCTGAATGGGTTGTGTACAAGCTGCAGAGATAAGAGAGAACATCCTGTTGGCACCCTATAATAATGATTCTGAGCCCAGAGGAAACTGACTAAAGAATTAATACCACACGGATAGCCAGGAAATCCAGAAATAAGAAACTGTTCTGTTAACAATACGTAGTTTAAAAAAAAATGTTTTTCTTCTGATATGAACCTCTTTTGAACTGTAAAAACCCCCGTTTTTGCTGCAGTGTAAAATTACTTTACTTTTGAAGAACATGGCTGATTGAAACTAGTTAATCCTTAATTAGGTTATCCAAATGGGAGGGAATAAGTTGTATTTTGCTTGGTATCAGCCCAATGCGCATACAATAATTCTTGCATTATCTGATCTTTTTAATATAAACATTCATTTTTCCGTTTGTAAATGGGTAGTAACCGGGTTTGACTCTACACTGATTTTCCATCGCATCTACATATTTTCTGTCCTTTGGCTATCTGGCCAAAAAAACAAAATGTAAAAAAAAAATTTTTAAGACAAAATGTCATGTAATTGTGATCTTAAATTTTTGAGTAAGAAAGTATAAAGTTGCAGTGCATCGCATCAAGTCAGTTGTCAAGTTATACCCCTGTTGCATTGCTTTCCTCTTCCTTTTATGATCGGCAGCTTCTCCTTGCTCAATATGGCTATTTGGATCCAGCACCCTTAAGAGTTGAGCCATCATTCATGAGCTTCAAGGTTCCCATTGCAACGATGATTTGTGGCTGAGCGACACAGTTTGACTTCTTTTTGAACCTTGTACAAATGCATGCTTGTGCCAGCTAGCAATTCTCGCTCTAGAGCAGGGGTGGGCAATTCCGGTCCTCGAGGGCTGCAAACCGGTTGGGTTTTCAAGATAGCCCTAATGAATATGCATGAAAAAGATTTACATATGACTGAGGCAGAGTGCATGCAAATCTCTCTCGTGCATATTCATTATTAGGGATATCCTGAAAACCCAACCTGTTTGCGGCCCTCGAGGACTGGAATTGCCCATCCCTGTTCTAGAGCAATGACTAGGCATACTCTCCTTCCTAGTATCCTCAGCCCCGGCTACCCAAAGATTAGGAGTCTGGGATTATGAACTGAACCTGGCTCTCGCATAGCAGCAAGGAGTATTACAGTTAGCCCCACTATAAACTTTAAGAGATATCTGTGTTGTCAGTACATTTTTATAGTTTTACTACAGTGGTTATGTATATCCACAGACAATTTCAGGTAAAACCAAAGAACTTATTCAGACACCTTTTGTTCTGCTGATCATGTCCTTTTTTTATTCATGAGATATATTTAAATACATTTGGTTTCATGAACCAGGTTTATTACATACCGTAGTTTGGCTACCCTGAAAACCCAGATCTAACTAAGGGTTTTGAGGACCAATGTCATGGGATCCAATACAGTCATTTTTAGAAAATGACAAACATCGATATTCATTGTGCATATTCTGAAAAATAGATGTAGTTGAGGGACTCGGAAGGATCACATTTGGATGCCACTGCACAAGGACAAGCATGTCCTTGTGCAGTGGCCTTGTATCTTTTTATTTCCTCGACACTGGTTAAAAGAAAAGTTATTGCACCCCTTGTTATATGTAAACCGGCATGATATGATTGTATCATGAATGCCGGTATAGAAAAGCTTTAAATAAATAAATAAAATATAAATGTTAAAGGCTGCCAGTCGAATGCAAGGGGAAAGGTTTAAACATTGTGCATGAAGGAGAACTTTTAAGACTATTTATCTTAGCTTGATGTCCTGTCATTTGAGCATTTGAGAAAATACCTTCTGAGCAAAAATCAATACTAAGCTTTTTGTTTTGTTTCAAAGATTATATTAAAACCTAACTTTTTATTTTTATTTTTTTTTAACCCTTTTCTTGGGCTTCCAGCTGAATCCATTGGACTATGGGTGTAATGAATTTTCATTTGCAACTATCCAAAGATTTTCCTATTTTATGTCCTCTCCATGGTCTCTAACCCCCCCCCCCTTTTTTTTTTTCTTTAGCCCAAACATCACAATGAAAGCTCCTGGCCAAGAGCTACAGATTGTCTCTTTCCAGAGCCCTCTTCTGTGTGCTCCCACTAGGTGTCACAGTTGTGCGTTGGGGGTAATTGCCTCTGCAATAATCCCCAGGCCTTGGAGGCCAAAGAACTTGAAGCAAGACCCTGGAGTTGAACCCAAGTCTTCAACATAAGTAGGGTCCTTTGTTTTCAGTTTTTTTTTATTCCTGGGAATTTCAATATAATAAAAAAAATATCGGGAAAATTGACTTTTCTACTGATTTCTTTTTTCTCCAGTTTGTTATAGCAGTCACTTTCTGCAGATTGATTTATTTTTGTTATAACATGGAAATTCCCAGGAAAAATAAAGTAGAATCTCAAAAGAAAAGTGCTTAAACATAAGCCACTGGACCCTCGGAAAACGAATCTCTTTAATGCATTGATTCTGCTTCCTGTAACTTTTGTTTAACATTCAGATGTGGAATAGCAAAATTCCATTTTACTTGAGCTTCTGATTCCTCCAGACCCAAACAGCTATTGAGTCCTCCCATAATTTAATTGAGAAGGAAGGTTAGCAGCTTGAAACACATTTTGAAAAACTGAAGTTTGAGCTAGTTGGATGTGATGTGCCGACAGAGAGCCAGCCGGTTCCACTGTGATGTTTTAATTACATAGGTTTGACACGATTTTCATCATGGAAAGTTTAGCTCTTAAAAATCTGATAGACGCCCACAATTCTCTGCTTTATTAGTTGCAGATTCTATAGTAGCAGAAGTACACGTCAGGCCATGCATAACGGTATACAACTGCGTATTGATTGTGCCTTTCCTTGCACTAGATTCTTGTGCTTGCCATGTGATTTGCTTACAAGGCTGATTCAGGTTTTTCTTCCTATTTATTCAGTTCAGTTTAGTTTAGTTTAAAGGATTTTCTGTCTACAGCAGGACATGAATTCAGATGTGAAACAGTAGAATTGGTGACCTTAATGCCTCCCCACTCCCAGCCTAAGACATTTCATTCGGGCCAAACTTTCACAGGGATGAAAGCTTTTATTGTTTTGCGTTCTGCTCAAGCAGCATCTGACTTGTTTCCAGTACTGCATAAACTGGCGTTTTTACCATTCACTGCGTCTGAAATGATACAAAAAGGGTTTATTTCTCTCTTAGATGAAGAGAAAGCTAAGCAGCTGACTCTGGAAGGTGTGCCTGTGGAATGTGCCTGGAGCTTTATTTGGACTCGGACTGTCCGCGAGAGTGTGACGGACACTAAAATATCTGAGCAGGTAAAGCCACAGCTCCCTGCGTTGTTTTTCCTTCCCACCTCCCTAAAAAATATTTTCATTTTGTGATAAACATCAAAATAAGTGCAAGATGTACCATGCTAAACTAAGATATGTTGAAGTCTGTTTTATATGCAGTTCCAAATTCTCTCAAACATTTGGGTGGCCTCAAAGGGTTAAAGCTGGTGGCTGCTTTAATAATCTTTCCCCCCCTTCCAATGTACTTGCCCTCTGAACTTCTCTCCCCTCCCCTGTCTCAGATATGGAAAAGCAGAGCAATATACCTTTTTCCTAGCAGAGGGTAGGGGGTGTATAAACTGGAGGAGAGGAAGGAATCAGATGTTAGGGGGATGCGGATGGGGGGGGGGGGGAGAGAGGTGGTGGTGTATTAGGCCCTCCCACAACATACTGGTGTTGCTCTTCTTCCTTCACCTATGCTGCTTTCTCTCTCCTAATATTGGCACCTCGCCAACAACTGCTGTCCGACTTTGTACCTGCAGACTCCCTGCTCAGCCGCTGCCACACCTGTAAGTTTGAGTTGTGTGGGGCCCGTACTCCCATGTTGCTCTCTCTCGTTAGAACAGCACAGGAGTACAGACGCTGTGCCGCTCAAACATGCAGATTCACATGACGGAGAGCAGGTGGTGAGTCAGACTGGCGAACAGGGAGGTCCTGATGGAAGAAGTTGTGGCAGGGATTCAGTGGGCACATTTTGTGACTGGTAGCCGTATTTGAGCCACGTGCTGAGCGTGTTATGTTTTTTTTTTTATTTCTAGTAAAAGACTTTCCTTTGTGTAAATTAATGTTGCATTGAGTCAGAAATGCCCAGCAGTATATAAGCAATGTTTAGTTTTATTTCTCATGTCACTTTCACAGGAGTTAAATCGTATGAGGAGTGAGCTTTTGGTGCCAGGCTCACAGCTGAATCTTGGAACACATGAATCAAAGATTCCCCTGCTTTTGATTCAGCAGCCAGGAAAAGTGACTGGAGAAGAGCGCCCGGGATGGGGAAGTGGCTGGGATATCTGTTTCCCAAAGGGTTGGGGTATGGCTTTCTGGATTTCTTTTGTAAGTGATGGTTTCATTTTCTTGCACAATACTGATAGCATAATACAATGTAGATTCACTTATAAGGGGATTCTCCTACTAATAATTCAAGATGGTCGATTGCCTCTGGTTTGGGAGTTATAAATTCACACAGATTGTAGGTGTTCTTACAGTACAGGGGGATGCCCTACTAGCAATCATATTACATGGCAGCTGCAGAGCAGTGATGTCAGAAATCCATGCTCAGTATGCAAAATGGAAGGCTTTGTGACCTCCCTAACAGCTCTGCAACTGCCAGTGCACAGTGATATTTACTTCTTCAAATAGTAGAACTAGGGGTTACTCCATGAAGTTAGCAGGGAATGCACAATGAAACTGTAATTCAGTGCTGAAGAATATGGTCAAGGTAGAATGTCTTGCTGCCGGGAGCTGGGGCTAAAGAACAGGGAATGGTCTGTCCTTCTTATCCTACTTGGCTCACATATTGTTTAGGTCTAAAACTTATCGTTAAGTAGTGGAGGATGGGATTACTGACCCCTGGCTGGATCATAACTCACCTTGAATTTTGAGCCAGGGTAGGTTGCTTTCATGTTCCCTCTCCTTGAAAATTATCATTTCACATTTTTCCTAAACTTTTTATGTTCACTTAGTTTAATACTTTAAGCTTACAATTTGTAGCAGTTCCTGCTGATTTGTGCCAAGTGAGAAATCACTTTGGCTCAGCTTCGTGGGTTGGATTGGATGATATTCAGTGCTGACACTTAAGAACTGTTTTGAGGGGCAGGACATTGTCGTAATAGTGTCCAGATGAATTATTAAAACAGAGGAACTGTGCCTGCATTGTGGATAATGTGGACCTACGGCACTTTGGAGAAAGTAGTAGAGCATGTAAAAGCAGCTGTTCAGAACTTTGGATAATTACCATGCTTAAGCTTTTTAGTATTTGATATTTTTTCTCAAAGAATTGTCCAATAGACGGTGGCTGCTTGTCTCCAGCCTTAACAGAACTGACTCTGGTACATTGCTTGGGGTACTATCGCAAAATCAGCATGGAGGCTTATGGCACTTTATGGACCAGATATCAGATTTACTGAGAGATAAGTTTACAAGAACAGGAGTTGTCATCGAATTCATGGACACTCATCCTCAAAAGCTTATATTCCTCAATAAATCTGTTAGTCTGCAAGCTGCCACCAGTCTGTGTGTCATTTTTTGTTGGTATGGATTAACATGGCTGCCCTTGTCAGGGTTATATAGTGTTACCGTACCACTTCTAAGGCAGGGGCAGCATCTAAAGAAAAAGAAAGTGGAATATCAAAGCTTAAATGCCTGTATCACTGCAAAACCCATGGATGCTTTTAATCTGCAGTCTTTACACCAATTTTTGAAAGAAGGAAAATGCATGCTGTTTGAAAATTGCCCTAGGAAAAAGTACCCGCAGAGATTTGTGTCTGCCATTTTTTTATGAATATTTTTTCCCCCACCAAAACTACTCCTATAGTTGTGAAAATCCCAAACTGTTTATGTAGTTTCCTCACCCCTCCTGCCCCCACTCCAACGTAACCCTGTCCTGAGAACCTTTGCTACCATGCAGATAAAAGTATGCACCTTTGTGGGACTATTCATAACATTTTACCCATATACAGTTGAGCTATTTTTCAAACTGGCAATTTACAGGGGTCAACCGCTTTTTACCTGTGGGAATTTCCTTTTTAAAATTACCCTCAAAACCCATTAATCATCCTGTGATCATTATCCCATAGTAATGAAGCAAAAGTAGTATTTCCTAGAGTGTAGATAGACTGACTCAGAACCAGTGGGTTATGCTCCTCTGTCAGCAGATGGAGACGGAGCAAGCTGACATCACAGTATATATATATTCCTGCAGTGATCCAGCCTGCCAGTATTCAGTCTCCAGCAGATGGTAGATGTGCATTTCCCTATGAGGATTGCTCCGGGTTTTTTGGAAGGAGAAATTTGAATTCAGAAAGTCCCGCTTTCCTGCGGTGATACCAAAGGGTCCTTCCCCGAGTTGAGAATTCCTAAGGTGATTTCCATGGTCCGTTAGATGTGTGCCTTGGTCCAGTAGTTAGGTTTCTTGGCGTGGACTTAGCTGTTCATTCAGCTGAAAGGCGGCGGGTGCAGGAGGCCGAGTGTGGCATGACGGCAGATGCCCTCCCCCCCCCCCCCCCCCCCCCCCCCCCCCCCCCCCGCTCCCACAGACCATCTCTGTACTCAGCGGGTAAGTGCTGAGCTCAGGCAAGGTTTAAATTTAAAAAAAAAAAAAGTGTTACCTTCTGAAACAGAGACCGGGGGTTTTAGGACTTCCTCCGGTCTCTATGCTTGGTGCGCCTTCCCAACGTTCGTTTTCGCTCCCGTTGGGGAACTGGGTAGCCTGGTGGGTTGAGCAGCCCCAGTGGGCTAGACCCCACAGTTCGGCTTTTTGCTTGCACGCCACAAAGTAGGCCGCCATGGTGTTTTTGCACATACCTGTGCGTGCTTTATTTCCCTCTACAGGCCATCGGTGTGCGCAGTGCATTGGCTCTGCACACGCGTTGTGTGCTCAGTTTTGGGCATGCCTTTTACGCGCAAAAATTATGAACTGTTTTGAATGCTTTAGCTTGGTGCACAAGATGTGCATGTGCCTTGCCGCACTTCTCCGGTGCTTAATTTTGCGCGCGAGCTGTTCAGATGCACGTTTACTACATAAGTATTATCAAGTTAAGTGTAAAACCTTGATAAGACAGGCGAAGAGAGAATTTGAAATGTAGTTGGCCGTAGAGGCAAAAGCTCATAATAAAAACTTTTTAAAATATATCCGAAGCAAGAAACCTATTAGGGAGTCAGTTGGACCGTTAGAAGACCGAGGGGTTAAAGGGGCTCTTAGGGAAAATAAGGCCATTGCAGAAAGGCTAAATGAATTCTTTGCTTCTGTGTTTACTAATGAGGATGTTGGGGAGATACCAGTTCCGGAGATGGTTTTCAAAGGTGATGAGTCAGATGAATTGAACGAAATCACTGTGAACCTGGAAGAAATTATTCAGGAATAAGCAGATAAGCACCGACACACAGTACTTAGGACAATACAGTAGAGTAGTCTATGAACCCCAAATCACAACTAGCATATTGATAACACTATATATGATAAATTTACCCGTAAAAGTACCTTCAGTACACTCGGTCATGACCCACTTCTTTAAAAATTATTTTGTCTAATGATATATTGTAACCGAACCTTTGACGGCACCTGTTACAATGTACTATAGTACACTTTTACCTACATTAAATATGTGCCTACATGTAAACCGATGCGATGGTATATAACTTAGCGACGGTATAGAAAAGATTTTAAATAAAATAAACAAATAAATAAAGATGTAGTAGGCCAGATTGACAAACTAATCAACTGGACCAGATGGTATGCATCCTAGGGTACTGAAGGAACTAAAAAATGAAATTTTGATCTATTAGTTAAAATTTGTAACCTATCATTAAAATCAACCATTATACCTGAAGGCTGGAGGGTGACCAATGTAACCCCAATATTTAAAAATAGCTCCAGGGGTGATCCGGGAAACTATAGACCAGTGAGCCTGATTTCAGTGCTAGGAAAAATAGTGGAAACTATTCTAAAAATCAAAATCATAGAACATATAGAAAGACATGGTTTAATAGAACACAGTCAACATGGATTTACCCAAGGGAAGTCTTGGCTAAAAAATCTGCTTCACTTTTTTGAAGGGGTTGATAAACATGTGGATAAGGTGAACCGGTAGAGGTAGTGTATTTGGATTTTCAGAAGGCATCCAACAAAGTCCCTCATGAGATACTTCTAAGAAAACTAAAAAGTCATGGGATAGGAGGCGATGTCCTTTCGTGTATTTAGCCAAGACTTCCCTTGGGTAAATCTATGGCTCCTCCCTCTTCCAGTCTTATGCTGAAGCACCGGGACTTGTTTCGGCCCCCTGTGGGTATTCTCAACAGGATTCCGGATGGCACTGATGATGAGCCAGATCCTGATTCCCTGGAGGATGGAGAAATCCCTCCGGGTCTGGAACCGTATTGAACCATGTTGCAGTTCTTTCATAGAGGTGAACTGCCAGCCCTGATTTCCCAGACATTAAAACAGCTGGGTGGACCTGGTACGGATGCCATGTCGGAGCCGAAGAAGAAACCCATTTTGGTTTTCTTGCGTAAAGCCTCTTGTTTTTTCCCTGTGAAGGATGCCATTCAGGAATTGAATGATCTTGAATGAGTTGTCCTAGAGGCAAATTTAAAGGGGATCGGACCTTGGAAGGCCTGTACCCCCTGGATCCAGCTGTGAGAGAGCAATTGCATTTTCCCAAAGTGGATGCACTGGTATGTACCGTCTCTAAGCGGAGAGCTAGGAGCACCCTTGAAGGATGTGCAAGATAGGATTTAGGCTATCCCTAAGCAAGCCTTTGAGGCAGTAGCAATGATTTTACAGATTGCTTCCTGTTGTGCCCTAGTGGCATGATTTTGTCTGCTTCTCTCTCAGGAGGTGGATAATTCTGGAGGGAATTCCAGAGCGGTTATGGAGCCCACTGCTGCCTTTTTAGCAGATGCATGCTGCGATTTGGTCCGTATCTCTGCTAGGGGAGTGGCTTCAGTGATAGAGACCAAGCATCAACTCTGGTTGCAAAATTGGTCAGTTGTCGCAGGCTCCAAAGTGAATCTTATGAGGATGCCCTTTAAAGGCTCGTTCTTCTTTGGGAATGAGTTAGAGAAACTGGCAAGTAAGTGGGGCGAATCTCCAGTTCCTCGGTTGCCGAAGGATAAGAAGCAATTGCAGCTCCCTTTTGGTATGAGGGGTCATCTCCTGGGATTCCAAGCGGTTTCGTCCCTTTTAGAAGGCTCAGCTTTTCAGTAGGTCTCAGTCCTTTTGACCCGACAACCCAAGAGAGGAACAGGCTCAGGTGGTGGATCTTCCTGAGCTTCCCAATAAATGTTTGCTGACCCACCTTCGGGAACAGGATTTAGGAGGACACCTCTCTCTCTCTCTCTTTTATCAGAGGTGGGGAGAGATCACATCTGACCACTGGATCCTGGAGGTGATACGAGAAGGATATGCGCTAGAATTTCGAAGTATTCCTCGGGAAGTGTTCATGTTGTCTCCTTGCCACTCTCCGCAGAAGAAGCAGGCAGTGGAGTTTATGCTTCAAAGGCTATTCAGGCTGAGGGTTGTGGTTCCAGTGCCCACGTCTCAAAGTATGGGGCAATATTCCATTTATTTTGTTGTGCCCAAGAAGGAGAGATCCTTTTGTCCTATCCTTGAACTCAAGAGGGTCAACCGTCATTTGAAGGTGACTTATTTTTGCATGGAAACCTTATGCTCTGTGATAATGACAGTGCAGTCGGAATTTCTGTCCTCCCTGGATCAGTCAGAGACCTACCTTCATATTCCCACCCATTTGGAACACCAATGTTTTCTGCGTTTTGCGGTGTTGGAGCACTATTATCAGTTTTGGGCGCTGCCTTTTGGTCTACCCACTGCTCCCAGGACATTTTCCAAGGTTATGGTGGTAGTAGCAGTGGCCTTGAGAAGAAAAGGGATCCTGGTGAACCCATACTTGCACAACTGGCTGATTCTTGACAAGTCTCAGAGAGCTGCCTGATGACACACAAGGCAATCTCCTTTTTGCAAATGCTCGATTGGGTGCTGAACCTGGCCAAGAGCAGTCTTCAGCCGTCCCAGTCGTTGGAGTATCTGGGGTGTGGTTCGACACAGGACAGGACAAAGCTTTCCTGCCGGTAGTTCGAATTGAGAAATTGATGTCTCAGGTATGTCAGTTGGTGAATACTATATGACCGATGATGTGGTCCTATCTACAGGTGCGCGGCTTGATGCAGCAACCCTGGAAATGGTGCCGTGGGCGAGGGCGCATATGCATCCTCTTCAGCACTCACTACTGTCTCGGAACCTGCAGTCTCAGGACTATACAGTTCGACTCCACTTGCCAATGGAAATCTGCTCTTCGCCTACAGTGGTGTTGCAGGAGGCTCATCTGAGAAAGGTAGTTTCCTTGTCCTCCCCGACCTGGTTGTACTTATGACAGATGTGAGTCTCCAGGGTTGGGGAGCTCACTGTCAGGCGCTGATGGCCCAAGGGCTTTGGAAAGCCAAAGAGTCCTGCTGGAGCATCAGTCACCTGGAAGCCCGGGACGTCCGGTTGGCATACTTGTAGTTCAGCCACAGACTGCAGGATCAAGGGGTCCACATGATGTCAGACAACGTGACGATGGTGGCCTACTGCAATTGCCAGGGAGGAATTAAGAGCCAGCAAGTTTCACAGGAAATTGACCAACTTATGGAATGAGCGGAAGGTCGCAGGAAAGCTCAGTGGTCCATGGACATAGACGCTCTCGTACAGGTCTGGCCGGAAGACAGGTTGCTTTATATCTTTCCTCCATGGCCCTTGCTGGGCAGGATAATTCGCAAGATCAAAGCCCACAGGGGAGTTGGTACCCTTAGTAGCATCAGACAGGCTTCCATGGTATGCAGATCTGTGAAGACTCCTGGTGGAGACCCCACTTCGTCTTCTGCCGCACATTGATCTGTTGCGGCAGGGACTGGTTCTTCATGAGGATCCAACTTGGTTCTGTCTTATGGTTTGGCCCTTGAGAGGGTCATCTGTTGAAGCGTGGATATTCTTCTTCAGTGATTGCCACCTTACTCTGCGCTCGAAAATTCTCCACTTCCTTAGCTTATGTGTGGGTCTAGAGAGTATTTGAGGCCTGGTTTGAGGAGCTTGGTGGTCTTCTTCATTAAGTTAAGATCCCATTCATTCTGAACTTTTTTGCAGGATGGGTTGAATAAAGGATTGGCCCTTAATTCCTTGAAGGTGCAGGTTGTGGCTCTTGTCTGTTTCAGAGGCCTGGTGAATGGTGGTTCCTTATCTCATCCTAAGGTGGCTGGTTTTTTGGAGGGAGTGAAGCATCTTAGGCCTCCCTTGAGGTTACCTGTTCCATTGGAGTCTTAACTTGGTGCTGAATTTCTTAGTGGGCCCTTCATTCCGAATGCTGCGGAGCCTGTCCTTACGGTTATTGACCTTGAAGTCAGTGTTCCTGGTGGCTATATGTTCTGTGTGTCAAATTACTGAGCTGCAGGCCTTAACTTGCCAGGAGCCGTCCCTTCATGTGACTCCAGGGGTATTATAGCTGTGTACTGCTCCATCCTTCTTCCCATTGTGGTCTAGAAATTTCATTTGAATCAATCCATTTCATTGCCGAACCTGGATAAGGTCAGGGATGCGGAGGAGTATAGTCTTCTGTGCCCCTTGGATGTCAAGAGACATGTCATGTGGTATCTGGAGATTTCTGAACCTTTCCGGAAGATGGATCGCCTGTTTGTCCTCCATGGCGAAAGTAAGCAGGGCACTCCAGCTTCACGAGCTACAGTAGCTCGCTGGATTAAGGAGGTGGTCACAGCCATGCATGTGAATGCTGAAAAGCCGTTGCCTACACAGATTCGGGCTCATTCCACTAGGGCTCAGGCACCGTCATGGGTGGAGGTTAGATTGTTGTCTCCCGTCGATATCTGCCGAGCTGCAACATGGTCCTCCTTACATACTTTTTCCAGGTTTTATTGTCTGGATGTGTAGGCCTGGGAGGATGCAGCCTTTGCATGTATGGTATTGACTGGACACAGGCAGCCTCCCACCCTGTTCGGGAGTAGCTTTGGTACATCCCACTGGTCTTGAGTCTATTTCATTTTCCTTAGTGTAGACGATGGACTTAGCTTCCTGTCCTCTGCTGCCGCATGAGTGTGTCAATAATCCTCCGTTGGGCTCCGGGTCCCAAGAGATTACTGGTAAGTGTTCATTCAGTCTCTAGTTTGGGGTTCCTAGATTCTTACGTGTATTCAGTGTTTCTTGTTGGTTGAATGCAGTTATGGCTGCCTAATGTCCTACATCGTGCCAACTTTAAGCAGCCAATAAAGTTTCATACTATAACTTCTGCTCATCAGAAACTTCTAGAGAGGTCTCCTTGAGTACAGTGTTCATTTCTGGAGACCACATTTACCAAAGGGCATTGAAAAGGTAGAGACAATCCAGACTAGGGCTACCAGAATGGTGCAAGGCCTCTAGTATAAGACATGCATTGACAAATTTAGAGACAGATGCACAAAAGGGTCCCCCCCTCCCTTTTTTTCAGGGTAATTTTCCAAACCATGTCAGCAGGTGAAACAGTGCCTTACCCACAGAAATGGGCTTTCACAAAGCTACCTGTCCTTTATGCAGGAAGGGCCTGCATGTGTGCATGCTTTTACTCGCAGGAGGAGGAGGGGTTCCTCGCAGAGGGTTTGCACTTCTGCACATATGTTGTTGAATTTTCAAAAGTGTTCATGTAAGTTTTCTTGGAAAAACTACCCGCAGACGTTAGCAGGTAAAAATGTGAGCAGGAAGGTTTATCCTAGGATAATTTGCAAAGGGAAAGCTCATGTGTATTTTCACTTTAAAAATGAGTTCAAAGTCTGAGGGTAAAAAGTACCTGCAGATTTTGCACCAATGTGGGCAGTTTTAAAATGACCGTTTATGGAGGGTGATTTTGTAACATCATGGATATTAGCTGGCTAATATCCATGTAAGTCTTATCAGTTTTCAAAATGAACTTTTGTGCATAAAATCTGGTGTGAAAAATTATACCAGCAAAATAATGCGCTCACAATTTCACCTCCTGTTAGGTGCACATAGTTTGCTGAGAGAATTTACATGCATACAGTTTAAATTCAAAATGTATGTGCGAAATGGCCAACCCTGCCCAGACTCCACCCTCTAGAACAGCGATTCTGAACCGCTGTGTCGCGTGCTACCGGTCTCCTGCTGCTCTTCCCTCCTCTTCCACTGCTGCTGTTGCCGCCTGGGCTATCAACATGTTCAAGCCCGGATGGGAATGGCAGCAGTGTTAGTGGAGGCTGGCATCTGCAGCTGGGCCTTTTCTTCTTCCCGCATCTGCCCTCGTGGCCCGGAACAGGAAGTGATGTACAGTGGGGTGCGCGGGAAGAAGAAAGAGCCATGCTGTGTGGAAAAGTAGCGGCGGCAGCATTGGCCCCGAGCAGTAGCGTGGGCCCAGAGCTAAATCTGAAGTAGCCGGCAATCGGCAAAGGAGACAGCAGAATTAGCTTCCTGTGGCCGATGGGAGTCAGGAAATGAGAGAGACAGCCAGCCAGCCTGTCTGTAAGTGAGAGAATGTATGTGTATTGAGAGTGTGCATGTGTAACTGTGACTGAGAGCCTGTGTATAAGTGAGAGCATTTGATTGAGATCTATGTAAGTGTGTGAGAGAGAGCGTATGTGTGATTGAGAGAAGCTGGTCAGAGGTGATGTGTGTATATAGGAGAGACAATGAAAGTGACTGGTCAGGGAGATGACTGGAGTGTGTGTGTGAGAGAAAGTGATTATGGGAATGAGAAGCCTGTGCATGTGGAGAGAGCTAGCATAGAAGTGAGAAACCTGTGGGTGTGGGTGTGTGTGAGACACAGCATGGGAGTGAGAAGTCTGTATATGTAAGATAGAACATGGGAGTGGGAAGCCTGTGTGTGTGTGTGTGCAAGAGAGAGAGAGAGAGACTGATCGGGAAGGTGACTGGTGTTTGTGTGTAAGAGAGAGACTGGTCGGGAGATGATTGGTGTGTGAAAGACAGAAACTGGTCATGGGGATGTGACTGATATGTGTTTGTGTGAGAGAGAAAGTGATTATGGGAATGAGAAGCCTGTGCATGTGGCGAGAGCTAGCATAGGAGTAAGAAGAGAGAGAAAGTGATTATGGGAGTGGGAAGCCTGTGTGTATGAGAGAGAGAGACTGATCGGGAGATGATTGGTGTGTGAAAGACAGAAACTGGTCATGGAGGTATCACTGATTATGTGTGTGTTGTGGGCCCTAAGGAAGAGGACCATCAGTACAGAGCTTCAGCCACTATTGCTTCTAGTGTGTGTTACTGGCCTGCATGGAAGAGGAGTAGGAGAGCTGCTGGAGGGGGTTAGTAAAGGTGGCTTTTTAAGTTTATTTTTCTTGATTGACTGCCATTTTAATTACTGAATATTATGTGATGTGTCTGTTTTGAAATATTTTATTGGTGTTTGGAGAATTTTAAATAATTTTTATGAGTTTTTAATTAGATATTCTGTTCATAGTTGTTGTGAAACATTTATTCTGCTTATTAGTATATTATTTCTGTGTTGGGATCTATAGCTGCTTGGCTAGTTCTGTTTGGTGTATTGGTGTTTAGGGCCTGATTTAATATTTGTAGTGTTGCCTTTTCATAGGTAGGGTTATTACTGTTTGAGTGCATTCCATAATACAGGTGTAACTGTGTGTGGATTAGTTTAAGTGCATTACTGCAGATCCTGGGAGTATGTTAGGTCGGTTCGGTGTATGTGACAGAGGTGAGGTATTTTACTAGCATGTAAGCGTTTGTATCCATCTTATTTGTTGTATTTTCTCAAGAGGACATGCATTGGTGATAAACTGTTGTTTTTTCATAAGTAGGGATATTGAGTCTGGTAGTAGGAGTTTGTGTTGCTGTTACTGCGATGACACTAGAATCAGAATATCTTTTTTTGTAAGGTGAGTTGTATGGGGAATGTCATAATTCTGCTTTACATCCATGATTGTGGATGCAAACTGTACTTTTACATTTAGCCCTATGATGGTCATGTGTTCAGCGTGTCACGCATGTGAGAACCATCTGTCAGGTTTGTCCCGACAGAAAAAAGGTTGAGAACCACTGCTCTAGAACACTTGGCCCCTGCATGTGTAAAAATACGCACTTAGGGTGAATATTCTGTTTTTAATTTTAGCCTGCAAATGTATTATTGATTTTAATTTGTTTATGATTTATTTATTAATTTTGTATCATGATGATTTACATTTTATTGTTTACCGCCTAGCCCAGTAATAGTTGTTACATGCGGTTTATAAATATTTTAAATACATATGTGCACAATTTTGCCTGCATATTGGTTGTGCACCTTTCTAAAAGAGCATTTCTTTGAAAATGACCCTTCCTGTGTCTGTGAGAAAATTGCTTAGTACATCTGGCATCTCAAGGAGCTGAAGATTGATTTTTCTAGAGAAAAGAAAGGAAAGGGGAGATATGCTGCCAACCATCAAGCAGGCTTCCATAAAGTGCCAGGAGGTAGCATTCTTCATAGGACAAGAAGCTCGAGGACAGAGGCGGTCGCCACATGAAGCTGAAGGGAGGGAAATTTGAAAGAATGTGAGGAAATAGATTTTCACTTGGAAGGCTCTCCAGCAGAGGTTTTAGGAGTCTTACAGTGGCAGGATTTGAGCATGCCTGGACCTTAGTGGCACAGGGAGGGAGAACACCACAGCTAAGAGTAGGAGCTGGGATGGTACAAATGGGCAGGCTGGGTGGAATTATTAGGAAAAGAATGGAGAATAAAACAGAGAATATCATAATGCCTCTGCATCACTCCATGGTGAGACCTCATCTTGAGTATTGTATGCAATTCTGGTCACCACATCTCAAAAAAACATACAGCAGAATTAGAAAAGGTACAGAGAAAGGCACCCAAAATGATAAAGGGGATGAAACGATTCCCTTACGAGGAAAGACTAAAGAGGGTTAGGTTTCTTCACCTTGGAGAAGAGATGGCTAAGGTGAGATATGATTGAGGTCTATAAAATCATAAGTGGAGTGGAACGAGTAAATATTTCCATTTGTTTACTCTTTCAAAAATTATGAAGACGGGGATACACAATGAAATTATTAGGTGATACATTTAAAGCTAATAAGAAAATGTTTTACTCAACGCATAATTAAGCACTGGAATTCATTGCCAGAAGAAGTGGCAAAAGCTATTAGTTTAGTTGCATTTACAAAACGTTTGGACAAGCTCCTGGAGGAAAAGTCTATAAAACATTATTAAGGTGGAGTTGCAGAAATCCACTGCATATCTCTAGGATAAGCAGCATGGAATCTATTTAACCCGTGGGATCCTGCCAGGTATTTGTGGCCTGGATTGGCAACTGTCAGAGACAGGATTCTGGATTTGATGGACCTTTGGTCTTACACAGTATGGCAAATCTTATGTTCTTATGCCCTTTATAACATAAATAACATTGTTGGAAATACAAGAAGTAGAGGATTTTAAAAAGAAAAGACTCAGCAGTTCGTGGATGGGTGAAAATGGTTCACTTCAGAGACAATCGGCATTCAGAGCACATACCACAATGAGCATATCCAGAAATTGGTCCAGGGCAAAGAGGAGACCAACATATCATGAAGATTCCTTGCACACTTATATGCAAATAGAGATGGTTTTTAAAAAAAATTCTGCAGTTAAAGACCAGTGTGACTGAATGATCTCAGAAACTGCCATTGTATGACCATTATCTGGTAATGCGCAAACAAGTTGATCCACGTCAGCAGAAAGTTTTTTCTGCAACAAAACTACTTTATTAATAAATGGAGCCCTTCTATAAGACCTTTTCAAAATGGACATATAATAGCTCCTTTGCACAAATCGCTGAATCAGATCTAAGACTTGAACCTAGTAATCCAGGGGTGCCCAACTTCAGCCCTTGAGAGCCACAGACAGGCCAGGTTTTCAGGATATCTACAATGAATATGCATGAGACAGATTTGCATGCACTGCCTCCTTTGTATGCAGATCTGTCTCATGCATATTCTTGAGAATATCCTGAAAACCTGGCCTGTTTGTGCCTCTCAAGAACCGGAGTTGGCCAACTCTGTAGTAATCTGAGACCATTGAAACATATACCATACCATGTGCAATCGGAAAAACTGGTCAGTTGGGATATTCTTTCAACCGCCGTGGATGACAGCTGTCAAATCGAAGAAGGACGTTCCAGTCAGAAGGCTTCCTATAGATTTATGCCATCAGAGGTAACCCATACCCACATATCTAAAAAAGGAATCTGGTAATAATCATATATATATATATATATATATATATAATTTTATTTTATTTATTTAGAGTTTTTATATACCGGCAATCATGAAACATATCTTTCTGGTTTACATAGAACGGGGGTGCAATAAATACATAGAACTTAAAAACATAGAACCAGAACTGAGGTGACAGAAGGTACAGTTACATTTAACAATGGAGGCCAAACTTGGAGAAGGAAAAAGAGAAGAGAGGATAGAAATGGTTAAACAATGTACAATTTAAATGTAGTATACAAAATAAATGTTATATACAAATGGTAAGGTGTTTTGGTAAGGTAAGGTGTATGTATATATATATATATATATATATATATATATGGTAAGGTGTATATATATAAATATATATATATATGGTAATGGTATATATATAATATATGGTAAGGTGTATATATATAAATATATATATATATGGTAATGGTATATATATAATATATGGTAATATATATATAATATATGGTAATGGTATATATATATATATATATATTTGGTAAGGTAAGGTGTGTATATATATAAATATATATATATATATATATATATATATATATATATATGGTAATGGTAAGGTGTATATATATAAATATATATATATATATATATATATATATATATATTTATATTTCATATATATATATATATATATTTATATTTCATATATATATATATATATATATATATGAAAAATGAAGATTAGGGTCACAAGCATTTAAAGTCATAAACTCAAAAATGTCACAGCCCTTCCCTGCATATCAAAAAAAAATATCAATATACTTAAGCCAAACAATGATGTTAGTCCAAACATGGGGTGTATATACATACCAATCCTCAAATTCTGACATATCCAGGCATCAATATTGGGGCCATAATAGCCTCCATCATAGTGCCTTTTAACTGTTGATAGAATATTACTGACTTTTTGGTTACAATGTGTGTGGGATTTGTTAGAATATTTGTTTTATTTTTCATTTGTTTCTGTATTGTCATATTTGCATTATAAAGATATTTTGTAAGATTTCTTTGAACTGATGAAATTTATAATGTGGAAATTTGATGTAAAATAACGTGTACATTTATAGGTTAGATCTTAACACCACATTTACTGAATAAGGCAGATTTTAGAACTACAGAATTCGATACCTAATTATGATGATACCTGAGGAAAATAAGCATGCTTTTATTAGAGCTTTAACTGTGATTTTTCTGATCCTCCTATAGATATACAGAGGCGCACGAGCTGGAGGTTTACAGCAGGGTTTGCAGCACTCGCAGTACATAGGAGTACCTCATATTGTGAGTGATTTCCCAGACTGCCCTGCTGGAATCCAGACTGCCAAGGATTTAGAGAAAGATCTTCTTGAAAAATATAAGAGGTAAAGAGCTAATTCAGTTTTGTGTTTGTATTTTATTTGTGCTGTTTACACACACAAAATACAAAAAAAGAGCAAGAAATTCAACAAAAACCCCCAAGTAACCACACCAATTCAATGGCAGAACCGGCACCATGAGACGGCCCAAGCCTATCATTGGGCTAGAACCACAGATCCTGCATTTTCCTACTTCGCTATGAGCTGAATAAGGCCAAACCTTATTAAAATTCCTAGCGGAAATCGGGGATCTGAAGCCACAATGTTTTTTTTAGTGTGTGAAGCCCTCTGAAACCAGTCGTCAACCTTTGGGTAAAAGACTAGTTTTCAACGCATCAAAAATGCTCTGCAAGCTGAGAAACAACCCTGTTTTTTTTATCTCTGCAAATCCTTAAATCCTGCATAGCCTAGGGTAATTTTTTAGCTTTGAAAAGACTTAAGACCAAAAATAAAATTTTTCATTCAGCAGCAGAAGATACATCCACTCATCCCCGCCAACAAGCTGGGAGTTCCCTCATCTTCATTTTGCACAACTGCTGTGATGCAATGTGTGCCCTTTGTATAAACCTATATTGTTTGACCTGATTCTCTTCTGGACTAAATCTGTGGGCAAAATAGGAACCTAGACATTTTCAGACCAGTGTTTACCTCGAACCCTGTGTCTAGCAATATTGTGAGGTTACAAACGTTTGTAAATATCCATGAACCTGGGCAATCATATGATGGTCTAAGGCTGTTAATATTATAGAGATACGTGGATGGGTTGGCTTATCCTAATAGAATGGGAGTCCTAACCATAGGCCAGTCAGGACAGTGACGAGATATCAAAGCATCGCACCATGTCCTTGAACAAAAACGTGTGTGTGTCTGTGGGTGGATATGTATATAGCTGAGGATCCTGGTCTCTCGAGATGTTTTCTTTCTTTCTTTCTCTCTCTCTCTCAGGGTCCTCAGCTGTATGCATTGAACGTTGTTGCTTAGACTATAAATAACATTAGACACTCTCAGCACTCTATAATGGTGCTCCTTGTCTGAACATGCCGTGGAGCTTAAAAGAATAAGTATAATTTTCTTTTTTTAAGCTAATTTAGCTAATACTTAAAACACAAATTAGTGCCCCTCCTTTTTTCTGATTTTATATATCAATCCTAAAATGCTGAGTGGTTATAGTGAGGCAGATATTCAGTAAAGCTGAGCTCCTACACACACAAATATAGGGCCCTGAATATAGGCTTGCTATTCATTTGCCTAGATTTAGGATAAGCTAGGTTTCTAGTGTTGAAAATCCCTGTGCTAACTCTGCCCCTACTTCTTTTCACTAGGCTCCTAAATTTAGGCATTCAGCCCTAACAAATTTTCAAATGGAACAATTAAGGAAGCCAAAAGTTAGGAGCCTAAACACTTTGAAAATTGGCCCCTGTGTTTTTGGAAAACTTCTATATGACCATGCTCACCCTTGTGAACCTAAATAACCTGGCATATTGCTCTATTCATTTCGGCAGAAGCTTCCACTGTTGCATATGAAGCATGAATACAGCACATGCAGCTAAAGAATGTACGTAGGAGGAGGTTTTTAGACATTGTAATACGGATGCATGTCATTCATATCCCAGAAAAGTAAAGATCTACTAGGACAACAAATTGAGGATACCAGGAAATATCAGTGGGATAAACATGGAGGATCCTGAGCTGCGAAGAAGTGAAGGGAACACTAAAGATCATCTGGGGACTATGGCGTTGTAACCAGAAGTAAATTGGGATCAATGGATGGCCATTACAATCAGAAACATTGCCGGGGAATATGATGCCCTGGGCAAAGGTTGCTGTCTGCGCCCCCCTCCCTTATGGCACTTACCGTCCCTGTTTGGCTGCACGGATCCCATGGCCCACCCCCCACTGGAGCAGGCTGGCCCACTATTGGCACAGAGAGCACGGATGGATAGGCAGCGGGCTAGGCTGCAGTTGGCTCATGAAGCATGCAGGCAAGTCTGGGGGGTGGGGGAAATGTAGCTTGCCCCTCTTGCCGTTAGTTCTCCAGGCGGGAGCCCATTTTCCTCACCCATTTCAACAAACCTGCTATCTGCTGTCATATTTTGCCTTTCAAGGGTTGATACTTTGAAGAATCCAGCTAGTGCTGCTGCTTTAATTGCTGCTCAGCTCTGAAACCTGGGGAGACGTAGGTTAAAATACCATCTCTGCCAAAAATCTAAAATAAGTGCAAAGCATGACTAAAAAGGAGGCAAGAAATAAATCTAAGATAAGATTTGTGTGTTAGAAATCTTCAAATTCTTAGTTAACCAATTTAGACAATATAATTTAAAGCATAAGATCAATGGTTTCATGCTTTCTTGACTATTTTGTGTCTCTGTTTCCTTTTTGCTATTGTAGTTGGGATTCAGTTTGTGCAAGAGCTCTTTGTCTGCTCTGACAATGATTGAGGAAGTCCATTGTTTCATGGAATTTTTTTTCGTGTATAATTGTGTATATTTTGTCTGTTTGTGTTGGACTTCCATGTTTTATATGTTTGGTAATTTTGTATTGTTAATTATTGATTGTTATTTTAACTGCTAACTATATATTTAATGCTAAACCAATGTTAAGTTTTATTCTTGGTTTAATGCTGTGTTATAAGTAGAAAAATACAGCTGTTTTCTATTCATTTTAGACGGCCACCTGCAAAGAGGGCAAACTACGTCAAGCATGGTACCCTGGCACCTTTCTTCAGTCCTTGGGAGCAGCTCACACAGGACTGGGAAGGAAGGTGCAAAGCTCCTATAGCTTCTCATACTGATGCTTTTGAAGACCTCCAGATCTCCAGCGGTCTGAACCTCGATAATGCAGAAGCTGCTTTGGCTGAGATGGGAAGCTCTGAACAATCTGTGGTGGATGTGAAAAAAAGTGCCCTACCATATGATGCAACAGGACCTGTGGGAAAATTCCAGGATGTGTGCACAGAAGTAGTTAAGAGTAGTGCCTTCTGTGTAATCAGGTAGGAGGATGCAAATAACTTCATTAGGGTGGCGTGAAAAGCATGCCAATAATTCTTTTAAGCAATAGTAAAATTTCTTCTGGTTGCTTTTTGATTATTTTAAACTCTAGACACGGTATTGATTCTGCTTGAGGCAAAGCAGAACCCAGTTAACGCCTTGCCATTTAAGTGATGTGATACAAACCTCGTGGAAGCAGTAGAGTGTGCAAGGGCAGGAATTCTACATTCTGTTTAAGAACATAAGAACATAAGAAATTGCCATGCTGGGACAGACCAAGGGTCCATCAAGCCCAGCATCCTGTTTCCAACAGAGGCCAAAAATCAGGCCACAAGAACCTGGCAATTACCCAAACACTAAGAAGAACCCATGCTACTGATGCAATTAATAGCAGTGGCTAATCTATTCCCTAAGTATAATTGATTAATAGCCATTAATGGACTTCTCCTCCAAGAACTTATCCAAACCTTTTTTGAACCCAGCTACACTAACTGCACTAACCACATCCTCTGGCAACAAATTCCAGAGCTTTATTGTGCGTTGAGTGAAAAAGAATTTTCTCCAATTAGTCTTAAATGTGTTACTTGCTAACTTCATGGAATGCCCCCTAGTCCTTCTATTATTCGAAAGTGTAAATAACCGAGTCACATCTACTCGTTCAAGACCTCTCATGATCTTAAAGACCTCTATCATAATCCCTCTCAGCCGTCTCTTCTCCAAGCTGAACAGCCCTAACCTCTTCAGCCTTTCCTCATAGGGGAGCTGTTCCATCCCCTTTATCATTTTGGTTGCCCTTCTCTGTACCTTCTCCATCGCAACTATATCTTTTTTGAGATGCGGCGACCAGAATTGTACACAGTATTCAAGGTGCGGTCTCACCATGGAGCGATACAGAGGCATTATGACATTTTCCGTTCTATTAACCATTCCCTTCCTAATAATTCCTAACATTCTATTTGCTTTTTTGACTGCTGCAGCACACTGAGCCGACGATTTTAAAGTATTATCCACTATGATGCCTAGATCTTTTTCCTGGGTGGTAGCTCCTTATTTCAGAACTTTATTGCATCACCAATAAGGACTTGTAAATGTACATCCTGAGAGCTCCACATCATTTTTTAATATTAGTTTGCTTTCACTTTATTTGGATTTCAGGTTTCCAGTTGCGGATTACAATAGTTATTACCTCTATGCTCAGATATTTCCTCTTAAGCCCTTGTTGGGTTAAAAGGAAATCTCTTAAACAGCACAGCATAAAATTAAAAACAAAATCTTGTCCTTTTGTTTGATGCCTTGTTTGACAGACAAAAGAACATTGAAATAGCAGTGAAAAATTTTGGGAATTTGATATCAACTGCCCTGCATTCCTGTGATGCAATGCAGGTGTCACAGTATCCAGAACTGGATGCAATACCATGGCCTGGCTGCCCCAAACAGACGTTAATTTTGGAGGAACCCAAAAAGTGTACAGAAAAGCAGAAAATACTGCTTTTCTGTACTTCCTAAGACATAATATTGTGGCAATATTAAGTCAGAGGAACTGAAAAATTAAAATATCCCCCCCAAAAAAAGGGTGCCGGTGGTCAGATTAGGAACCGAGACACTCCATTAACAAGCGTCCATTTTCCTAGCCTGTGGCTGTGCACAGGTTAGGAGAACGGATGCTCTAAAATTGATCATCCGTTTCCCTAACTGGCTGACAGCTACTTCTCCCAGGTGCCCGCTGCCAAGGAGGTGCTAGGGACATGCAATTTCCCCTAGCGCCTTCCTTTTTACTGCGGCACTCAATTTAAATATTAAATTGGGCACCCGGGATAGGTGGATCAGTGCGCGTTAAGGGAGCTGGCACTCAATCATGAGCACCCATTTAACGCGCGCCAACATTGCATCGGACTGTTAGAGATGTCGGACACAGGGCGAGAGCAATTATTGATGCAGAAGAGTTTGATACCTTGGAAATTATGAATTGTTAAGTGTAACTGCCTGCTAAGCAAGGAGATACTATTGCATTTGCAGACTATTGTGAAATTGTACAGAGTTCCCCCACTACTGTTGCCCACAGACTTGAAAAATATAGCTGTGTTCTGTTCGTGTTGTCAGAAGATATTAGTCCAGTCTTCTGGCTTTTGCCCCGATGCAGCCTGGCACTCTGTCCTGCATAATGCATTGGGATGTGCTAGGTGGAAACTAGGGCCAAGTCATGGCAAGGAGCAGGCCAGCTCAGGGCTAGTGCTGAGGCCCTTCGGGAATCCAGCTTCTGCTCTTCTGAGCTGGGAGTGCTGTGGAGGCAGCATTCACAGCCCCTTTTCAGAAGAGGACATTTCCATCATGCAACAGTGACAATTCGTTGTTGGAACTCTGAGTGTATATGTACTGGATTTCAGAGGGAGCTGCAATCTATGGCCTCTGAGAACTATTCTTTGATGGTTGGGATAGAGTGGAAGAGGTTAGTTTAAAATTGTGGAAAACCCTGGTACGATGCGAATGAAGGCTCACTGTGCTACAGATCAAGGTGAAGCTATTTCTGGTTGGGCTTGGTAGCCTTGGTGAGCACAAGCAAACTGCTGGGCCTAAGAAAATAAAGAACAGTCCCATGGAGTTAGGCTGGTTACATAGCAGATTTCTCAGCCACAAAGACATCGATAAGATGAGTCAGATATGAAATTCCTATATCTGTTGTGAATCTGGAAAAGTCATTTGGCGAGATGGACTCATTTTAAATCTGTGGTTGCCAAAGATAATCTGACTACTGCCAGAAGGACTGAAAATCTTTAGAACTGCACTCGGTTGAAGGATGTTTGGATGACTGCATCTTTCTAAGATGGAACTATTTAAAAGGTGTTTGGTAGAATGTCTTCGGTTCACAAGGGAGAACTTGCCATCCCTAGTGAAAACAGTTTCCATTCCAACAAAATCTTCTGCGCCCTCGCAAATGCTGTCATTGACACAGGACTGGAATTATTCATCTGCTGAAGAGTTCAGAGTAAAGGAACCTCAGTAATTACATTTGTATCGGATCCTGACAGGAGCCTTGTTATGCGGCTTGCCTTCCAGATTGTTTCTAAGCTTTATAAGAGTTGACGTGAGAATTTTTCCTGGTGTATATCTCGTATGTCGGAAGAGGAGGAAAGATTTCTTAGCTAGGCGAGCTAAGGTTGTTAAATTAGGTGCTACTTTCACCTTGAAATATCCAGCTAAAAGTTATGTTTCCCATAAAAATGTAGACTGTCTTCTGGGATTCTTTGCAGCTGTCTGATTTCCTATCACAATGTATGTAAACCACCTTCTGCAGAATCTCATTCCCTGAGCGGTGTTAATTCAATCTCTTCCGAGAACTGAATTAAATGTGGGCAAGTAGAATCATTGATTGATGGTTCTTCATTCTTTTCTCATAGCTTTGACATGTAGGTTGTGTAGCTGGCCTGCCATCTTTTTTTTTTCTTGTTTTTGTTTTGTTTTTGGCATCTTGCCCCTGCTGAATGCAGATCTCAACTTCGAAAGATATAGGGTTGTATTTTTTGTCTTTGCAATTTGGCTGTATCTTTGCTCTTTGTATGCATGGCTTTGTGAGAGTAATCTGTTTTGTAACATCCATTTGTAAATGTAATAAATATAAAATGTTAAAAAAAAAAAAAAGAACCAGTTACTAAGAGTAAACCCTGGTAGAACATGGGAACTTTTTCCGAAATGGGAGGGGGAGGAATACCTGGAAAAGTAGAACAGCAGCGCCTTATTTATAATATACTTTGAGCTTAAGAAAAATAGGAAGAGAAAAAATAGTGCAGAGGGCATGGGGAAGAAGAAGCCAGGCAGCAAAAACAACTCCCCACCTGTGTTCCTGCTGCAGATAATATAGGGAGGGAGGAGGAGCCGATTGGAAGGAGGAAGGGAGAGGTGAGGAGTTGTGCGAGTGCCCCCCTACTTCCCCAGGGGATAGATGCTGAGGCAGGGTTGCCAAGTTCTGAGAAATCAGATTAATAACTCTTCTGGGATCTCTGATCCTAGTCTTCCCCAGCAATTGAAACTCCAAGGGGTGGCCGCCCCTCCCAGAAGCCATCTGGGTGATTTCAAATGTTATATGTGACCCTTCTCTTAAAAGGTTTGGGGATGTCTGATGTAAAATAAAGAACACTTTCTGCAAGTATCCTCAGCTACCTCCACAGGGGCATTTCCTGCCAAGAAATGCCCCTCCTATCAGTCGTCATTACCTGGATATCCTTTCTGGAAAGTAGTTCTTACTATCATAAGATAATTTGGGGGGTTTGTGTAAGATTTTTCTTGATTTATTTTAAACAGCCAAAGATACAGATGTTGCAGAGTGCAGAGGCCATGAAGCGGGGCAAGTTCTGGGAAGTTTATGGGACCAACAAAACATAGTGAATGGTGCCAAACCAGCAGAAACTGCAGCGGTGCAGGCTGGAAGCAGCCAGAAGTGCAAATATCAAACAAAGGCACTCACAAATCACTAAAGAATTGCTTCAGAGGTACCAGGAAAATGGGGTTTATTCTGAAACTGTTAAAATGATGTATTGCCATGGCCACATGCCAGAATTTGCAGACCACAAACATAGTAAGCCTGATATAATGTTTAAGGTCTGTGAGTTATGGCATGTGGCCATGGCAAAATGTCTTTTTATATGATTTTGGACTAAAAAAAATACTTTTGTGGTGCCTTCATTCCAGTAGTTCTGTGATTTGCAAGAGCCCCGACTTCTTTAGTCACCTAGAATGCATAATAATCTGCTTAAAATGAAAATGGGCATTTTATTTAGGGTATGCAGTGTGTTGTAAGAGTGAACTCTTTCCCCGGGATCCTTTGTTCAGTATGGGCAGTACATGTGTAATCTTTACATGGAAGCCTGTGCGTTAATAGAAGATTATATTCTTTTACATTTTCAATCTAGGAGCAGAAAATCCTTAAGGCAGCTGTCAGCCTGGTGTCGCCCTTCTTCAGGGAGAGCTCGGAGAGGATACCGTGCTTCTCAAGTAATGCAGCCGGGAATGAATGCTGCATCCTCCGCGCTGCTTCTGAGCCACTACCCACGAGCACTGGCCTGGATCAGACTGTCGCTGCTGAGAAAGGGTAGTCCGGAGCTGCACGCAATGATCTGCATTCCGGCAGAGGAGGATTTGCTCCAGCTGAGGAAGGACCAGCTCTACTGTGGCCCTCGGGAGCCCAAGCACAGGGATGTATTCAAGCACAAGGTCCTGAAACTCAAGAAGAGCAAGAAAAGAAAAACTGGCGCGAAGGGTGCGGGGAGCGGTGCGTCTGGTGCCCCGGAAACCTCTGCCGCAAGAGCTGAGCACGCAGACCTGACCCTTGGCTTGTGGTCAGCCCCTCTTCCGGACGTGACGTCTCACTGCTCAAGGGTTCTTTTAGGGTTTGCCGCTCATGGCGACTTCTCCTTAGCCGCAGGATGTGGCGAAGCTTTGGGGTTTGTTAGTTTAACAGGACTTCTGCACATGTTAGCCAGCCAGCCGGCTGATGAGAAGGGGCTTGTTCTGATCCGGAATCCAGCCTCGTTGCAGTACAGATTTGGGAGGCTTACAGTCGATGTCTAAGAATTGTCACGAGTGTAAGCTGTAGAATACAGGCCAAGACTGGAGAAATCTTTTCTGGTGAGGTTCCGAGGTTTAAGGGGCTGGATTTCAGTTTCGGACAAAGTGCAAATAAACTAAAGGCAGGTTGGTTTGTACAGTTATGAAATAGTGTGCCCCGGGATTTAATTTCCTGAATTGCCTGGGAATTTCCAGAGAAAAACAGAGATAAATCAGTGTGGAACTTTTCCGATGCTTAAATTTAATACTCGGGGGCAAAAATCCCACGGTGCTTTTGCATGATTTTTCCGTGGAGGTGGGTTCCCTCCCCCCCCCATCCAGAAGGTGCAGGAAATTTTAAATCCTCAGGCAAAAGTTCAGTATAAAAAATTTTGCACACTTGTATTCCCGCTTTTTTCCCCTTTGGCTCTGCTTTTGCTTAAAATGTCAGTCTGGCCCTTAAAGTTCAGTTTATCTGACAAAAGCTGTTTCCTGCCCAGATGAGGTAAAGCTTTGGATGCTATAGAATGGGAAGAGAATTGAATTTCTTGAAACTAATCTGTCCATTGAACTGGATGATGTTTACATTACAAAAGGGCATGTCCTTAATGAACTGCCTAATGAGCTTTAAATCAATTGTATGCAGCTAGCAATGAAATACAGAACTTTTAGCAGATGAAAGCAAGGAGAGTAGGTCTCTTGAGGGATGAGAATTTATTGCAATAGTTTTTAATTGCAATAAGTGTACAATGTCTGCAGCTCACTGGGAATGGCTGAAGTTTTACTCTATTAGAAAAACTCCGTGGCTCTAATTCTGTATTCGCAGTATGAATCTGACAATGGGACTAATGCAGTTAATTAAATGACAAAATATGATTTCTGGGGACAAATTCTCATCCTGTGGAACTTGATGGTAATACCAGCAGAATTCAGAGGTATTTATTTCCTTACGGGTCCATAACATGAATTGTTCAAAAATAAGCTTGACTATTAAAAGCAATTTATATGTTGTTTTTTTCATTGTAGCTGGAAAAAGCCTGTCTAGCCAACAGTGGGGTTTTTTGCCTTTTACAAGGGGAAAATTATTTGTCATTCATAAATTTAAGAATGTTATAAATGCTAGAGCACAGTAATAAATCCTACACAACAGATGTGAGAGAAAATGATATAATTTGAATTCAGTTAGAAAGAGTGATATGAACTGTAAATTATTTCCCTATTCGTGACAATAGGTATATATATATCCCAAACTGAGAGAGAGATGAAATATCATGTCCTATGCAACAATTCTTGAGCATGCAAACCGAGGGTGTGGGGCTGGTATTTTAAAAGGATACCTCTTCTCTATTCTTCCCCCCCCCCCCCCCCCCCCCGCCTCACCTCCGCTGAAAGACAAGGCGCAAAACTGGGCCACAGAGAGAGCAAGGAACATTTAAATCTTCAGGTTTGATTGACGATTGATTTTCCCAAAATCCTGTAATTCATGGCTTCCCAAACTTGTCTTAGTGACCACTCAGTCTAGTTTTCAGGAGATAAATTAGCACCCAGAAAATATTTATCCTGCATGGTCGTAAATTTCCTGAAAGCATATTCTGGCTTTGGAGTCCCAGAACAGGTTTGATGAGCCCCATCTTCCATCAACCTGAGATGGGGAGCACTGTATGCAGGGCAGTGTATTTTGGGAAGATTGCTCCATGAAAAGTTGTCTTCTAATGTACTGGTTGCTGACTCCTACCAACCCCCACCATGTGTCATACTCCCACTAGCTTTATGCGGATATAGCAATAGGCTGGAGCCAGACACATCTAAACAAAAATCTCTTTCCATTTAAAAATGTTCTTTTTTCTGACCCTGTGCTTCTCTTTGCCTCCCTTTCTAAGGGGAAGGGACGGAGGTGCCCTTTAAATTGTCTGTTTTTCCCTGGCATGTTTTGTTTTGTTTTTTTTAATCTATCCTAATGACTTAATAAAATGCTGGAAAATGAATTAAAATGTTATATGCAAACTGTAGAAGCTGCACAGCATAGTGAGAATGTTTTGTGCTTGAGACTTATTCACAGCCCCATAAGTATTAAATATCATACCATGGCAGTAAAATAAACTAAAGAAACCTAGTCTCTTGTGTCTTTTGTATTAATCTTGAATTACAGAATTAACCCCATTCTAATCCAAGCACTAGTTACATAGGACTAATTTTAATATGAATGCTAGACAACACTGCTTGACTTTGTAGGGCTGCTGGTGGTGGTGTGGTTGCAGCATAATTTTGCATGCCTGTAGGTATAAAACAGCATGGTGTCTTCAGTGTTTACATTTATTTTATTTATTTATTTAAAAACTTTTCTATACCGTCGCTAAGTTATATACCATCGCAACAGTTTACAAATAGGCACATAGACTAAGGTAAGTAAATGTAGGTTATCATACATTCTAACAGGTGCCAATAAAGTTCGGTTATAATTTCATAAATAAAATCATTATTTGAGTAATGTTGGTCAAGTCCAGGTATATTATTGAGTTACTATCTCTTTGAGATATTACTTCTTAAATGTAGGATTGAGTAAATTCATTCTCATCTGCATTACCCTGTACTTTCATTCTCTACCCTCCACACTCGTTAGTGAAGGCTTTTTTTAAAGAGCCATGTTTTTAGATTTTTCTTAAAAGTTTTGAGATTACTCTGTAATCTGAGTTCGGGGGGCATCGTGTTCCATAGTGTCTGTGCTTGACATGAGAATCACAAATAGGGTCACCCTGTGACTTAAGAAGCCTGCCTCACCTCCCTGTAGTTTTGCCAACTCTATCCTCAACCAGTTCTTAGTGTCCAAGATAACCAAAATAAGCCCAGTCCTTATGTAAATATATGCAAAACTGCACTATAAATATTCATGGTGGATATCCTGAAAGCCAGATTTAGTTGAGATTCCAGATGTCCAAGTTTGAGAAATCCTGCTGAGAAATATCAAAAATAATTTGAGGCACTGGTAGGTTTTGAAAAACAATCTGTTTCAGGATGATAAGTGGCCTTTGTTGACCTGTTACAGGTAACAAAATCTAAAGATGTTTTGATGATCAAGTTGTCGCAGTTACGACATCCATCTCCTAATAGATTGATTCCATGCGTCCGTTATCAGGGCTGGAGAAATCTGGGAACCAGGTCACCTGAGTGCCTATAATTTTTTTACCTTGGCATCTAAATTCAGAAAAGCAAAAAATAAAGGAAAAGATCTAAAATATAAACAAAAAAGCAAAATAAAATAAAACCAAACAATATAACCAGCAAAGCAGCAATAGCAAAGTGTAACAAAGGAAAAAAGAAACATCACCCATCCTTATAAAACAAATCAAGAAATATAAAATCATCAGCAGTAAAACTGTACTAACAAAAAGAACATATTTCGAAACAGCTGATGAGTGGAATATCCAATAATTAAACACTCATATAAAACATTTCCAGATACCAGCAAAATATTTCAAAATAGCAGACACAAAGACCCAGTAATGAAAAATAATAAGGATACAAAAATTTTTTTGCTCTGCATACCTGGGAACGTTTGATATCCAGGTGTCCTGAGATTGTTCTGAATTAGCAGGAGGTGGGGTGGTTTGCTTGGAACTTTCTCCTCTCTGTCACATACCAGCGCTCTCTCTCACACTGGCTCTCAATGACACACCTATACACACATGCTCTCAGTACTCACATATACACATGTTTTTTCTCTTTCACTTATATAGGCTCTTAATTACACATTTACACACATGCTATCTTTTCACGCTTACACACACAGGCTTTCAATCACATAAATACATGCTGTCTTTTTCTCTCACACACAGACTCTCATTCACATGCTTACAAACATGTCCTCTCTCTCTCTCATTTAAACACAGGCTCTCAATCACATACATGCTCCATCACCTAAACCAGCTCTCAATCACACACAGACACACATGATCTCTCTCTTACTTATACACACAGGCTCTTAATCATACATACACATGATTTCTCTCACACACAAAGGATCTCAATCATACACACATACTCTTTCACACAAACAGGTTTTCAATCACAAACTTACACATACAGGTTCCCAATGGTAAACTTACATTCATGCTCTCTCTCTCACAGGCAGGCTCTCAATCACAGACATACGATCTTTCACATGTACAGGCTCTCAATCATTCACATACATGCTATCTCTCACTCTCACTCACACACACACACCCGCGGCCCGGAAGAGGAAGTGGAGAGCATCGGGTGCGTGCGCGGCAAGAAGAGGCCACGGTAGTGAGCTCGGCATGTGCCCGAAGAAAAGAAGACTGCAGCGCGGCTCGGAGGAAAATGAAGAGCTTCAACCGCGGCCGATGGGACTCCGCCTCCGCGAGGGCTGACAATAAAGGAGGTTAGCGTTAAGAGGACGCTGCTGCTGCCGCGAGTTCCCGGGGTGGGGGAGAGAGAGAGTGAATGAGCGAGCAAACACACATGCTTGCTCGCTCATTCACTCTCTCTCTCCCCCACCCCGGGAACTCGCGGCAGCAGCAGCAGCCTCCTCCCAACGCTAACCTCTTCATTTTCAGCCCTCGCGGAGTCCCATCGGCCGCGGTTGAACCTCTTCATTTTCCTCCGAGCCGCGCTGCAGTCTTCTTTTCTTTGGGCCGATGCCGAGCGCACTAGCGTGGCCTCTTCTTGCCGCGCACGCACCCGATACTCTCCACTTCCTCTTCCGGGCCGCGGATGGGGGGGGGGCGGGAAGAAGAGAGCACGCCGGTGCCGCTGACTCCAGCTGTCCTGCCGCGTTCCGCCCGGGCTGACAGCATTTTAAGCCCGGGTGGAGGAGGACCGGGGAGCAGCTGGGTCAGCGGGAAAGTGTGGCGACACTTGTCTGCGAGCCAGATGCAGCCCTCAAAAGAGCCATATCTGGCTCGCGAGCCATGGGTTCCCGACCCCTGGGTTAGAGGATGGAAATGAAGAAATGGCATAACCTGTAATAACTTTAGCTGTAATGCTTCTGCATTGGAGTAAGCTGCACATACGGTAGCAGCTGTTATAACCTTAAACAGTAGATGTGGTGAAACAGTCATTTGATTATAAATGGAATTTGACATTTTAAAACTCCTTTTACAGGACAGCAGGTGGCAGTGTTCCTCAGTCAAAAGCTGCTGCTGAAGGGGTTAATCTCAGCAGACCCAACTGATGTCACTGTTGCTATCTAAAGAGAGTGCCAGAAACTGAGAAAGTGACAACAGGAACTGAGAGCAAGAGACATACAGGGTGGGGTTGGACTGCAAAATTACTAGAATTGTCACTGTTAACCAAGATAACTCAGAACTAAGCACTGCTCTAAGTTTAATAGGAAGTAAATGATACTATGCAATCCCTTTTTCTTTTTCTCTGCTTGCTGCAATGCAGATTTGTGTTTTTTTTTGTTCACTGAGCCTCCTTTTTAATAATAAACTTATTAGTTTATTTCCACTATGCTTGAGGTTGGTTTGAAATCCAAGGTAAGTGCGAAGCTTGGGTGATCCTGGTATTGTGCATGTGTGGTCTGTGAGCACTTCTAGCTTTGTGGGTAGGGTAATTGTCCAAAAGCAAATGGAACCCCAGTTGGTGAGTGGGTGGGTGGTTACCAGGGGACAGACTTGTGCACAGGTGCAGGCGAGGCCTATACAATACCTGTTGGGATCCCAGGGAGGCCACAGGCTCAAGCCTTGATGGGTGTTAAGGGAAGTGCAAATATATTGTGACAGGCATGGGGGGTAACCTGCATTGGGTTACATTTTGCTGAGCAGATTGGATAGACCATCTGCCATCATTTACTATGTTACTGTGGTTAATTATGCACTTGCATGTGTGTATAGTGTGTTTTTCTGGGTGGGGAAGGAATGTGCTAGAATGGCATATCCCTCACCACTGCAGCTGTAGGCCCATCCTTTTCCTTACCATGCAGATCTTGACCGCCTACCCAGGCTGATCCCAGCTCATTGTGAAGCAGCCAGAGGGAGGTGCAGAAAGGCCAGTAATGAGGCCACTAGTGGTGCTATTACTTACAGGTCGATACAGTAAGGCCGCGGTAGAAACAGTGCGGCAGTGTCAGGCGCACCCTTCCTCCCCGCACGCACAGTTCTCTTCACTTAGTCCCCGATACTCTCTTCTAATTGCATGCAAATGCATGCCGCGGCTTTAAAGTGTTAGGGAAGGGTTATGCCCGCGTAACCCATTTTACTGTATAGGCGCTTAATACAGCGCCTATACAGTAACCTGGGTGCGCTGGTACCTGTCATTTCAAATGACATTTGAAATGACAGGCACCAGGAAGTGTAAAAAAAAACCAAAAAACCAAAAATATGTAAAAACCTGAGTGTTATATAAAAAAAAAAATTTTTAAATACCTGTCACTTTCATGCGGTCATCCAGGCAGCGGCGTGGGTCCAGGCGGGCGGCGGCGGTGGGAGCCGGGTGTTCGATCGAGGCCGCGGGCGGGTAGGCGCGTGTTCGATTGGGCGGGCGCGGCAGCGGGATCCGGGGGGCGGGTGGGCTCGTGTTCAAATGAGGCCGGGTCGCACAGGCGCGCATTAATTCAGGCGGAGGGAGCCGGGTGGTCGTGCATTCATCCAGGCAGAGGGAACCGTGGGCCGTTTTCGCCACCGGTTCCCTCTGCCTGGATGAATGGCCGTGCGAAATCGGGAGGAAGGGAGAAGGGACTGCCGTAGCAGGCCCGAGCCTTTCTACTTTTTCGTTTTTTGTTTTTTTTTGCTTCGGGAGGAGGGGACCGGACGGGCTGCAGGAGACCGGACTGGGGCTACACCGGAGACCGGACGGGCTGGACCGGAGACCGGACGGGACCAGGGCGGGTAAGCAATGTTTTTTACACTACACTAACTCCTACTAGGGGGAGGCGGTAAACTAACACGTTAAGGCCGCGGCAAAACAGCGGGTTACTGAGGAGATAGTATTAGCGCCCGTTACAGTATCGGAGGGGAATAGCTAATTCCTTCATTATACAGCTTTTTTGTTCATTTACATGCTGGGTGCGGAAAAGGTTATGCGTCTGTTTTAGGAAGCGCTAGGGACGCGTGAAACTGGAGACTGTATCGCTGAATCGCCTTACTCATCTGTATTGTGCGCTCCCAGCACGTTACAGACGGGCAATCTTTAACTGCACGTTACTGTATCGACCTGTTTGTGAGTATGGAGATATAATGTATTGCCAGTTTTGCCCTAACAATGGCCTCATAAGAAAAAGCTAGCATGTGGTTTGGCATTTTGAAAGCTGCAACAAAAGTCTACATTCCCTTTGTTATCGGCTTATATATAATTACACAAATTCTGCATAGACGAGATTGTGTGAGTCTCTTAAGACCAGCTACACAGTCTAGGCCTGGATTTGGATATAGGCAACTGCCTAGGGGACCAGATTTTGAAAGCACAAAAAAGGAGCATGCCTTTGCTTGCTTCAGGGCCATGGACAGGCAGAGCTTCAAAGGGATACTACCATGGCACTATGCCTATGGATACCTAAATCTTAAATCTGGCCCAGACACTATGGATTGCTGTTCTTGTTACCCTGAACGTATTTGCATGACAATATAAATAACAGAATTCCATATGATTGATTATACAAGGATATAATGGATTTTTTAGTGCCTCTAGGATAGTGTTGAACATGTAATTTTTATTTTCAGGATTTTGATTTCTATTATCAATTTCTTGACATCAGGCTATTAACAAGAGGCAGCGTCCTATAGTAATGTTTAGATAAAAACATAATTGGAGCAACATCAAACCTATAACATCTTTTCAATAAAGGACGAGGACCTCTGACAGCAGAACTAATTCTAATTTTGTGTCTGAATGCACATGAATGCTGGTGTGTCTGATTAACACACAAGCTTTTTTGGACAGAAAAAGAATTAGAATTTTAGGAAGATATAAAATGCTGCATTTCTTGTAGTTTCACACTCAAGCCATATTTAAATGGGAGAGTTTGGAGTCATGCCCCACGAGGAGGTGCTGCCAGGGGTTGACTTTAGTTTGAATCTAACCTAGTCATGGAGCTTTGAACTTCCTCTATCACATTTTGCTTAATTTAATATTTGTGGTATTTTATCCATTTGGGCTCACTTTGTTTAGCCCTAGTGGTTCCCTTGGACCTGGATTACCTATGCATAATTCAGCTGCTTCATGCACAGGTAAATTCATAATTAAGGCTTTAATTAGCTGATTTTCCAGCTCTTTTCCCAGTTCCTTTGTTTTTTCTCCAGGTTCATCAAGTGGTCAGTTTGAAGACTGCCAGTAGGTTCTTTGACAGGGCCCTGATAAGTCCTGCTCTTGGATTGGCCCTAGAGCCATAAAAAGAGGGCCCCTACTGCTCTGGCTGTGTAGATTCACACAGTACCAATTATCCTGGTGTTTCTCTTGGCCTCTTTTGGCTTTAGCTAGGCTGTAAGGGCCTATAAATCTGTCCATTTTGACAGGGCTGGTGCAAGAGCATTAGGCGCCCTAGGAGAGCCTTCTACCTTGCATCCCCCCAGTCCAGGCCCCTGGCTCTGGCCCCAACCTCATTCACTCAGACAGGCCCCCTCTCTTACACCCACTTAGGTTCCTTGTCTCATTCACACACTCCCTTACACAGACTCCCTCCCTCTCTCTCACTAACATCATTGCTCTCTCGTACACACACAGGTGCCACTTGTGGCCTGCCAAGACTCTGCTGCTCTCCGCTGCGAGCAGGATGGGTGCTGCTAGTGGCTCCACATGACTGCTCTTTGCCTCCCGCTAATGGCTGGTACCCTAGGCGACCGCCTAGTTAGCCTTTTGGGATGCGCCAACCCTGCATTTTGGTCACATACACAGTAACTGTGTACAGTGACCAAAATGCAGTTGGTGCATCCCAAAAGGCTACAGTTGGCAGCAGATAGTCAAACAGACAATGTCCATTTTTACTCACATCAGAGAGTCCATCTTAGCTGCTTGTCCTGTTAACAAGAATTGGGATATTCCCTACAAAGAAAGAAAGCCAGACACTTGCATAACAAGACACTTGCCGAAAAAGATTTTGTTGCATTGATGAGCAGCTATTTGGAAACTAGAGATTTCAGGTGGAAAGAAATCCTGCTCTGGATTAGTGTATTGGACATTTTAATGGAGTCTTTATGTGAATTCTGAAAGTAAAGAGAACTAGGAATGGAGATAGCCAGATCAGAATTTTTTCAAGTATGACAACATCAAAATTCCTTTTTAATCTGCATTTTGCATCCTAGGTGGATTCATCATTTCCCAAGGAGCATTTTTGTAGTAGTGAGAGCCAGTTTGAGTATATTACACTTTCTTTAGATATTTTTGTTGAACAGATGCTCTAGCCAGCTTGGCAAGTTCATCATATATCTACCAAGGCCTCTGTACATTATTTCTCTTGTTTCCTATGTCATAATCTCTGCAGCTTCTCAACCATAAACCATCTTATAGAAACAACGAGAAATGAGATCAAATAAAGACCACAAGGTCTTTATTTGATCACATCACATCCTCAGAACTAAAAAAATATAATCTGTGCTTATCCCAGGCTTTCTTTGGCCTCTACCACTTCCAATGAAAGGCTGTTCTTTGCATCCACCACCATTTCTCCTAAGAAATACTCCCGTCGTCGTTCCTGAATCTAACCTCTTTGAACTGCATATCACAATCCCTTGTTCTAGAAATCCCTTTCCTTTAATGCCTACTTCTCGTGTATTAATACCTTTTGAGATACTGAATGTCTCTAATATCTTCTTTCTCCCTTCTCTTTTCTAGAGCAGGGGCTCTCGATCCTTTCTGCAGAGACTGGCCAGTCTGGTTTTCAGGATCTCCACAATTAACCCCTGGGTTGAGGTCCCCATTGAGGAGACCACAGGCTTAAGATATCCTATGCTAAAGCCCCTCTCTGAGTTCCAAAATTCCCTGTCAGGAGGAGAGATTTCTCTCCAAGGCCCTGAGCATTAAGATAATCTTTGCTTACAGAAGTTATAATCATACTGGAAAGACTAAAGAGGTTAGGACTAAAGAGGTTAGGACTTTTCAGCTTGGAGAAGAGACGACTGAGGGGGGATATGATAGAGGTGTTTAAAATCATGAGAGGTCTAGAACGGGTAGATGTGAATCGGTTATTTACTCTTTCGGATAGTAGAAGGACTAGGGGACACTCCATGAAGTTAGCATGGGGCACATTTAAAACTAATCGGAGAAAGTTCTTTTTTACTCAACGCACAATTAAACTCTGGAATTTGTTGCCAGAGAATGTGGTTCGTGCAGTTAGTATAGCTGTGTTTAAAAAAGGATTGGATAAGTTCTTGGAGGAGAAGTCCATTACCTGCTATTAAGTTCACTTAGAGAATAGCCACTGCCATTAGCAATGGTTACATGGAATAGACTTAGTTTTTGGGTACTTGCCAGGTTCTCATGGCCTGGATTGGCCACTGTTGGAAACAGGATGCTGGGCTTGATGGACCCTTGGTCTGACCCAGTATGGCATTTTCTTATGTTCTTATGTTCAAAGGGATAAACTAGTATTACATAGTTTAGCTGACATTTAAATCAGATAAAATTAGGTCCAAGTTCATGTAAAGAGAGCAGAATATATTTCAACTTGAGATGGATATTAACTTTGATCATAGTAGCATAAAATATATAATGGTTTTATATATAGTAGATATTGTCTTTGTTTGTGGTTTAACAGAGTACATCATTCTTATTAAAAGGATTATGAAAACACCTGTCTAGCCTAAATTTAACTTGCACTTCTCAACACATTGCCAATTAACTCCCCCATTGTAAAGCAGTAATTTAGCCAGTTTATCTTACGCTGATGAGTTCATGAAGATCTATTGGGGATGGACTCAGGCTCTCTAACTCTCCGCTGTAGTCAGGTTGTTCTTCTGGAGAATCAGGGTCCTGTCTTAGCACTGAGGGTAGCCAGCTGGACTTCCAGCAGGCAAATGACAGGTTAATGCCACCATCTCAGGGCAGTAGTGGACCTGGTGCTTACAGAAACTCTGTAAGTTATGAAATCAGGGGCATAGGAGCAAAGATTAGCTTAGTCTGCAAAAAGTTGTGCCAGAATGAGTTCAACAAGTACTCTAAAGTTAATGGAGCAGGGCTGGGCTGAGCAGCGTTCATTCTTGAAGCTTAGACTTCACCTTCATTAAAAGTCTCAGGGTGTGAGATCTGTGTGATGTGTGTGGAGGTGGAGTAAAATCCTGAATCTATAAGTCCAAAGTATTTTTCTTAATCGGGACTTCATGCATATGATCCAAAAGTCTGCATTGCTTGGAGATTACCACAATCCACTGGCATAGAATTGGAGGACTTCTAATATGATTTCTTAGTTACTACTTAATTATATTTTTTCTCATGGGGCTGATGGGATGAGCTGGAAGAAATCTGATGGACAATGCTAGGCATCATAACTGGATACAAAATTTATCAAGGCCACAGCTTAGCAAGTCTTTGTCCAGCAGTATCAGCTAAATTGTAAGTTGAAGACAGATTGCTCGATATGGAGAGCAATAGCAGCAGCTTCTCCTCTGTGTAGTTCTCGCATTAAAACTACAGAGACCATCATGTGGTTTGAATTCCACCTTGTGATGCTCAGACCTGCACATAGTTTGGTTTAGTTCCACACTCCTTTTTTAGAATGACTGGCTTATCCGTGCAGGTCCTCCCTTTTCAAATCATAAGACCATAAGAAATTGACATATTGGGTCTAGCATCCTGTTTCCAACAGTGGCCAATCCAGGTTACAGGTACCTGGCAAGTACCCAAACAGATTCCTTGCTTCTAATGCTGGTAATAAGCAATGACTATTCCCTAAGTCAACTTGACTGATATCAGTTTATGGACTTCTTATGTCCAAACCTTTTTAAATTCAGCTAAGCTAACTGCCATAACCAGATTCTCTGACAACGAATGCCAGAGTTTTATTGTGCATTGAGTGAATTTTCTCTGATTTGTTTTAAACATGCTACTTGCTAACTTCATAGAGTACCCCCAGTCCTTCTATTATCTGAAAGAGTAAACAACCGATAACACATTTATCCATTCTAGTCCTCACAAGATTTTGTAGACCTCCATCATATCCCCCTCTCAGCTGTCTCTTCTCCAACTGAACCATCCTAACCTCTTTAACCTTTCCTCATAAGGGAGTTGTTCCATCCCCTTTATCATTTTGGTTGTCATTCTCTGTACCTTCTGCAGTGACTCTATATCTTTTTTGAGATACGACGACCAGAATTGAACAGAGTACTCAAGGTGCGATCTCTCCATGAAGCAATACAGAGGCATTACGACATTCTCCATTTTATTCATCATTCCCTTCCTAATAATTCCTAACATTGTTTGCTTTCTTGACTACCATAGCACATTGAGCTGATTATTTCAATGCATTGTCCACAATGATGCCTAGACCTTTTTTGTGGGTGGTAACTCCTAACATGAAACCAGACATTGTGTAACTACAACATGGATTATGTTTCCTTATATGCATTACCTTGCACTTGTTCACATTAAATTTCATCTGCCATCAGGAAGTGTGTTAGTTATTACATATTGTAAAGGTTCTTGCATGGGGTATAGTGGGTTTTGTAATTGTGATGAGAATCCACGGGTGGACACGATGGTATCTCTGTTTTCTTGGTGTTGTATTGGGTGGGAGTCTGTTGGTGTTGATGGTTGAGTGTGTCTGAGTAGGCTCTGGTGAAAAGTCATGTTTTTAACTCTTTTTTTTTTTTTAAAGGTTTTGGTGTTTCGTTGTGTTCTTAAATTGGTTGGTAATGAGTTCCATAATGCAGGGCTGGCGATGGATATAGCTCTCTCACGGGTTATGATCAGATGAGTGGTTCTTATGTTAGGGATTTTGAGGAGGCCTTTATTCATTCAGCAAAGGTTCCTTTTTGGAGCGTGTTGTTCGATGTGTTTGCTTAGCCAGTAGTTTTGCTGTCCTGTAATTATTTTGTGGAGGATTGTTAAAACTTTGTAGTCTATTATTCTGTATTTAATTGAGAGCCAGTGTAAAGAGATGAGGGTTGGAGTAATATGCTCGTGTTTCTTTGTTCCTGTTAGAATTCTGGCGGCTGCATTCTGTAGTATTTGGAGCGGACGAATCACCTCACTTGTCATTCCCCTTTCCAGATCATTTATAAATAATATTAAAAAGTACAGATCCACTGTTTATCTCTCCACTGAGAAAACTGACCATTTAATTCTTCTCTCTGTTTCTTGTCTTTTAATTAGCTTGCCATTCATAAAAGTACATTGCCTCCTATCCCATGACCAGGCCTATAGCAGTACTTCTCAAGCCAATCCTAGAATACCCTCTACGTTGTCTGGTTTTCAGGATATCCACAATGAATATTCCTGGGAGAGATTTATATCCACCTCCTTCATTGCATGCATATCTATCTCATGCATATTCATTGTGCTTATCCTGAAAAGCAGACTGGCTAGGACAGAAGTAGGCCACTCTGGTCCTTTCGTGCCACAAGCAGGTATGGTTTCAGGATATCTGGAATGAATACGCATAAAGATATTTTTGCACACTGCCTACTTGGATTGAAATATATATCATGCATATTCGTAGTGGATATCATGAAAACCAGACCTGTTTATGGCACTCAAGGACCTGCTAGGCTAGGGGGTTCTCTAGCGTGGATCAAACGCGCGCCCGCTCCCGCCGCCACCTGGATCAAACGCGCGCCCACCCGCCCGCCGGCTCCCGCCGCTGCCTGGATCAAACGCGCGCCCGCCAGCCCCCGCCGCCGCCTGGATCAAACGTGCGCCCACCCGCCCGCTCCCCGCCGCCGCCTGGATCAAACGTGCGCCCACCCGCCCGCCGGCTCCCGCCGCCGCTTGGATCAAACGCCCACCCGCCCGCCGGCTCCCGCTGCCGCTTGGATCAAACGGGCACCCACCCGCCCGCCGGCTCCTGGATCAAACGGGCGCCCACCCGCCCGCCGGCTCCCGCCGCCGCCTGGATCAAACGGGCGCCCACCCGCCCGCTCCCGCCGCCACCTGGATGAACGGGCGCCCACCCGCCCGCCGGCTCCCGCCGCCGCTTGGATCAAACGCCCACCCGCCCGCCGGCTCCCGCTGCCGCTTGGATCAAACGGGCACCCACCCGCCCGCCGGCTCCTGGATCAAACGGGCGCCCACCCGCCCGCTCCCGCCGCCGCCTGGATGAACGGGCGCCCACCCGCCCGCCGGCTCCCGCCGCCGCCTCGATGGCCGCACGCCCGCCCGTCCGCCCGTGTGGAGATGGGGGATTCGGAAAGTGACAAGGTATTTATATATATATATAAATATATATATATAAACACTTTATTCCCTTTTGTTTTAATTTTCGCCCTGCACCTTGCTTCGGGAGGGGGGGAACCATCCACTTCCTGGTGCCTGTCATTTCAAATGTCATTTGGGTACCAGCGCACCCAGGATACTGTATAGGTGCTGTATTAAGCGCCTATACAGTAAAATGGGTTGCGCGGGCCTAACCTTCGCCTAACGCTTCGCAGACGCGGCTTGCATTTGCAAGTAATTTACATAGAGTATCGAGCGCTAGGTGAAGAGAACTGTGCGTGCGGGGAACGAGGGTCCGCCCAGCACTGCCGCACTCTTTCTACCGCGGCCTTAGAGTATCGACCTGATGGTTCTGAAAGGACAGCAAATGTAGGCTCCAGCCATGTCGAAGTCAGAGCAGAAGGGATTCTGCTCCTGTTATTGCAGAGGATGAAGGACTCACAGAGAAAAAAACAGACAACCACAGGGAGGGTGCACTGAAAAAGTTGCAGATGTAACCTTTGAATCAGCCGGGTCTACAGAGAAGGGAAAAAGGAAGTGACATCAGCACAGATCTCCAGTAATATAAATCACTCTGGAAAAGCCAGAACAAAAGTAATGAAACCAGTGCCAGCCTAGATGTGAGCAAGCATTGAGAAATGCCTTCATATAATTTTTATTTCAAAACAAAGCTTTAAAAAAGTTTTAGAAGATAAAGTTGGATGGTGTTTCACAGGAAGCAGATGGAGCCAATACAAATCTATGGGAGACGAAGGAACTGCACCATTCAGCTGGCACCACAAGCTTCCACATGTCAGTAGTTCCCCTGTGACAGGCTAATTTGCATGGACGTTGACGTTAGCTGCAAGAAAGCTTGTGCTTATTTTTTTTGTGAAAAGGTGTAGAAGATTCAAGGGGCTGTACACTGACTGTGTTTCCTAAGAGTTTAGAACTGTGTTTAAAAAAAGTTCTACCGGCATGATATTAATTGTCAGACTTCTGCCATCTTAAGGAGGTTATAAAGGAGTTCAGTACGAAGAGTTTAAGGATATATTAGCACCATGTAAGGAACTATTTTCTGTTTTGTGACCTTATCCAGGGCATTATTGTGCAGAAGCAGGAGCTTAAAGCTGGAGCTCTGCATTGGACTCAGGGAAAAAGGAGAAAACCTTGTTTGTTTGAGGCAGAAATAGTGGGAACAGAGAGAAAATCTATCATTGTTAAAGCCTGAGCAAGTCAAAAAGTGGAGGAGATAGTAAAAATAAGAAAATCCACTGTCAAGGCCACTAGGTTGTTCCTGGTAGGTGACCAAAGAGAAGAGGACCAGAGCCACAAAACCAGAAGTGCTTCGCTCTCAATCAGTGCCACAAGCACCTATCTGGAGCATCAGCGACAACACACCCTGTATCATATAGCTAAGTTTGCACTCTCACAACAGCCTAGGTCTGGCCAGACACTAGTGACATTCACTCAAAAACAAAATAAATACATAATAGAATTACAGGAAGAAAATTATACTTACATAAGAGAAAATGTTCAAAGCTACTGCAAGTTAGAGAACAGTACAAAGCATCAATTTCAGAGAATGCATTGGTGTTAAGTAAAATACAGTACAAAGAACAAGAGTGGACAATATGACTTGCCTGAATAACTGTTTTGAAAGCATCATGCTTCTTTTGAGAGAGACCTAGAAGAAAATGCTAATAATCATAGTGACTTACTAAGTAAAGCTTGTTCTGATAATTGTTCTGATATCGCAATTGCAAAAGATTGAAAGTAAATTGCATTTACTATTGGTACACAATAACTGTTGAACCTGCCTAATTTATCCTGGTTCAGGAAGCCTGAAACCCAAAGGAATTTTTCCTGAAATTTCCAGAAAAATTTGTTTTTGGGGTTAGTGCACAGCTGTGGTGCCTACCATAAATCCCTGCAAAACAGATACTTGGAACCCATATAGTATTAGGCCTATTGTGTGATGTGTGTTGGGTGTGAGCTTGACCCTCTGAAAGCTATGAATACAGTAATACACTTCCTATCAGGAAAATGCCTCACCTCAGTTATACATGCAGAACATTAACAGACCCCTACCAAATACAGAATAGAGCAATCATAAAGTAGAAATACAAATGCACAGACAAAAACTGAACTGGAAACTGCAAGAAGCCACTCTGCCATACAACAATGACAAAAAAGAACCATTACCATTCTTCAAACATCAAACTATAAAATCAAGAAATAAAATAAATACATAATCATCATACTAAAAACAAAACTGATGAATAAAAGATCAAATAATTTAAAACTCATATGCAAGTTTTTTAAATGTCCCAAACACCAATAAAATATTTCAAAACAGCAGGCACATCAAAAATAAAACTAAAAAGGATTTTAAAAAAAATTCACATGCTCTATACCTGGGAACTTTGATTTGCAGTCACCCTGAGATTGTCGTGGATTAGTGGAAGTGGGATGGACAAACTTTCTCCTCTTTCTTACACCCCCACCCCCACCCCCACATCAAAGGCAGCCTCTCATTCACTCACGCATACATGCAGACCAGGAAGTCAGGGTCTACAGGTCATTCCTTCTCCACTGCTGCTGCCTGTACTTTCTTCTTTGTGGAGAGCAGCCATTTTGCAGTTCGTCTTCATGTGCTGGTCCTGAGTTAATTCAACACTGCGGTGCTAGAACGTCCTGTATTCTCATCTCATGCATCGCGAGATGAGAATACAGAAAGTGCTAGCACCGCGAGTGTTTGAATACTGTGGGACCAGCACATGATGAGGAGTTGCCGGATGGGCTGCTGCTTCTGCTGTGGCCTCCTGCTTCTTCTGCTGCCAGTGGGGTTGAGTCCATCTGTGGCACCATGGGTCTCCTGCTTCTTCTGCCGCCGGTGGACCTGATCCCACTGGTGGCACCACGAGACTCTACTTCTTCTGCCGCTGATGGTATCAGGTCCACCTTGTAGGGCAGCCCTGTGCAATAGCAAGGTTTGTACACCTGGTGGTGCCGGGCCTGTGGGAAAGATACAGCAGAGAGACTGAGAGTTGGTGCCCACTCCTGTGAGCCTAAGGCCCCAGAGCTTAAATCCTGCTCCTCATCAGAAAGAACCCCGGCTCCTTGGGGCAAGTAGACTATTTTAGTATGAAAAAAGAGAGAGTTGAGAAAGTCACTCTGGTTACAACTGTGTACCTCTGCATTCAGGAAGCTCGCCAAAATGTGAGTTACACAGGTATAAGAGAAAGTTGGGAAATTCTAAACATGATCATTTAGAGCAAGAGAACAAACTAAAAATGCAAAAATGTTCCCATAGAAATGCCGGGCTGTCTGATGCTGGCAAACAGTTAAGACAGATTTATTCCTGCTTGAGGCAGTAGTAAATATATTTGACTTGGTGCCTGCTGCTGCAAGCCAAGGACTTTAGAAAAGTTGCTCTAAAGAGGATGCAGGCAGGACTGGTGTAATCTCAGGAAACTAAACCATCTATGTGACAAATAACCTAAAAATGTAAACAATGTCCTTAGCTGGCCCTGCTTCCCCATCTCCCACCCTTCACAAAGGTATGTTAGATATTTACCCCCTGCAGTCCTTCCAGAATTTTGTTGAATGGACCTTGTAGTTTTTAGACAGAAATAAAGACTTAAGGCTTTCATGCTTGGTCTCCTGGTTGTCTAGCAGCAACTGGTCCTGCTCAGTGATATGCCTATAATATATCTTTATCCTCATCAGTACTCTGTGGTCCATTCAGAAAACCAATGAGCAACAAAGTTATCTAGATAAAGTTACCTGGACAACTTTAGCCAAATACAGCACTGGGACTAGCTTTTTCTGCACTCGTGCAGATATTCAGAATTACGCCCTGCACTCCACCGCCCCCAATGACTGACCAGTGGCTGTTCCAGTACTGTGCTTTCTTCTTTGGCAGCAAAGGCATTGCTGTCCCTGTGGTGGTACTGATGGTGGTTTCAGTGAAGCACCCATCTCTCTCTCCCATCCTGCCTTGCATCCCCTTCTCTCTCGCTTCCCCCCACTGCTTGCCCAATACCCCCCTCTACCATCCAGCCCTTGCTTAGCAGCTTCCCCACTCTCTCCTTCTTACTCCTTTCCCAAGAGCAGCTCCATCTCTCTCATCCCTCTCTTCCCCACCAGCCTCTGCCCAGCAGCCTCATCACCCCCAATAACCTTCTGCCCAGCAGTTGCCCCTTCTTTGGCTCTTTCTTCACCTTGGGCTGCAAAGCTGTAGATCTATCTGCAATGTGTAATCAACCTTATAATTCCCTTCTCACAATAAAAAATTTTTTTAGAGGGTAAAGTGATGTTTCATAAAGTTATTTAAGGTACCATCCAGGTTAACCTCATTATTATTTTTTTTAATCATTAACACCACTGTCCACCCTATATGAAATTTATTAATTTATATGTCAAAGAATTTTTTTTTGGAAAAAATATTAAAATATTGTGAAAAGTCCGTCATGAACTTGAATGGGAACAGTCCACCAACTCATTGTTAGTAAGCCATACTTAGCTTTAAGCTGAGACTTCGATTCGGCAAGAGCGTATTAACCCAACCCAGCCAAGTTTCGAATGTCTTCTTCGTTAGGGGAACTGCTTAACCATTGCAGTAGCGAGCATTTTAAATTTAAGGAGAAATCTGTGGACTATTAACTTTGAAGAGCTGAGAGGAGCAATGGTTAAGCGGTTCCCCTGACGAAGAAGACATTCGAAACTTGATCATACAGAATTCCGCTACCCATATTCAAACTCCAGCTAGCATCGGAGAACATGTTACTCCTGTTCTCCAAGCCTTCCACTGGCTTCCTATCCAGTGAAGGATTAAATAAAAATTGGCTATGCTAATTCACAAATTGTTAAATAGCATTTCTTCAACTTTACTTAAAACCATCCTGCTCATATATCATCCTGCACGAGCTTTACAATCTGCCCAGTGAGGGCTCTTAGAGGTGCCCTCCCCACAATCGGGCCGATTGTTAACCAGCCATTGGACGCGTGTTTTCCCTTACCCCTTATTCAGTAAGGGGCGGAAAACGAGCGTCCAACCAGCCGAACCTAATAGCGCCCTCAACATGCAAATGCATGTTGAGGGCGCTATTAGGTATTCCTGCGTGATTCAGTAAGTAAAATGTGCAGCCAAGCTGCACATTTTACTTTCAGAAATTAGCGCCTACCCAAAGGTAGGCGCTAATTTCTTCTGGCACCGGGAAGGTGCACAGAAAAGCAGTAAAAACTGCTTTTCTGTGCACTCTCCAACTTAATATCATGGCGATATTAAGTCGGAGGTCCCGAAGAGTAAAAAAAAAAAAAATTAAATTAAAAAAAAATTTGAAGTCAGCCGGCGGCTGTCGGGTCGAAAACCAGACGCTCAATTTTGCCGGCGTCCGGTTTCCGAGCCCATGGTTGTCAGTGGGCTCAAGAACAGACGCCGGCAAAATTGTGTGTCGGCTGTCAAACCCGCTGACAGCCGCCGCTCCTGTCAAAAGGAGGCGCTAGGGACGCACTAGTATCCCTAGAGCCTCCTTTTGCCCGTTTCTACCGCCGGGCCTCATTTAAATACTGTATCGTGCGCACAGGCAAGTGGCCTGTGCGCGCGCCGGGAGAACAGGCGTTCGCCTGCTCTCCCGCGGACTTTACTGAATCGGCCCGAATGTGCACATCTTGGTAAAACCTGAGATTGTGTCTTCTCTGTTGACAGACCGCTATACTGGACTTCCTTCCCTGAACTACTTGGTTAGCATCCTGTACTAACCTATTTAAAAAGAATCTGAAAATTTTTTTATATTTAAATAGGCCTTTGAACTCAATATCTAGAAATGCTGTATTGCATTATTTACTTTTATCAATCTATGCTGCTAATGTGCCTGGGCCGGATTTTAACAGGGTTACGCGCACCGGGCCTAAAGCCCTGGGACGCGTGTAAGTCCCGGGGCTTGCAAAAAGGGGTGGTCCAGGGATGTGGTGTGGGCGGGGTGGGGTGGTCTGGGGGTGGGGCCAGAGGCCTGCAATAGAGCGGCCATTGCCACTCGGATCGCTTGCCGGCAGGCTGCCGGCGCGTGCAACTTGCACCTGCCCAGAGGTAGGCGCAAAAGGTAAGATAAACATTTGGGGGGGGGTTAGAGTAGGGCTGGGGGGGGGAGGATAGGGGAAGGGGTGGGAAGGTCAGGTTAAGGGGAAGGGAAGTTCCCTTCCAGGCCACTCCGCGGCCTGGGAGGAAACGGGGGAAGGCAGCGCGGCTCGGCACACGCAAGGGGCACAATTGTGTACCCCCTTGCGTGCGCAAGTTATAAAATTGTGTGTACTTGTGCGCGCGCACATGTAGGCTGCACGCGCTCCTTTTAAAATCTACCCCTTTATGAATTGTTGACATAGGTTGTTGGCCATCTTGTGAGTCTCAGAATCTTGTTTTGTTTTTATTGGCTAACAACTTGCTGGGTAGGTAACTGCATGACATTTTGATCATGCTGCTATCTGCTGTACCTGTTGGAAGGCTTTTATCTGTTTTTGTTCTATTTTAGGCTATATTAATGTTTTTATATTTGTTCTATTTACCCTGGCTCGAATTTTGGATGTGGGCGGGTAATAAATTTCTTAAATAAATAAAAAAAAAACATTTAATATTTTTTTTACAACTGGCAGACCAGGAGGAAGAGGAGATGACAAAGGGACTTTTTTTTTTTTTTTTAACTCCCACAGTGAGGCGACATTGGAAGGGAAGGCAGGGGACATGTAGGGGCATTTTGGTTTATTTTTTCAATTGCGGGAACATTGGGAGGGAGGGCAGGATACCCACTGGGACAGATTAGTTTTTAACTTGAATTGGGGAGAGCAAAGGGAGGCGAAGTGGCTAGTGGGATATTTTTGAGAGGTCAATATTCAGTGGCCAGTAAGCAAGTAACTTTTTATTACAGCTATTTGACGACCAGTTGCTCAGCTAAAATTAAATCCGGCCCACGAAACATTTTCACACTTCCTCTCTTTTTATCCAACTACATTTTAGCTTCTAATGTCTTACTAGGCTAAAAGACTTTGCTGTTCAGCAAAGGGGTAATATTGAAAATTCTGTGTTTGTCCACCTAAGTCCAACAATTAGCCAAATATTTTTGAAAACTCATCTGCATATCCTACCCAGCAGCCCCCAGGAGAGGACTCCAGATGTCACAGCAAGTGATCCAGGCTTTGAACTCCGCTATACCCCTAATGATTTGATTTGAATATTGGTGTGGAGGAGTGGGAAGAGGGGGAACCATGGCAGCCCTTATTCCTTTGGAAAGGAGGAGTGGGAGACGTTTTATTTAATGAAGACAGGGTTGGAGGATGTTGTTGCATGAGCTACTTTATTAACTTTTTTTTTACTTTTGGTGGTCAGGGCTGCTTCAAGTGTTGGCCCTGGGGTTAAGAGGAGGTCAGCCTTGACTGCTGCTCAACTTTGTCTTTTTTTGGGGCAATTTTTTTGTGCTGGCAGCTTCCACTTGCTCCTTTGTGTTTTCTGTTCTGTCTGAGCTAGGGTTGGGATCTGGCACCATGACCTTTCATTCACAACTACTGAGGGATGTTTCCCATATTTTCTATCCCTCCCAACTTAGTAATGATTCTGGGCCAGGGGCCATGTGCTAGGCAGGGCCGGTGGAAGCACTAGGCCTGGGCCTAGAGCGCCGAGCATTAGGGGGCGCCGAGCCACTGATGACCGACTTGAAGGCTCATGCGGCCACCGGTGGACCTCATCCCACTGGTGGCTGAGCAGTGAACTACTGCTGTGCTGTGTGTGCCAGATACACACAGCAAAAAGATCGGCAGGGCCGTGGTGGAGCTCATGTCACCACGGCCCGAAAAAAAAGGTCGCGTCTAAACCTGCATGTGCTCCTCCTCCTTCCTGCCCGCGCGGCCCCAGAAGAAAAATGTTGCCAGAGCCGCACGGGCAGGAATGAGGAGGAGCATCAGCTGCGTGCAGAAGAGGAGCAGCGCTTACGGGCCGTCGTGAATCCCAAGTCACAGCGGCCTGAGAAGAGGAGGAGGCCCGGTAGCAGATCCCACATTGCGGGCGGCCCGAGAAGATCAGGGCTGCTGCAGAGCCCATCCTGCGGCAACCTGTGAAGAGGAGGCCCAGAGGTGAGAGAGAGGCTGAGGGCCTGTAGAGTGTGCATGTGTGTGTGTATGAGATGAGTTGAGAGACTGTGTGTGTGAGTGAGGACGTGAATGTTTGCAGAGACAGCATGTGAGAGCCTCTGTGTGTGTGAGAGAGACAGCATGTGACAGTGAGAGCCTGTGCTTGAGCAAGACAGCATGTGGGAGTGAGAGAGAGCCTGTGTGTGTGAGAGTCAGCATGTGCCAGTGAGAGACTGTGTGTATGAATGATTGTATGAGAGAGAGCATGTGAGAGTGAGAAGCCTGTGTGTGTGTGTGTCAGAGAGAGAGAGAAAGCATGTGAGAATGAGAACCTGACTGAGTGTTTGAGGGAAGAAGACAGATGAAGAGAAAAGAAATAGAAAAAAAGACAATATAAAAGGAATTGGCAAAAAAATAAGAAAGGGAAGGTGGAAAAAAAAGCCTGTGACCAACAGATTAGAAAACTAAGATCAGACAGCAAATGTAAAAAAAAAAATAAATTACTTTTTACTGATTGGCACATGTAATCCTTGGGAATGTGCAAGAGTAGCACTTTCTCTATGCAGATCTCACAATGTACAAGATCAGCATGGAGGAAGTGGAAGCCCACGGGGCCTGCACAGAGGAGGCAGCAGAATGGGCTTCAGTGCCAGTAGCAGCAATCAGCGCCTCCCCAATAGCCACGTGGCAGCAGTGACAGTGGCAGCAGAGGAATGAGAGAGGCTCCGAGGTTGCTGGCAAAAGAAAGAGAGGGGGAGGGGGGGGGTCTGCCTTTAGTGTGTGCATGTGTATGAATGGGAGTCTGCCTGGGGTCTGTGTGTGTGAGAAGGCTCGCCTAGGGCGCCTAATCACCTTGCACCGGCCTTGGTGCTAGGGCTCCTTCAGGAATCTTGTAATCATAGGCCCTGAATCCAGCCACTGGTTGTCACCCTTAGGCAATGACACAATTGCCTCTTTGCCCTGGAGGCACAAACCCCTCCACAGCATCCCCATTCTTGGCCAACCTGGTAATTGTAAGTTCTACCCTGGAGATTAAACTGCAAATCTTCTGCTTGACAGTACACAGCACTTACCAACTGAGCCACCATTGTACCTAAAAGGCCACTGCCGTGTGTTTTGTCCTGAAGCATTTTACTGTGAGACAAAATAACGTGCCATACAACCGCAATGTTTTTTTCGGGGTGTGGGGTGTTGAGGGGGACCCTGCGAAAAAAAAACATCATAGCTTAGTTATTCTAGGCCTAAATTTGTACCTGAAGTAATGGAAGGTAAAGTGACTTGCCAAGGTCACCAGTTGCAGCAATGGAATTTGAACCCTAGATCTCCCCGGTTTGTAGCCTGCTGCTCTAACATTAGGCTATCACTGTAGCATCTACAAAGTGTAATCAACCTTGGGAAACCATCTATGCAGGGCTGGTGCGTCCTATTAGGCGAACTAGGCAGTTGCCTCAAGTGCCGACCATTAGGGGGCACCAAAGAGAAGCCATGTGGGGCTATCCTGCTCGCGGGCACGAATGAGGTAAGCGTCAGGGCCGAGACCGGGGGGAGGGGGAGGTGGGCGCAATGCAGAAGGTTCACCTAGGGTGCCTAATAAACTTGCTCTGACCCTGCATCTATGCACTAGTATACCTATACAAAATATAAACCAAATATTATGTTAGAAACATTTTCTGAATAACCAGGACTGGTGCAAATCCGTTGAAGCACAGTACAGGCAGAAAGGTGACTGTAGGCAAATGGGCAGACAGACAGAATATTAACTGAAATTATATACTGTTTTCATTCATCATGAAGTTCAGCTAAAAATCTTCCTTCCCTCCTGACTTTGCTCTTCAGCTGTTGGTGCACATATCAGTGTGACAGAGTTCTGAGGACCCTCTGTATAATCCTATCCACTAAACAACACGAATATCTCATTTGGAATGCAATAAACATTTGAACCGATAAAGGTGGATAGTAAACATTTTAACTGCTGCTTTAATGAAGAGCTACCATAGGTTATTTGGAAAGACTCATTATCAGAATGAAACAAAAGTAATGAAGGACTATTCCACACCCAATTAATTGAATAGCTTGCAGTCTGATATAGAAATGGGTTTACAAATTCTGTTATAAGGATAACCACAAGGAATAGCAGGGGATATGTTTGCATACACTTGGTCCAAGGAACTGATAGTTTACATACTTTGGTTATGTTTGGGGACCAGCAGGACTAGAGCTGAGAATCCATTAGCCCAAGGTTTCTCGGCTCTTGTCCCGGAGGATGTGAACAGTCCTGGTTTTTCAGGCTGTCCACGATGAATATTCAACATCTGTATTTGTATACACTTGGTCCAGGGGCTGGGTTAATTTGCATCTTATGGTTGCTCGTAGTCGTAAAGCTGGAGCTGTCTGTGGCCCATGAGGACTGGAGCTGAGAATCTCTGCACTTAGCCTATGGGAAGAACCTTGTGGGCATCTTTTGCTTGCTCTTAATTGGAAGCTGTGGACACTAGATGGCCCCATAAGAAAACACAATTCCATTTTTAATCTGGGTTTTCAAATTCTATTTTATAATTTGGCACTCAGCTACTTTTTGCAAATTAGAAGGAAGTCCTCATTTCTGGAACTTTAAAGAACTTTGTTTAAGTAATATTTGCATTTATTGAACTAAGATCTTTAGAAAATATAATTTGATAGCTAATTGTCTCAAGATTTTATTTCTCGGCCTTCCTTTTTACCCTTTGATTTTGTCTGACATTCAAAGTTTTTTTAAAAAATACCTCATTTAGTCTTTTCTCATGATGTTTTGTGTGCATGTATAAGGCTTCTAGTTCTGCTGATTTTCTGGGGGTGGTAAGGAATGTGCTCTGTTTAGACATAGAACTGAAGTAGAAACTTCATCTACTTATTTTTAGACAAAAAAAAATAAACATAGATACATGATGACAGAAAATGACCATATGGCCTATCTAGTTTGCCCATCCACACCATCTCAGCTCTACAGCTCTCCAGTTTCTATCATGCACTCAGAGATCTCTTGTGCTTGGCCCATGCTTTATTAAATTCAGTTACTGTCTTTCCACTTCCACTGGGAAGCTATTCCATGCATCTATTACCTCTTCTGTACAGAAATATTTGCCTGAATTATTCCTGAGTCTACCCCCTTTCATCTTCCCCTGTATAAGGGGTAAAAATAGCGCATGGAAAATGCATGGCCAAATGGGGGCTAATGGTGCGAGCGCACTATACTATATTGGCCTGTTTATTAACAGCGATTCCATTAATTAATCACCACAGAGGACAGACTTACTGATCTACAGTTCCCAGCCTCCTTCTCTTGTGCCCATAACCAGTCCTCCAGAACTACTCTCGACTCTAAAAATGGATTAAAAAGATCAGCCAGCAAAGCTGCCAGAAATTCTCTAAGTTCCCTTAATATTCTCATTTATATCTTATCCGACCCCATTGCTTTATCTACCTTTAGTTTAGCTTGCTCCTAATGAACAGCCTTTGGAAATCATCTGAGGTTTACCTCACAATCTAGTGGGAGCACTGGGAGGAGAGGATCACCTTGCTGGTGGCTGAAAGGAATCAGTAAGTTTTGCGTAGGAAATTTTCTTTTTTAAAAGTATTGGGCGAAGTTAACTATTGGGGAATATTAATTAGGGATGTGAATTGGGTGCCCAATCGTTCCCGCTTTCGGGATTGTCTGGCTGTGGGAAAATCTTGTTTTCCCGCGGATCCTCATTTTTTTTTTTTTTTAGTGAAAAATGATTTTTACGAAAAATTCGGGGGGGAAAGTGATTGTTTCTTTTTTTACCCGATATATTAACGAATTTAGAAATATCGTACGATATTTCAATTCGTTAGAAAAATGATTCACATCCCTAATATTATTTAGTGTGTTTGTGTGTTTTGTGTTAATAGTCAGTAAGGCAGCACATAAACAGAAATTAGACTGTTTGAATTTCCCAACGCTCCTACCCCTCACCCACCCACCACTAGCTCATCATTTAATTTATAGGCAGGTGCCACTTTCATACACACTAAAAAAAAAAAAAAAAAAAGCCAGCCTTTTAACTTCACTGCACAAATTCCCCACACCTTATTGAGAATTTGATCATTCCCCTGTAGGCAACTACCAGACATATGGGGCAGATTTTTAAAGGTATGCACGTGGCGTACATTTGTGCGTGCTACCCGATGCGCACAAATGCATGCCCAATTTTATAACATGCGCACGCAGCCACGCGCATGTTATAAAATCAGGGGTTGGCGTGCGCAAGGGGGTGCACACTAGTGCACCTTGCTTGCGCCGAGCCCTCAGGAAGACCAACTGGCTTTCTCCGTTCCCTCTGAGGCTGCTCCAAAATCGGAGCGGCCTCGGAGGGAATTTTGCTTCCCCCCCCCCCCCCGCTACCTTGCCCTCCCTTCCCCTACCTGTCTTGCCCCCTAGTCCGAAACCCCCCCCATACCTTTATCTCACAAGTTATGCCTGCCCCCACCCTGCCCATTTCATAAAAGCCCCAGGACATACATGCACCGGGCCTTTTGAAAATAGGCACGGCGTGCGTAACCCCCCTGCGCGCATAAGTCTTTGAAAATTTGCCCCATAGTGTATTCACTAATACATTTAAAGGACACTAATTAGACACATTCCTATTCCCATAGCAACCTAAAATTTAACTAGGAACTAAACAAATTTGAGATAAAGGCAGCAGTCCAGCAGCAAGAGGAGGGCTTCCCAGTCTTTTGCATCGAGTGTCACATGTATGATTTTTTACCCGCCGGTGAGAAATTGTACATGTGCATGCGATGCAAAGAGCTCCTGGCTCTCAGAGAACGACTCCGATCTCTGGAGGCTAGAGTGGCAGACCTGGAAGAGCTGAGGCAGACAGAGAGGTATATAGATGAGACCAACTTCAGACTGGCAGCGCTGGTGCTGCCTTGGAGGAAGAAGGTCTCATGATTGGATAGCATCAACCTGGTGTAGCAGGAAAGGATCCTGTAGCAAGGACCTGCTCTCCAGGTGGTGCATTGTCCTTTCGCACCAAAGATGTGTCTCTAAGGCCTACTGCCCAGGAGGGAAGGATTAGGTTGGCTGTCATAGTTGGTGATTCGATTATTAGGAATGTAGACAGCTGGGAGGCTGGTGGGCGTGAGGATCGCCTGGTAACATGCCTACCTGGTGCGAAGGTGGCGGACCTCACGTGTCACCTAGATAGAATTTTAGACAGTACTGGGGAGGAGTCAGCTGTCATGGTACACGTGGACACCAACAATATAGAAAAATGTGGGAGGGAGGTTCTGGAAGCCAAATTTAGGCTCTTAGGTAGAAAGCTTAAATCCAGAACCTCCAGGGTAGCATTTTCTGAAATGCTCCCTGTTCCACGCACAGGTCACCAGAGGCAAGCAGAGCTCCGGAGTCTCAATGCGTGGATGAGACGATGGTGCAAGGAAGAGGGATTCAGTTTTGTAAGGAACTGGGGAACCTTTTGGGGAAGGGGGAGTCTCTTCCGAAGGCATCGGCTCCATACCTCGTAGTGAAGCTGGCAAGGGTCTTGGCAAGCAGCGTATCTCATAGTCTGGCAGGCAAGGATCTTGGCAGGCAGCATATCTCGTGGTCAGGCAGGCAAGGGTCTTGCTGGGCAGCGTATCTCGTGGTCAGGCAGGCAAGGGTCTTGGCGGGCAGCGTATCTCATAGTCAGGCAGGCAAGGGTCTTGGCACAGAGAAGCAGAAGCAGGAAACAGGTAACAGACGATGGCGGATCCAAACAGGAACTGGAGCCAGGAGTAGCCAAGGCAAGGCCTGAGAAGCAGGCCCTGCCTTAAATACCTGCAGGTTTGAGAGGAGGAGTCCAGGCCCCTCAGGCGGTGACCCCTGAAAAAGGAGTCAGGTGGCGCACGCCTGGGAAGCCGGGGGTCAGGAGGAAGGCCAGAGCAGGAGCTGCCGTCGTGCCGTCCTGCATGTGGCATCCGCATGGCGGTCCAGAGGGAGAGCCGTGACCGCTGGCTGAAGTGAGGTTCCCGGGTCTGAGGAGGTGGAATCGGCCGAGCCGGTAGGTAGGTGGGGGGGGGGGGGGGGGGGGTGTCTGGCTGCGGTCCTGTTCGGCCAACGTTCGCAACACCAACTATAGGGGGGTTAGAAATACAGTCCCAAAACTTTATCAAAACATAGTCCCAGATCTCATACCTTTCCTGAGTCTTCTTAATTCCTTCTGAAAGTAACAAGCAGGTACTCCCCTCTCAAGTTCCTCTTACTTGAGTCAGCAGCATACACAGTCCTTAGAAATAAACTCCTGTTGTTTTCTGCAGTGGGAAGAACTCCCTCTTAGAATGATTCCTTCAGTCTTCAGGTTCTTTCAGAATGAAAGACATGTCTCTCTCAATGGATTGGTAACTGAATCCCAGGTTCTGAGGTTCCAAGGGTAACAAAAAATAGTCTCTGAACCCAACACAGGGGGAAAAATCAAAACAGAGACAGGAAGGGTGGAAAAAACTTCCTTGTCTCCCCAAATGAGGAGATAGTCCAAAACAGATAATTTACAGTTGAAACTCCTCTGCATCAGGTCGCTGTCAGGTAAACTCTCTGGAGGAGTAGTAGCATGCTACAGATCGTCCCGACCATCAATATAGCTTCAGACATGGATGCCCCAATCCTCTGTGAAAAGGGTATCTAGGCTCTCAGAAGGATAAGTCTCCAAAAATAGGATTACAAGAACAAAATAACACCAACTGGGTCACACTGTCAAGGCAGGAAAACCAAACTTCACTTCCTTCAATAATTGGGAAAAATAAAGAAGCAGGAGACAGAGAGCTCCTGTCCTCTTGAAAAGCTGTACTAAAAATCCATGAGGATTAATGAAGCTTGAGGATGATAAACAGCTAGAACACACCATCTGCAGCTCCCACAAAAAGGAGTAAAACCCAAACTTTTCATTTTTTGAATAGCTCGAACCTCCCTAGTTAAATGGTACCCTTCTTTTTAGTAAGGGAAACCAAAGGAACCCCCCCTTTAGTTAGTGGATCTTTGATTATTTCCCTCACTGGATCAAAATCCTACATTTACCAACTCTTATTGTACAAGCGCAGCAGAAACTGAAAAACTGAAGAGTCTCTTTGCCAGATTTGGATCACCCGAGACCCTAGTAACTGACGATGGATCACCGTTCAAGGCCTAGTCATTTTCAGACTTAGCTCAATAGATAGGGACCTGCGTTTTCAGTTTTTATTTTATTTTTCCAGGGAATGCCTCAATATTTATTATAACAAACAAGAATGGGAAAAAAAAATCAGTGGGAAAAAGATCACTTATTTTTACCACCAATTTTCTCCTATTTGTGTTTGTTATAATAAACACTGAAATTCCCAGGAAAAATAAAATAAAAACTGAAAATGAAGGTCCCTTTCAATATGGTGTCTGCATTATCTCCAAGCAGATGGACTGGCAGAAAGAGCTGTAGCCACTGAAAAAAGGTTCATGTGTCAACCAGATCCCTATCAAAATCAGGAGAGACACTTTGGGGCAGGGCAACGTGACACACCACATTCTTCTTTGCTCCAGACCTCAGATGGCACATTGGCCAGGCATAATTGGTAGCATATCCAGACCATCACTGACGAAATAGATCCTGTATCGGTCCAAGAGACTGTACCAGATCCATCTGGGCCAACATAATCATTAGGCAGAACAGCAGCTGTCATAGCAAAATAATAGGTCCTGACAGACACAAAATCTCACAGAACCATTAAGTACCTAAGTTACTTTGTCTTCATATTTGTCCTGTGCATAGCCACACCAAGTACTGCTTTTCATCATGGCTTTGTTCATTTTTGTGCTTTAAATTTTATGTTTTTTTAAAGTGGTTTGACTCATTTTATATCTACATTTCCAACAGGACCTGAGCTTTCAGCTTTGTTCCCATAGTTTAGAACAGGAGGAGAGAGGGTGAGGCAGAAACAAACAGAGCAGAAAAGAGCTACTCTGCTTTGTAATCTGACCTGTCCTCTCCCCTCCCAGGCAGCTGCAGGGAGCATGAGAGAGGTAAGGCTAGAGTGGATGGCAGAGCAAAGAAGAGTTCAGCTTTTGTCAGCATATTCCTACTCCTAATTTGTGGCCCCTTATTCTTATTTTGGTAGGGATCTGTCTGGACTGTACTAGAATAATAAGTAGACTGTCATATATCCCCTGAAGCAGACGGGGATCATTCTGCCCCAGCTGTCTGTCTCCAGGAGGTATATGACAGTCTGCTTATTGCCTCTGGGGTAGTTCAGAAATGCTCATTTGTTTTCTAGTATGTGAAAGAGATATGATAAGGCGTATAATGTTCAGTGACTAATGAATGCTCAGTTAAAGGCTGTGTGCACTGATTCTGGCAAATTATCCGGCCAGCGTAGCGAGGGTTTGTAAGTGATATCACAAATCTGGTTTAAATTAAATCAGGTATGAGTGACAGCCAGAACGCTCCGAAGGGAAAAAGTATTTTAAAATAAGCCTTGAGGAAAAGCAATTGGGCTCCCAAAAATGAAAATGCAGATGAGAATTTTTTTATTTACGCACCCCACCTTTGTAAATATGAAAGTGGTAGTAAAGTGTGATCCTCCTCGTAGCAACAGGTATTAGGAGTCATAATTTATGAGGTGAATAGTTGGAGAGAGAGTAAAGCATTTCAGGTGTATTGTCCTGAAAAATATTATACATCCAGGAACAAGAAGAGTTTTATTTTCAAAGCCATTTAGCTGGAAAACTCACGTTATCCAGCTAAATGGCAAGTTTTGAATATCCCAGCTTTTAGCAGGATAAATCATTATCTGGCTAAAATCTAGCCAGTTAAGGGGTGTTTTGGGGGTGCTCCCCGGTGGGATTGAGTTAACCAAATAATTTACCTTGCTAACTCAATATTAGGACTTATTTGACTATCTCAAGACATGACTGAGAACAGGTCTAAAGTTATCTGGCCTTTTGTGGGCAGTTAACTTTATTTTTAAATTAAAAAAAAAGAGTACAGCCGATTAAATATCGATGGCCTGTTACAAAAAAAAAAAAAAAAAAAAGGTGGTGCATGGACCTAGTGGCCTAAATCCATGGCTCCCACTGAATGTTAAAAAAAGAGGCCTTCGTGTATGCCCAACCCTGTTCCCCACTCCCACCTCCAAACCCCACCAGGAGTATTAAAACATTAAAGTATTCGGAGTCAGCACCAGCTTCTCTCCCTCTCCCCTCCTCTTTCTCGGTTAGGGGTTGTGTCAAATGAAGGCCCCATCCTCTTCCCTTCTTCCCAGCCAGAACCTTTCAGAACCCCTCTTTAGCATGGGATCACAGTACCCTGCAATCCCAGTGGCTACCAACGTTGCTTTCGCAGCTACGCTAGAAGCGTAACCCACCAGCTTTGCTGAAGAGCGGCTCTGAAAGGTACCGGGAGGGTTGGAGAGGATGGAGGAGAAGATGCGGCCTTCATTTGATAATATCCCTAACCAATGCTTGTGGGGTTTCGGGGGAGGGGTTGGGCAGATTGGCAAGGTATTTTATTTAACATTCAGGCTGATGCAATGAGATGTACATTAAAATGGGCACTCAATACGAGCATCCGTTTTATCTTGCTATAGGTCAATTTCTGGATGCCAAATGTACACGCACAATAGCAAGGGGCAAAATCAGCCCGGAGCGTGTCTATTGTCCATGTATATTATTTATTTATATACCGACATTTGATCTGAGATATCACATTGGTTTACATTCAGGTACTGTAGGTATTTCTCTATCCCCAGAGGGCTTACAATCTAAGTTTTGTACCTGAGGCAATGGAAGGTAAAGTGACTTGCCCAAGGTGCAACAGCAGGACTTGAACCCTCGTCTCCTGGTTTGTAGCCCACTGCTCTAACCACTAGGCTATTCCTCCTCATCCAGAGTTGTTTTTTTTTTTTGGTTTTTATCAAGCCATTACATTATTCCTTTATCACATCGTGTTTTTTTTTTCATCCGGCCCGATCGTGGTTTTGTTTATCGGCTGCGCCCGAGCCAATAAACAAAAAACCCACCCAGACCCTTTAAAACTAATCCCTTAGCTTCCCCCACCCTCCCGAACCCCCCCAAAAAACATTTTACAGGTACCTGGTGGTCCAGTGGGGGTCCCGGGAGCGATCTCCCGCTCCCGGGCCTTCGGCTGCCACTAATAAAAATGGCGCCGATGGCCCTTTGCCCTTACCATGTGACAGGGTATCCATGCCATTGGCCGGCCCCTGTCACATGGTAGGAGCACTGGATGGCCCACCCCATTTTTAAAGATGGCACGGGCCATCCAGTGCTCCCTCCATGTGACAGGGACCGGCCAATGGCACGGATACCCTGTCACATGGTAAGGGCAAAGGGCCATCGGTGCCATTTTGATTAGTGGCAGCCGACAGCCCGGGAGGAGGAGATCGCTCCCGGGACCCCCACTGGACCACCAGGTACCTGTAAAGTTTTTGGGGGGGTCGGGAGGGTGGGGGAAGCTAAGGGATTAGTTTTAAAGGGTCGAGGTGGGTTTAGGGGTTATTTTTGTGTGCCGTTTTTCCCACCCTCCCCCAAAATGATAAGAGAACCCCCACAAACAATTTCGTGGGGTTTTCTTATTGTTTTGGGGGAGCCCCTGATTTCTGACTATTTTGAAAATATCGTACGATATTTTCAATCGTCCGAAGCCCAATTCACATCCCTATTCCTTTATTCTAAAATATCACAAGCAGGAGGTGTTTAAGAATAAAGGTAGGAACCATACAGGACTCTATTGTTTTTTAATTTCTTCTGAGCCCTTGACTTGCGGATTGATTTAATGCCAGCTCCAGGGCTGGAGTTAAATTTGCCTGTTACAAGGTGCGCATTGAGTGCCCAGCAATTTTCTGCATTGCGGGGTAATAGCTAACAGCCTCATCTACATAGAATTTATATGTGATGAGAATTATCAATTACGCAGTTGTTTGGACATGTGTTTTGAACATGCTAATCTCCTTATTGCATCGGTTGCTAGTTTAGCGCAACCAAATCACCCGTCCAACCACGCGTAAACCTGTGCACTAAGCTGAGCCCACTTTCTTGCATCAGCCCCTCAGTGGGGGGCATGGAGTTGGACTGCTAGGCCCCTTTTGTAACAGATCATCTCTATTTAACCGGTTATACTCTTCTAAATATAGCCGGTTAAGTTAAAGTTATCCTGCCATCTGAGGCTGGATATAATAAAGAAATCTTTACTTAAAATCCTTAAACCTTTGGACCTATTAAGTTTCTTGCATCTCCTTTGGCATTGGATACTGAAGATTGTCCTCAATTCTGCACGTGTATTTCCACTAAACATGTGACAAAATGCAATGGAAAGGTGATGCTCTGTGCCTTGAGGCTGTCTTTCCCTTTGGACAATGTCTTTATGCTTGAAAAGGTACCGGATGCTACAAGTGTGAGGCCCTGGACACTCGCGGCTCCTGCCTGACGAGTCTAGTGTAGTTTTACTGCTGCTGAAGAATCTAAAGAAATTTCACGAGGTTTGCAAATCTCTGCCTGAAACCCAGTGAGGGGAATATTCGTATTATCCCTTAAAGCACTGGTACCAATCAATCTAATACAATGTGTTGAGAATTTAAATGACAATGAGAGAGAAAAAATATATATCATTAAAGCAGAAGAACTATCCAGATTCTTCTAAACATCAACTTACCTGTTTTCTTTCCATTTTGAGCTTAACAATAGAGGTGCGTGTTCATTAGAAATGAAATTTCCTGCTTCATTTCCTTTTGTTTTCAAAAGGAAAGAAACCTAACATAATTTCAGTCATTTTCCATTTCATTTTGAAACAGGATTCTCCACCTTCTGCCAATAGAATTATGGGGGGGGGAAAAGGTGCCCAGTACTTAGTGGTAGCCCTCTGGACCCCTTCCACACCCTCCCTCCCATCTTATCTCAATCTATAGGTTGAAATGGAGCAGGAGCACTGCGCAGTCACCGGCATGTACTTATCAGGGCTATGCTCCTGGTTTTGAGAATCTTCCCTGGATCTGCTCTTCAGCTGTTCATGTTATAAGGATGTCTTTACTCCTAGATTTACTGTTAACCTGCATGAGGGGCTGGGGCTCTGATGATAGGCACAGCAGCCCCCCCCGATTTATTTAGACTCCTAATGGCAGGAGTGACTCGGGAGGAGGAGCAGGTCAAACAGAAAAATAGCAGGAACAGTTGAAGAGAGAGTACAGGGAAAGTAATCTAGGGGTGTGGCCATAACTAAAAGTGGACACACGTTATTCTGAAGAAGTGTAGAAACATAGTCAATAAAATCTATTTGGAAAAATAAAAATGGGGATCTTGGAAGAAGAGTGAAGGGAAACAAGGACAGAACCAAAAAACAAATACACTGATATTTTGAAGACTAACTAGTAATGATGGTTGAAGGTCACAGTTCCCTCTCTCTTTCATTCTGATTTTTATTTCACTGGCCACACAGTATGAGTGCTAACATTTTTCTAAAGCTCCTTCCCAAGTTATTAATCTGAGTGAGTTGGGGTTATGCTGATCATTATAGAAACCCTCCCTTCCACCCCCCCATGTACACATCACACCAGTACAGCAAAGTTATGTATAAATCTGACATAAACAAGTGAGCAATGGACTCAGGGAACGGGGGGGGGGGGGGGGGGCACTTTATAAGATGGGCATTTTTTATTCTGAAGAACTGTAAGAAAATACAAAGCAGAATAGAAAAATAATAAAGTAAAACTAGAGGCAACACCACCAGTAAAAGCCAGACAGCAACAACTAATTTTAAGGAGGTCAATTTTCAAAAGAACCTTAAAATGGCAAACTTAGGCCTGGATTTATCAAAATGCACTAAATATCACATGCGATAGGAAAAGGGGTTTGTTTTATGGTAATAGGCAGGCTGAGAGAGAGAGAGAGACTAGCCATAATATCTACATCCTAGGTAGGTATTTATATCTCTATGGGAGGCCCACCTAGTAACTCGAGGTGAGGTTTAGGTATTAAGTGTAGGGGGTTAGGGGCCACTTTGACATTCAAAGTGAGACGTACGAACAGAACAGTGCTTTCTTGTGAAGATTTTATGTCCTTCGGAGTGAGGAGACACACAAATATGAGATTTGTACAATGTCCTCTCAACCTAGCTTGATGGACTCTCCACCTGGGTAATGAGGGCATTATGGCTTCTCTCTCTCTCTCTCTTGTGTAGAAGGGCCCTGACAGCTAGGCTGGCTCTCCAGGAGTTAAAAGCTGTATGATATGGCTTGGCAAAACTGTGAGCTCAAACTCCACCTATTTTTCTCATTTGTATCGCACCATGCATTATGGTGCTTAACGCATGCGAAAATGCCATATAGCACTTTGATAAATGACCCCCTTAACTGGCTAAAGTTATCCTGGATATTCTACAGGATAAACATCCCACTGAATATCCTCACAAAGTTATCTGACCAACTTTGGCCAAATAATGTCAAAGCTAACTGACCAGCTAATTATAATAAGGAGGAAAGTTGCCCTGCATCTGCATTGCTGGTGCTTGCAAGGGTGCATGTATGTGCCTTGGAAGTCAGGCTGTTAAAGCGCTGAGAATGAACCATTGATTCCATGGGCACAGGAAGGACCACAAAATCTGCCCCTTCCGGTGGAACGTGTAGTTCCCTATGGAATCGCTGCAGGAGAACAGGGAGCCGGGTAGGGATGACAGAGCAAAAACCCTTCCCAATTTGACTGCAAAGCCTCTTAAAGCCATTCATGGTGCATGGTCTGCATCCCTCCCTTCCCGTCTATGGGGCCAAAGCAATTCAGCGCGCTGAGCCCAGCGCACTGTATAACCCGCAGTTGGACATGGGTTGTAGAGGTGCTAACTAATCCCCCTATGTGGAAGGAACAACTCTTTAAAAAAAAAAAAAAAAAAAAAAAAGTTTAAAAAAAGCGCTGGCAGGGGTTTGGAAAATGGACACTGGTTAATTCAGCGTCCATTCTCCGAATCTGACTACCGGCACCCAAAGGAGTGTATAAGTGACGGGCACTTAATATTAATTTATTCACTCCTTCACTTATTGCCCATTGGTCCTTTTCACTGACATTTGTCCCCTTTCAGGACAGCCTTCAGAAAAGAAATTGGTCCTTTCACTGACATGTGACAGTAAAAGGACCAATCTGCAATAAGTGAGGGAGTGAATAAATTACTATTAAGTGCCCGACACTTTAATATTCATTTTATACACTCCTTCTGGTGCCGGTAGTCAGGTTGGGAGAATGGACGCTGAATTTATCAGAGTCCATTTTCCTAACACCTGCATATATGCGCTGGTTAGGAAAACGGGACGCTGATAAATTCAGCATCCTTTTTTCTTAAGTGGCAGACAGCCACCAACAGTGGACCTAGAGCCTCCTCAACAGCACGAGCCCTAATTTAAATATTGCATCGTGCACCCAGGAGAGGTGCCTGGGGGCACGTTATGAAAGCGAGCACTGAATACACAGCGTCCACTTTCAGCGCAAGTGTTTTGCATCGGCCTCTATCCATGTATGAGGAATAGGATCACGGCAGCACATCTCCTTTGCTGGATGAGCATGATTGTTGCTTTCAACTACAGGATGCTGTACGTCCCCTTCTTTCCCATTCCTGATCCTGCCTCCTTCCCCTCCTCTCGCTCCCTTTCTTTATCCTTCCTATTTCCCCATCCCCTCCTCCCTCTGTGCCTCCAAGCCTCATCTCTCCACCCCTCCTGCCTGAGATCTATTCTTCATTCCCCACTGCTGGGATATCTTCCCTCCCATTTCCAGACCCTGCCCCGCCATCCTTCCAAGTACCAATCATTAAGATCCTTCTTCCTTTAATAAAGAAGCAAATAAATTAATTGGACACAGAAATGTCATAAAATGACTATTTTTTATAAAAGTTAAAACAAAATTACATTATTTAAATTGCAAATATATGCAACATTGTGCAAATTTGCCACGTATTTCCACAGAATTTTTTTTAAATCTGCAACAGAAATTTTATTTATTTATTTCCAAGTTTTATATACCGTTCGCCCAGTACCAGACTGATCAGATCGGTGCTCACCAATTGCTAACTCTTGCCCCAGAATCTTGACAATTCTGCTGCAGGAATCTGGGGACTCTGGCTATGACCCTCAGCTGCAGTGCGTGTGGTAATCTGGGATGGGGTTGGGGCGGCAGAGGGGACGGTGTGCAGTATGCTAGATTTCATGGGATGCCCTCTCCGTGGACGGGCTTACTGCTATTTTACAATATTTTTAAAAAAACACAAAAAGCATGGGGCAGCAGGCAGAAGGGGGTCCACATCCCCTATCCTAAGAGAATCTTTTCCTGCAGACACTTCCGAAACCACAACTATTAACTCATCTCGCTTACATACCTCCTACACTTTACTGGATTTCCTCATCCTTGGACAGGCTTAACTACTAGTCTTTAAATATTGCTGGTTAGGTTTAAAGTTATTTGGCTACTAATTTGTTTAAAAATGTTTTATATACCGTTCAAATTAAATGCATTGAAGTATGCGGTTTAAAGGTATAGGTAGCTGAATAACTTTTGCCTTAACCTGCTACGGTCAAAAGAATATAGCTGGTTAAGTGACGATGGCCCTTAAAAAATATTGTGGGCCTGGTGGCCCGATTCTCAGCCCCGCCCCCCCCAACTCAATATTATTCATCTTTTTATCTTTTATTCAAATTTATTAATTGCCTTAAAAAAAACTAGGCAATGTACAATATAAAAACCTACATAACATGCTGATTATTCATAGGGTACATCTATTAAAAGTATATACATGGACATAAACAAACAATGGCCAGATAAAGAATTATTATTATTATTATTATTATTATTATTTATTGTTTTTGTTATACCGAGTTTCATGATAGGCATCACATCAACCCGGTTTACAAATAACAAGGAGTGTAAAGCATAACGTAACGTAAAAAACAATATTTTCAATAAGAACCTTGAACTTTAAATACAGTGAATCAGAAAAAGGGAGAGGGAAAGTTACAAAAAACAAGGAAAATAAACTTGGGATGGAAGGGGAGAAATTGAACAGCACAATATTTACATTTCAGCCTATTGATACATTAGAATAGCAAGTGAAAAAATAAGACTATGAAACGGTACATAGGTAATCAAATGAATAAATAAAGAATTCTTGCAATGATGCCATACATTAATAAAAGGCCTGCTTAGGCAACCATGCTTTTAATAGTGACGTGAAGGTTTTTTCTAGACTGTCTGCTAGATGCAATTCCTCTGGAAAGGTGTTCTACAAAACGGGGGTAGCAACAGAGAAAGCGCAGTCCCTAGTGCTACACAGCCCGGCATGGGATGGCGAGGGTACATCGAAGAGGACTCTTTGTGAGGATTGAAGTTTTAGAGTGGGGCAATACAGATGTCATAATACATTTCCCCATGCCAGCTTACGCCTCCCCTCCTCCTCTATTCCCCTCCCCAGTTAGGGAGGAAGAGGGCATTAAGAGTTTGCCTAAACGTGGAAGGGCTGGGGAGAGGGAGACCAGCGCCAATCCATCAACCTTTTATTTTTAAATAATACTTGGAGGGGTTTGGAGGGGGGGGGGGTTGGCCTGGCAGAGGCTTTTTTACATTCATTGGGGGCACTGGGAATTGGGCTGCCAGGCCGTTGCCACTTTTTGGCTATATCCTTTTGAATATTGTCAATTAAGGATAAAGTTATCCAGGGACACATTCTCAGATAACGTTAGACCTGCTCTAGGGCATGGAAGAATCAGCTGAAAAAATATTTGGTTAACTCCTAATATCAGAGTTAGCTGGACAGGTTTCCTGGCTAACTCGTCCCTGCCGCAGGATGTCTATTACTTAGCTAAATTTCTAGCCACATAAGTATCAATGATATTGAAAACTCGGCATTTAGCCAGATTACTTGTGAGTTATCTGGCTAAATGCCTTTTAATAGTATCCTTTAATTAATTTAAAGAACAATCAATTATTTTGAATAATCTGGTGAGTATTACTAGCTAAAGAAAAGTAGTGGTTAAAGAAAATCATAACTCTTCTCTCAGTGGCAAAAGCCAATCAGTTCTCACTGCTCTTGCTATAAATTTAAAGTTTGTTCTGCTTTCCATGTTTTATTGATTTAGAAAAATCCCACGTGTGAAAGCTAATTATGAGTAGTTGGCCCGGTAAACATATGTTAACTCTCTCTTTGATTAATGCTCAGAATGCTTTGTCACAAATGTAAATTCTCAAACACTGCCACTGACCGCATTAGTTACCTCCACCTATTCTTGCAGGCAAGTCACAGAAAAATGTGCTGGATTTATACAGGAAGAAAGAGAGAAATGCACACACCAAAATGCCTGTCCCTGATGTGACGTGGGCATTTATGTCACTGTGGTATTTACAAAGCCAGTAGGATGTAATATGATCCCGCAACATTAACTAAGAAACTGGTCTGACCAGCATAATCAGAGACTTTGAATCTGCCTCTTTTCTCTTCAACCCGGCACTGCAGAATTCTAATAGCTGCACTCATCCTGGAAAGAATAGGAGTCTTGGTAGGATGATGATGATGATAGCTTTTATTTATTTTATCAATCAGCATTTATTAATTGCTTTACAGGTAAGAAATTATCACCCAAAGCCATGAACAAAAATAAAATAAACATAAATTACAATAAACATCATAAATATCTATTAAAACTCCAAAATAAAATAAAAACATACAAACATTTATATGCAACTCATTGAACCAAGTTCCTGTCTCCCACCTCTTTGCCTGAGCAGATCAATCCTGTCTAACATCAGATGAAATTTTAATCATTAACAGACATAAACCATGTTTTTAATTTCTTCTGAAATCTTGTTAGGTTTACCTCATCTCTCATATCCAATGGTAGACTATTCCATAAACTTGGGATAGCATTATTAAATGATCTGACATCCAAATGAGAATATTTAAAATTTTTCACTGGAGGGAGATACAAGTATTGTCTTCCAGTAGATCATAAATTTCTTTTACATATATGCCATTCCAAGGTACCCCTAAAAGAAGGAGAACCAAGACCATTTAAAATTTTAAATGCCAACACCAAGTTCTTGAACCTACATCTGTCCACAATAGGTAACCAATGCAGTTCCAACAACAATGGTTTGGCCAAAGTTCTCCGAGATTTTCCCAAAACAATTCAAGCAGTAGTATTTTCAATAAGTTTCAGTTTTCAAATTACTTTTCCCTGAAAACCCAAAAATACTGCATTACAATAATTCAGCTGTGAAAGAACCAAGGCAAAAGCCACCAACAAAAAAAGATGTTATAGTACATGAGTTATCTACACCAAGTAACATGGCTGCTGTGTTAGTCCAATTGAATACATAGAAATAAAGATTAACAAATAAAAATAAAACAAAAAAAACAGTATCTAAGGTGATACGGGTGATACGGGATACTTATCACCTTAGATAAGTATCTAAGGTGATTACCTTATGGCTTGTTAACAATTTTTTATAAATGTTCATTGTATTTGACTATGGAAATATATTTCCTGCTTTTTCTGTTTTATGTAAACCGGTATGATTTGCGTTTGATGTAAGAATGTTGGTATATAAAAATTAAAAATAAATAAATAAATACGTTTTTAGTGGGCTAACAATATATTTGCTGACTGGCTTTTGAGAGGTAATACTGGCCTGAAGAAGAGAGCTAATCAAGAAATGTCTTGTTAGTCCAATAAAAATGCATCACCTTATATATCATTTTTGTTTTTATTTGTTAAACCTTTATTTCTGTGTCTTCTAGAATAGACGTATGAAGAAGGGACTTGTGTGAGCTGGTGTGCAACATCATCATTTGTGTGTTGGTTCACTAAAAAGTATCAGAGCTTAGGTGTTATGTATGGAGAACACACAGAGAACCTTTCTTGCAGCTATATACAGATACAATGCTACAGCAGCCTAGCTGTTTTGTGTGGTACCTTAAATAACAGTTGCAAGTTAAAACTGCATGCAGTTTTCCCACAGGCATGATAAAAATGTATTTACAAAAATCTTTGTTGGGACTAATGATAAAGACTATTTAGGTATAGGCATCTGTTTTATACCATACCTTATGAGGTTCCTTATAATTATGATAGCTTTGTGAGCACCTAAGAGTTGCAGATATTTTTTTAGTGGGTGCTGTTTGCTTGTTCATCGTTTTGTGGCACCCTCATGCCAATATTGTTTTTGGATATTGCTATTTATTTATTTATACATACATTCAATTTCAGGATCACATATGTCACAAGATTCAATTTGATTTAAAACTGCAACAATAAAACCATTCAGCAAACACAATAAAACTCAATGTTTATTTAAAATATTTATATTCTGCCTCCATTCAATAAAATTACAAGAGGATTGCACTAATCAAAACATACATCAAGATAAAACAAACATTAAAAAAATCCCCTGAAATAAGATGACCTAAAACCCCAGGGTCTGATTTTCAAAAGCATTTAGACTCTTAATACTGGGTTTTACATATGTAAATGCACTTTACCTGTGTAAGTGGGCTTTTGAAAATTGCTACAGTATATTTCATTGAATTGTCAACAGGATTTACCTGTGTTAAGTGCACTTAACACAGGCAAGTGGCTTTTGAAAACTGCTACAATAGAATGTTACACTTTCATGCATAACTCCTTTGAAAATTCACCTTTTAGTACATTAATTTTATCAAAATAATGATGGGGAAAATCATAGCCTTGCTTAGGCTTACTTTATAGCCAGACATGCACCCATACTCTACTCAGCAAAGCAAGAATCTAGGACTAAAGACCCGATAAATAGAGCATGATGTTGTTGACATATAAAGCCTACGTCTGCTGAACTGCCCCCACCAACATTTATCCTCTTAATGTCCATGGAAGACCTGCTCACCATAGCAAGTAGAAATGGAGACAAAGGGCACACTTGTCTAGTCCTCTTCCCAAGTTGTAAAATGCAACCCATAGATAGAAACCATTGCCAAGACCCACTTACAGAAGATTTCTCTAATACCATAAGTTCTAAGAACTTTGTCCATAAAAGGCTGAAACAATAACACCCAGAGAGCAAGTGATTAGAAGAATGCATACGGGAATAAATCCAGTTTGATCTCTGTGAATTAACTTAGGCAGGAATTTTTCCAAAATGCCCAGCTAACACTTTAGCCAACGTTTTAAGCAGTGAAATTGACCTCTATAAGGCACACTGATCATATGGCTTCCCCTCCCTATACATCAGTGTTATGGTGGCATCATACACAGAATCTGGAAGTTATTCTTCAGATAAAGAATTTTAAAATAGCCCGTGTAATCTCCCTTCTGATTACTGATAGGACAAGGGGGCATAATAGGCAGCTTATGGGCCATAGTGCAATCCATGGGTTTCCCTGGGGTTTTTCCAGCATGGGGTGTGTTGTGGTGGTGGTGGTGGAATCTTGCTTAAGATCTATTAGGGCCAGAGCCATACTCTTGAGGTTTTGAAATAAAGAAACTCCACATTAGATAGTGTTGTTTATTTATTTATACTTTTATAAACTGCCTTCCAGATCAAAAGAGATCGTTTAAAGTGATGTTCCAACATGAAAGTTTACTGATGCATAATTTGTAAAGGGATCAACTGACAAAGAGTACAATTTCTTCTGGTGATATCCTTAAAACAAATTTAAATAGTCAATTAAACAAAGACATATAGGGGACCTTCTTTGATGCTAGGTACTCCTTCAGACTATTGCAGGAAATTATCCTTGTCACAACTTGGTCTCCCCTCAGTACCTGTGTTATCTTTCTGTCACTGCTCCTCTCCTGAATTCCTTTGAATGAGTACAGTAGAACACTCTGGTCCAGATGGTTAATCCTCTAATTTCTAGGCTCTCCTTTTCGCTTCCTGATTTGAAACATCACGTGAGAAACTTTGATAGAAACATCTCGACAGCTGCAGACATACTGGAACCCACTCTGTTCCTTTATGTCTCTCCAACTTCTTCGAAACACACTGGTGAAGATAAAAACCAGAAGAGTCATGAGTATGAGAAATATTCTCCTTCAGTTGGAATCACACTCAGATTTCTACCTGAAGCCCCTCATGTACTCTCCCTAATGCGACCCACAGACTCCAACCTTGAGCCTGAATCCACTGCAAAAGCAAGTCCAGAACCTTCTAAACCACTGTTTTTATTACACCTCCAATTTTCTAGGCATCACCCATTGGGATATGTCTGTATTAAGTTACACTTCTTCTCTAATCTCAGGGGCTCTTGGTGGACATATAGTACACCAGGAACAATATCTTGTGTCACAATTGTGGGGGAAATAGTGTTTCAAAGTAATATATATATAACCCTTACATATAGTGGTTTCCAATGCTGTAACCAATATAGTAATAAGCAATAGTGCAATGACCAATCATCCTAGGCACTACCAGCCACCTGAGCCTTCATTGCCTTATTTCTAATCAAGGATCATAATTAGCAAAATGAGAGATCTGTATACATACTTTCTTGCAAATAAAGATATGACTTATCTTAACATTTTGAGACAGTCATTCTTCCACTAAGGTAAGCCCTGTCACGGTCCAGGACTGCAGGACCTGATGTTGGTCCTGCATCTCCATAGGCATTGGAGCTGCTGCAAACAACACACAACCACCGGTGACATTTTATTTTTGGTAATGAGGGATGGGGGAGGGGGGGCAGGGGCAGGACAAACAAAAACAAGTTACTACAAACACTATAATAATCCAAATTGGTGACCTCTGAAACAGGGAGGGGAGGAGAGGGGGAAAGAATGTGTAGCATGAAGCTCCAGAGGCAGGGCAAACTTCCTCAGGAGCAGTACTTTCAATAGGCATCTGATTGCAGGCTAATGATGAGCTTAGGCTGTCAGAGCCAAAACAAGAGAACAGAGAAGGCATAGCACCTGTTGGAGGAGACACCATCACATACTGCATCATCACCGCAGGTCCACAGTTATGGTGTCCTGTGTGATCACATGGGTCGCACACCTTACAAGCCAGCTATGGATCTTTGCTTATGTGGAGTGCTATAGTACTAATCCATCTATAGACCCCTTGATGCAGACCACGAAACCACAGACTGTGTCAGGGTTTACCTTAGTAGAAGATGGACTGACTCAAATCGTTAAGATAAGTCATACTTTCATTTGCACTATTTGCAAGAAAATATGTATAAAAATCTCTCATTTTGTTGGTTATGACCTATGAATAGAAATAAGGTAATAAAGGCTTAGATGGCCAGTAGTGCCTAGTACACTATTGCACTATATTGGCTATAGTACTGGAAACTGCTATATGTGAGGGTTATATATTGTCTATATGACTTTCATACAGTATATTTACCTGCTAAGGGACTTGTGGATAACCTTACACCTAGTTAGAACCAGGGTAAGATTTTTGGAAAAAACCTTATAATACTTAAAACTGAAGCCATCCATCCCAGGGGCCTTCCCAGCCTTCAAGGCTTTAATGACATTCAAAATTTCCAAGAGAAATAGTGTAGTGTACAGGCCTGGATTTGACAACAGGCACACTCAGCCTGTGTCTAGGGAGGCAAAAATCTATGTGGGCAGTAGGCCTGCTGAAGATCTGTTGCCTTTCAGCTGAGTTGACTCTCACTCAGGAGGGAATAGATCTCTGCTTCCTGGTTTAGCCCCTCCTTGGAGGTTTACAAGAAAGAGGAGGGGAGAGGTTAAAATTGACAAAGTAGAGCAAAGAAGACCAACTCTGCTATCTAATCCATACCTCCTCTCCTGTCATTCAGAGGTAAGAGATAAGAAAGCAAGCCTGGAGCAGAGAACAAAGGGGAGTCATTTGGGAGAAGTTAGGAGGGGGATGGAGATGAGAGGAGACTAGCTGCATGAAAAAGAGGAGAATGGTGGAAAAGGCAGAATTTGTATGTTTGAGAGAGAAGGAATTGGTGGTGGGGGTGGGTATTTGAATGTCAAATTGGGTGAAAGGTTAGAAAATGGGAGGGGATACAAGGGCAAGCAGATCAAGAGCACAGCAGGGACAATACTCTCCTCCTTCCTCCCACAATTCAGATTCTTCCTTTCTTGAGCTCAGATTCTATCCCCCAGATCATGGAAACTCCCTTCTTACCTTTTCCTCTTCCCTAGCTTCTGAAACCACCACAACCAAATCATTGATCCCAGATTACCCTCTCTCTGATCCCTCCCCTACTCTCCATCTTCCCTCTCCCTCCTCTTCCCCCTTCCCAGTTTTCCTGATTCTTCCCCCATCTCCCATCCTCCTCCTACTCAGTCTTCTTACCTTTTCCTCATCCTATGCATAGTTGTTTTCCTTCTCCTCTCCTCTCTCCCGAAATCTTTTTCCATACATTGATACTTGAGATCCCTTTTACCTCACCCAATAAAAACAAAATAAATTATACGGGCACAAGCAAGGCCCATTGCCGCTGTGTCGAAGGATTGCGTGCCGGCAGCCTGCATGCAGGCGCAAAAGGTAAAATAAAAGTTTGGGGAGGTTAGAGTAGGGCTAGGGGGAGGAAAGGTTAGGGCAAGGGGTGGGAAGGTCAGGTTAGGGGGGAGGCAGCGTGCACCTTTTAAAAATCTACCCCTATCTATCCAAACAGGCATTCGATGAGGGTTAAGCCCTTTGTAGCAGAATGTATTATGTCTATTTTATCAGTATTTGTTTTCTTTCTATCTTTTATGATTTTTAACCATATATGTTCAATGTAATCCATCACAAACTAATATGGCTATGTGTGGACACTAAATTGCTTTAAATAAATAAAATAGAAAATAAATAAATAGTAGTGCTGGCTGTTTAGATTATTATGGGTCTTTGTAGTTGGACGTGGGAAAAGTGAGGTGCTGGAGTGAACAAAGGGAATATTGTATGCTCATCTACCCAAGATGGTGGACGGCAAAAGAAGAAAAGCAAAAGGATTGGCCTGGACAGGGAGAGAGATTGTGCAAGTGGCCACACTGTGGCTGACAGGTGGGATGTATGCTTAAGCCTTGTGGACAGACTAACTGAGCAGATTGGATGGGCTGGTTCATCACTCTCTGTTGTCATTTACTATGTTACTATGGATACAAAGGAGACAGAAATCCAAAATACCTGAATCAGCTCAGAAGAGGACAAAAAAAGTGTTTCGGCTGAGCAAATTTCTGTAATTCTGGTCACAAAGAAGTGGAGGAGTAGTTTAGTGGATAGGGACACAAGGCTTCAAATCCCACTGCTGCTCCTTGTGACCTTGGGCCAGTCACTTTACTCTCTGTTGCCTTGGGCCAGTCACTTTACTCTCTGTTGTCTTGGGCCAGTCACTTTACTCTCTGTTGCCTCAGCTAGAAACTTAGATTAGGAGCCCTCTGGGGATGGGAAACTCCCTTCAGTACCTGAATATAATCCATTTCAAAAAGTAGAATATATATAAATAACTCTGGAACCTCTCAACTGCCCAGGCCAGGGCTATGCACACCTGTCCTTGGGATCCCACAACCAGATGGATTTTCAGGGGATACACCATTGAATTTATTGAAAGTTTTGGAATTTTGGAATCTTTCAAGAATCTTTCAAGAATGTCTTTATTGGATGCCGCATATATATAACAGGAACAACTTTATTGGATGTTATAAATATATAAACAAACATTTTAAAAATACAAAAAATTTTTTTGAACATTTAACGTTAAAATTGGTACCACTGGTGTGTAGGTTGTTAAAAATTTATATAGTTGCAAAAATCTATATAATTTGTGAAAAGCCGTTGATTATTGATAAATGAATACACCCTTCGGGTAGCACAGTGATCGAACAGATTGTTCATTTTGTTGATTAAATATCAATTATATATCACTGTTTAGGTGGCTAAGATTTGCAGTGGTTTGTTACAGTAACTATGGAGTTAGGCACTTAGATCAGATAATTTGAAAATTTACTGCAGCTGAGTAGCTAAATATAGCCACCTTGTTTCTGGAGGAGTGGTGAGGTTGGGTGGAGGAAAAAGAGTCTGAGAAAATATGGGTGTTTATTAATTATGCATATATATGTGCATGTTTTTAAGCATGTAATCCTGCAGATTCAGTAGATGCGGATAATTTTGTATTTGAACAGGTTTCATCAAATTTTCAAAGAGAAACCTCTGAAGTGGATTCTCTTTGAAAATTCATGAAAAATTACACACCTACATAAGTACTTCTATATTTTACTGTTAGCATTCTGACAACTGTCCTGAGAATACAGAGGGTTAACTTTCAAAATATGCTCAGAAGTCTAAAGTCTGAGGGTACTTTTTATCAACAGATTACATCAATTTTCAAATGACTTTCCCTTTGACAAGTGGCTGGAGAAAGCATGCACACGGCCTGTACTCTCTCAGTGATATTATAGACAGATGCATGCAAGTGCTTACCCTCTCCCTGACTCCACCCCTAGGAATGCTTCCTCTCTTTGCATGTAAAAGTGCACAGGTTCTGGCACTACATGCACATTTTTACTGTATGTACAGAGAGGTTAGGAAGTTTACAAAAATTCCATTTCTGCATATAAAACACTGCCTTACCTGTGGAAATGCCTTAAAAAATTGCCCTCATACTGGCAGATAAGGACCTCAGGGATCATCTAATCTGCCAGTTTTCCCTACTCTAGGGCAGATCCTACATGATATATTTGACTATCTAGCATATTCCCCCCTCATCCTCCTCTTCTCTAGAGTATTCATATTTAAGTGTTTATGTTGCAGCTCATTCAAATCATGATTCTATATTTGATAACACTAGTGAAAAGTTCCCAGTGTTGCTTGGATAGCCTGGTGAGGAACTCAAAAAGCTTTATTGTATCTCTCTGTTCAGTGGAGTGCAATATAGTTCAATTTACCTAATAATGTTTTTTCTGGATTTATGCTATGTTTGATATGAATAAAGATAGCGGCTACTATTTAGAATATAATGAGAATGAAAGATACATAAATTTGTACAAATTTGTACATCAGTAGACATTTTGGCTCCATTGACAAGATAAAAGATAAATATAATTGGTAGAAAATAGATATGATGTGTGACTTTTTCTTATCAGTAATAAAATGTGTTGTGCTTGTAGATAGTTGCAAATAGAACCTAGCGCAGGCTGACATTTTGATTAGTCAGGACCTAAAACCTATGGTATTTGAATAAAATGCAGAAATGTAACTGTAATTGGTCAAGTTAAAATTATTTTAATGTTTTGCTTTATCATTATGACCTTTTAGTTGGAAAAATTATATAAGATTGATTGTAATTTCTTGATTTCGAGACTGGCCACTGAGAGCCTGTTCGAAGTGTGGTTTTCTTCCATGTGATATTTTCCCTATGTAAATATTACATGTCAATTAAACTTGGTAGATTTGCACTGCAACAGATTCATTTTTGTCTATTTTAAAATTGTGGAAAGAATCACCAGGGCCTTTAGAAAATTAGAAAATCTTAAAATCTCCACACTGGTCCACAACAGATATACATTTTAAAATTGAACAAAAGCGAAAAGAATATATGTTATTTTGTTTGATTAATTAATCAGTAAGTATACAGAAAGCTAGAGAACCTCTCTATAAAGAACATTGACATTATATCTGACCTCTCCTGTTGATGGCCACTATGAAAATCCATTCCACTGCAGCTGAAAAGACCTGTCGAAAGGCCTCCACAGATCCCATCCTGTGGTGTGCATAGGAGAAGGTAGCTTTGGGATCCCATTCCGCAGTTGTCAAAAAAAAAAAAAAAAAAGAACGGGCTGCCATAGACCCTTATCCCATGTTGGATGAAGACTGGGTCTGGCAGTCACCATAGAAGAGGCCTTGTGTAAGTGTGTATATGTGTGTGTGGTCTCTATGTGTGTGTGTGGGGGAATCCTGTATGTGTGTGTATATGTGGGGGGAGCCTGTCTATGTGTGCATGAGTGTGTGTATGTGAGTGGCTGCCCTGTATGTATAGGACCATGTGTGTCTGGAAGTCTGTTTGTATGTGAATATGCGTGTTTGTGAATGGGAGCCTGTGTGTGCACCCATGTGCGAGTGTGCCTGTGTGTGTGTCTGTGTGAGTGGGAGCCTGTGAGTATGCACCCGTGTATGTATGCGGAAGCCTAGTGTGTCTGTGCATCTATGTATGTATGTAAGCCTGTGCATGTGTCTGTGTGTCTGTGTGAGTGGGAATCTGTGTGCATGTCTATGAATGGGAGCCTCTGAGTTCCTATGTGCATGTGTCTTTGTGAGCTTGTGTGTGTGCGCATGTGAGTGGCAACTTGTGTGTGCCTGTGTGTCTGTTTTGGTATGTATGCCTCTGTGTATGCGTGTGAGTGTGTGTGTGTTTGAGAGTGGGAGCCTGGATTTGTGGGTGTGGATGTGTGAGAGAGATTGGGAGCTTGTGTGTGTATGAGAGATCCTGAGAGACAGGGCTTCACAAACAGTATATTATCTTTGCATAGTGCACCTTCCATTGTTCAGGGTACCACTTGGTAGTTGTGTGGAGCAAGAATAAAAGCACTGCCACACACTCTCTATGATATCATTTATTTGCATGACGTCATGGATCAAAGCTTACAGTTCTATACATATATACAAAGTCACATACCTGTCCATGGATATTCAGGGCTCCTCACCCCTCATACATCAACCTGTCTGTGCGAGAAGTCTGGTCAATCAATTAGGCGAAGAAGGGGAATTTGCAGCACTTCATACGTCTATGAAGGCACTCCCATAGACTCCTGTCTTGCTGTTCCACCCCTCTGCTTTTATACACGTCAGGAAAGTTGCTGATCACTATGTTTTCCCTTGTGTCATTGCCAACAGTTGCCAACAGTTTCCAACAGTCGATAACAGTTGCTATCCCTGTGTTGTCACCAACAGTTGCTACCACAAAGCCTGACTTATCTCTCCCTTGGGCATAGGCTGGTTGATCAGGCCAGCGTGTCCCCGGCGCGAGCAGCCAAAGTCTTTGTTCCCAAATCTGGTATTAGCAGCAACATTTTCCTTACAGTATTCATAGACAGATACTATAGTGTGACAGACACCAGCCTTATATTTATTTATAGAGAAAGAGATATTTTCCTGTACTATTGCAATAGAAGACAGATTTTTAGTAAAAAAATGTTAAAAATAGTTGTGGAATTAAGTTTTGTAAAAGTAGGGAAAATATCATCCTGGATAAGAAAAGTGCATTGGTCATGCTCAAATGCATGTTTGTTGAATATATTCCAGCATTGAGAAAAGGGGAACTAATAAAGATTGCTTTCAGACATTGGGAACATGTATACTAGATGGACTGAATAAGGAAATGGATCTTGCATTTTACTTACCAAAATGATGGCTTGAAGTTGAAAGCACAAATTGTCTCTTATGTTTGTTACTTATTAAAATAGTAGCTGATATAGATGGATATAATTTGTGTGTTTGTTTCTTTTCTGTTCACTCATTTTGGCTCACGTTTATATTTGATCTAATGTAATAAACATAGCTATGTGCAACAGTTTGAAATGCCCAATTAGTTGTCTTAAATACTGATTGAACCTGTGTAGCAGGCCAGAACACTGGTGAACTCCTAAAAAGCAATGTTTAAATAAGTGGATAAATGCAGATAGTTTGTGCTTTCTAGTATAAGAGTAAATTCATAGGGGCTGTTTCAACAGAAGCATTGTTAATCTAAGTTATTCTAACCTTACAACACACAAGCTTGCATTTCTCACAAGACAGTGCAGGCAGTGCAATTTTTCCCAACCACCCTTCAGTCTGAGCAGCAGTGGTAACATGTCAGATCCACCCCCTTAAAGACACAGGGCCTTGCGGGAGGCGACATTTGCTACCGGCCCACTCATGCTCATTTAAGAAGGGGGCTTATATAAAAAATTTACTATGTTACAAATTTAAAAAGAGCTGTGGCTGTATCAGAGTGGGGAATGGATGCTCTTGTACCTGATAGCCCCAATTTAACATCTTTTTTGGAGGCTTCAGTAGATAATATTCAAACTAGAGCCACTTTAATAGTGACTTTTAGTTTAGAACAGCAAAAAAAAATTTGGTGTTACAAAAATACTTTAAAAATAAAAGTTTACTTTTCTGTGGTCAACTAGTGCAAATATTCCCAGATGTTTCCAGGAGTACGCAACTTAGAAGGAAACAGTTCCTTTCAATGAGGCAGAGAGTATTGACCTTAGGGGCTACTTTCTTCCTCAAATATCCCTGCAAGTGTTTGATCACATTTCAAAAGAATAAATTTGTTTTTTCAGACCCTGATCATCTGGAAACTTTGGTTCTAGATTAAGGTGGATAGGGTTATAGCAGCTTCTGAGTTGGATAGTTAGTTTGGTAAAATATTATATATCCTCTGAATTATCAGTTGGATATTTTCTTAAATATTGTTTAATGATTGTGCTTCCCATAATGTGGACTGTATTTGGTGACATTACGTTTGATTTTTCTTTTTACTTATATAATAAGATTGCCTATTTTATATTGATGTAATTCACAATATTCTTATTTCATTGGAAAATGTTAAGAAACTTAATAAAGTATAAATAAAAAAAAGAAGGGGTCGGGAGTGATGTCAAGCAGATTGAGAGCCAGCTAAATGAAGGAGGAAGTGGCCCTTTCATCATGGCACATCTTCAGAGGGAGACTGGTACAAGGTGGGAGGGAGGAAGGAACCACTCCCTTTCCTCCTGCATGCATCCTCGAACAAGGACGCACCCTGGGGCTGCCACATCCTCTGAGGAGAGCACCACCCAAACTCTGCATCCAAGGGCACCTAAAATGTAAGGCCAGACCTGACAACAGAAGTAATTATAATACCATAGTACCAGCCTGAATCCCCTACGGTATAGTTTAGATCATATTTGGAAAGTGAACCCAGAAGTAACACTCATTTTAAATGTTTAGACTTGCCTACGAAACAAATATTCTATGTTGATAATTTCAAGGTGAAGTTAGAACTTGCTTTACTTAATTTTGTGTTTGTTTTCCTAACATGCCGTAAGGAGTTTACTTTGTGCTATTACTTGCCAAGAAAGCAGTGTATCGGAGTTGTTGTGTTAAAAAGCTGGAGAGGAGGGGGGAATACTTACGTAGAGATTCTAGTGAAATACAAATTGGAGGTGTTAAACCACAGAATGATTGTTATGTGACTCAAGGAGACTCAAATCTCGTGGCAGCTAGTTATGAACAGAAGAAATGCGTGAACGAAGAAGACGAAAGCATCAACATGCACAAGACAAAAATGTGACACTGCCTGTGATAGAAAATAAAAAATGTTTTTTCTAGAATGGGGTATTCTAAAGATAAGACAGCAAAATAATAAAGACTATGCTCAGTGAATAACTGTTTAAACTGATGCTTTTCAGGGTATTTAACTACAAATAAAAGGAAGAAACATAAATGGAACATTTTTTAGTTCAAAGTGAACCCCTCTTCCCCCCCTTACAATAAATGTTGATATGTGAGATGGCAAATACACTTCTAGATACAAAGACAAAAACAGAGGAAAGTATTCAATTAAATGCATGTAATTAACTGTCAAAGAATATACAATGGGCCTACAGAAACAAATAAATTACTCACTTGTTATTCAACCATAATTGCTGAGTATTTTATCATCTTGCAGGGCAGAGGGCAGAGGAAAGGAGGGTTAGATGGACTGGTAGGGGAAGGAAGAAAGACAGTGAAGTATTAGATGAGCTCTCACCAGGCTGACATCAGACAGGGGCCAGGGATAGAGAGAAAGAGTCATTGCCCACAGAGCAGGAAATCAGATTTATGCTACGCCTCAGAGATCAAATGTGAGCAGCAGAGCAAAGAGAGAGAAAGAACAGACTGGTTTTAGAGGGCTCGGTGAGAGGGAAGAGCTAATTAGAGAATTATATTTTGTACTGGGTTTCTTACTGCTGATAATAAAGGAAACAGAAAAATAGATATCAGGTATCTCCACCGCCATCTTAAATGTAAACCGAAATGGCACCGGTGGCCTTTAGCCCCTATCATGTGACAGGGGCTACCAGTGCCATTGCTGCCCCTGTCACATGGTAGGGGCAATGTTTTGAAAATACTTCAGGTTATTCCCAGCTTCCTGAATCTTCCATTTAAATATCCTTTTAAAGGCCAGTCTAGCAGTACTCACCTTTAAAAAAGCTACTTATGTCTTCACTCATGACTTTTCTTAACTCAGGGAAAGGAGCAGTTCTGGAATTTGACAACTGCGGTCATATTCTGTGTTTTTATGAGACAAGATACCCATAAACCACCCTATCACCCGTGCAACCAAACAACAAACAAACAAACAGAATCTCCAACAATGAAATTCATTTCACACTTGTGAATTTTTACTATTTCATGGTCTTCAGAAGATACATTTTACGGATTAACGTTAAAACATGCCAGCATAAAAGGACACGAATACTGTGCATACAGAAAGAAAACATAGTGCCCATGACCACAGCAATAAATAATGTGTCCTTCTGGTTAGCTGCAGGTCAAGCGGCTTTCCTCTCTTTGCATTGGTTGCCAACAAAGCCATCTTCATTCGGTATGGACCCATATGAAAAGCTGTTTAAATCTGGTTGTATTGTATCTGTAATTTTTTTTCCTATAGAAAGAAAAAAAAAATTAAAATCTTGCCAAGGACAGAAAAGCAGATTTTTTTTCTCTAAGAATGTCAGAAGTGAGATATATATAGATATAGATCTATCTTTTTTTTTTTTTTTACATATACATATGTAGCGAGAGAGCGCGAGAGAAACGCGCACACATCATCTGAGTTGCCTAGAAACAGGCTGCATTTTGTTATCTTATTATGTTACTTTGCAAAGAATTTAGCAGTTTGAAAAACAATTATAAACCTGAATGAAGAGCCATTTTCTTAAGTTTCTGCCTCAGTCATCCCCACGCCCAGCTATTCTAATATAGTAATAGAGTAAATGACGGCAGAAAAAGGCCAGAAAGGCCCAGCAGCGATTCTATGCGCATTTACCCAGATTCTCACCTGGAACCCCTTCTCCTGTGCTTTTAGAAGACCTCTCCTTTAGGAAGGTCCGACTGCCCTATACCAGGAGATCTGCTTCTTCTTGCATGGCCCCCATGTTTGGAAGGACTTTCTTTAGAGGCTTATTCAGCTTTTCATTACTTAAAATTTAGGAAGCATTCTTTTTCTGAAGCCTTTTCATAGACCTATTTTTCACTAGTATTTGCTCCTTCATGATTTCTAGTTTTGGGGCTTTCAGCTCTGTTTGTGTCAAGTAGAATACAATTTATTGTATTTTTTGGTTTTATGAGGTATCTTGTTTCTGCCCTTTGTATCTGCATTGCTTTGCCCTATGGTATTTGTTTTATTGCAGATTATTTATTTATTTTCAATATTTCTATAATGTCTAGGCAGTTTACAATAAAAAAAACCCCATCCATAAATACAATAAATATTCAATAAAACAAACTAAAACAAAAATACATAAACATTCTAATACCAGTACTACAAAAGATTATTTTCTTATGGTACACTCTACCTTGCCTAGAGTGTCTTCGGATTAAGGGATGTGCGCCAAACATGATAGCTAACATAAAATAAGTAATAAACACATAATGCATCCACCAAAGCACTGTCAATTTACAGCAGATACGCACCAGGAACTTGGCTAAAGTTAATATAGGACACGTGTAAATCTCGTCGTTCTCGATTTCTTGTTATTAAAAACACACCAAGGAATGACAAAAGAGATCTGCAAAATACAGTTTTACTGCATGATTAAAAGCCTCTCACAGAAGAAACACGTCCTTTGGATCACTAATACTGGACAACTATAATTTAAACAACAGGCAAAAGAAAACAGTGCAGTTACACAAGGGTAGGGGCTGATGTGGGGAGCTAGATTTGCAGGGTTTTTCAATGTGGATGGGGCGAGGGGCAATGGAATGCCTTTTGGGCTGGAGGAGGCAATCAAGCTCCGCCCCAGCTCCCACAGTTAATGTCATTTTTCTTACAAACATTCTTTTTGTATTCACACGCTGCTCTTTCTATCTCATCAGGAAGAAAGCCACGCGCGATGCCTCTGGCAGCAGCACTACTTCCGGGACAGGGGCTCAAAATGTGGGCACACCAGGGCCCGGATGGCCTATGGGTGAGGGAACATAGGAATTTAGAAACCACTCATGCAACCAATCCCAGGCTGGTAGGAGTGTGCAGCCAAAAAATGGGCCTGATTCACCAAGGCATTTCTTCTATTCTGTGCCTATGGGAAAACGCCTTGATGAATCAGGCCCAATGATTTTTTGTTTCATTTCAGAGGGTTGGTTTTTTTTCATTTTGCTTTGTTGCATGTTATTTCAGTCTAATGCAAACTACATTTTTTAGTGCACATTAACATGATTTAATGAATACTATGTGCATTAATCATTTTAGTGCTCACTAAACAAAGCAAATTTATTTCTTTATTTAAAAAAATTTGCATACCGCATAACCAGTAAATAAAAAGTGGTTTACAAGATAAACACACACAATAAAAGAAAATCCACAAAAACCTATATAAAAAACAAGTAACACACATGACAAAAAACCACAAGAATTCATCATGTGTGTTACACAAGAGACAGCAGTACATCCCGAGTGCTCAGCACTTTCTCAGAGCTCGGTTTCTAACTCTGCTGGTACATACTTTCTAAAACAAATCCAGGGGAATATATTTGTTTCCTATCCCCACCTATGTGCAGGTTTGGATTTTACAGTGAGTGGGAAGCACTGTTACTATTACAAGCAGTTAGATGGACTCTTTAAATCAGAGAAGACGCTTCCACCTCCCATCCTTGTTGCATTACAGATGTACGGCACCCGTCTATTTGATTACATTATTGGCAAGCTTTAATCAGATTTAATGGTTTATTAGTTTTTGGAAGTTTTTTGGCACTACTTTTAAAACTAAGTTTCATTTAAAATTGTTTTACTTGTTATTTTTAGATCAGGCCAAAAAAGTCATTTTATCATTTTCATGCCTGTTTCCTAGATTTTAATTATCATGATCATAATGCCAATAAACCCCTCATGCAGGCGAATGTCCAGAAAACTGGGGTTGAAGGGAAATAACTGTAATCAGTGATTGTGATTTTTGGCCCATCTCTAATTTTTTCAGTTGTTCTGATGTCTTTCCTCTAAGATTACTGCTTGGCTCTAGATCGTAAAGATCAGGTTGGGGGATCAGTGCCAGTTTTCCAATTCCCAGATCACAGCATTCTGAGAGTTTCTCCTTGCTGAGATACAAAGCAACTGAACAGGAGCTTGCAGCATCACTCAGTCTTCCTCATTGACCTCACTTTGTTACCCTGATGAACTGGGCCCTGCTAGCATTTTCTTAATAGAGTCATGGGGGCTTGACTTTGCAACATGGAGGACAACCTCCCCTTCTACAAATGTGAGTGAGAGTGTGAGAGAGAGAGAGAGAGAAAATGCCTAGCTATAAGGCCCCTCATAGTAGTGAGGTATTAATACCTCTATATGAGACCCACCTAGTTACTCAAGGTGAGGCTTAGGTATTACTGTAGGGGTTAGGGGTCACTTTGACATTCAGAGTGAGACATACGAACAGAACAGTGCACTCTTGTGAAGATTTGATGTCCTTCTGAGTGAGGAAACTCACCCAAAGATGAGATTTGTACAATGTTCTCTCAACCTAGCTTGATGGACTCTCTACCTGGGTAACATCAAGCTAGGTCTCACTCTGAAAGTCAAAGTGGCCCCTAACTCCTACACTAATACCTAAACCTCACCTCGAGTAACTAGGTGGGCCTCCTATAGAGGTATAAATACCTAACTACTATGAGGGCCTTATAGCTAGTCTCTCTCTCTCTCTGTGGTGGTAGGTAGCTTAAAAGACTAACAATGCTATGTGCGAAAACATTGCAAAGTGTGATAAAGCCATGTCGCACAGCTTAACGCAAATGAAAAAGGTGTAGCTATTTGCCGCGTTAAACTGTGTGATATGGCTTTATCACACTTTGCAATGTTTTCGCACATAGCATTTTTAGTCTTTTAAGCCCACTTGGCCAGAAATCCCGCCCCAAACTCCACCCCTTTTCTAAATTAGCATCGCACCATGCGTTATGCTGCTTTTCGCATGCGAAAAATGTCTTAACGCATGCGAAAAGCCCATAACGCAGCTTGGAAAATAATCCCCTAAGTTAGGTTTTTTTTTTTTTTCATAAAACATACTTAATCAACATCTTTATTGAAAGCACTTTACAAATTGACTGTACTGTTATTACTACAGACACTAACTTTTTCTCTCTGAGAAAGGAAGCCAGATACCCAGAGCTAAGCAATGAAGCTCACCGTTTCTCCACTTTACCTCAGACACTGGGAGTGCAGACTTCCCCACTGCAAGGTGCTCTCCTTGCCCTGTCACAATGTTATCAAACCACCAAGACGTTTCAAGGCAAGGTTCTCCTCTTTCACTTACAGGCGTTACTGCTTTTGACTGACATACTTACCCAAAAATAAACATGAGCACATTCAGAAAAGAAGACCCATGGAACTCTTGGTAAAATACGATCCCTAATACGGAACAAAGACAAACATTTTTTTGCCTATCAGACGCATGTTTTAAATTGCAGCAATTCCAGCCTCTGGTTACATTAGGTTATATACAGCTACAGAACATCTAAGCAATACAGCGCCAACATTTTGTCACATTAATTACTGGGTTATCTCACATTTTTATGATAATTTTAAAAGCATTAGAATTAATGCAAAGAATATATAAAGATAAATGCATCAGTCAATCAAAGGTCAGGAGAAACACTTCCCCCTCAAACCTCCTTAAAAATTAGACAACCAGGCTGACCTATCAAGACCCAGGCCACAACTTTAGCCTGCTATTTAATTTATAGTCACATCCTGCCCTGTTCGGTCATCACCCAGAATGAACAGGGTGTCACCCGATACTTGTCATTTTTGCTATACCACACTAACATGACTATCCTTCTGAAGAATGTTTAGTAATATATAGTGAATGATGGAAGATAAAGATCCAAATGGTCCGTCCAGTCTGTCCAGCAAGCTGTTAAGTGTTGTAATTGCCACTCCCTGCAGGTTACCTCCATGCCTTCTCTTTAGGGTTGTAACTGCTGCTCTGTGCAGGGTAACCCATTCAGAAATGTTACACCTAATATTACACCTAATGTTTCCCTGTTTCTTCATTTCTATTGTCTAGCCACTAGGGATCATTTGTGTTTATCCCATGCCCTTTTGAATTCTATTACCATTCTTGTCTTCCTCACCTTTTCCAGGAGATCATTCCATGCATCCCCCACTCTTTCTGTGAAGAAATATTTCCTGCCCATTGTTTTGGTTGCCTTTCTTTGGATCACTTTCTTTCAGTCTCTGGAGACCCTATCTCCTTTCTGAGATAGGGTCTCCAGAACAGAACACAGTACTCCAGATGAGGCTTCATCAGTGACTTATACAATGGCACAATCATCTGCTGGTTATGTCTCTCTCTATGCAGCCCAGCATCCCTCTAGCCTTGTCGCATTGCTTTGCTACCTTCAGAAGATCAGACACTATCACCCTACTACTGCTTAACATTTCTATAGCGCTACACAACATACAACATAAATTTAGGCACTCATCTCTAATCCGTTTTCAAACGTGTCAATTCAGGTAACCTAACTCTTGCAGTATATGGTCCTTCATAGTTATTTAACATAGTAAAATAACATAGTAATGACGGCAGAAAAGGACCAAATGGTGCATCTGATCTGCCCAGCAAGCCTCTTATGGTCGTATCTGCCACGCCATGCAAGTTACCTCCATGTTTCTCTTAAGGGTAGTATCTGCCACGCCGTTCAGTTATCCCAAGTCTTATGATAACACATAAAAATTGCAGATAGCAACATTTTATACCGGGTGATGAGCTTTCTTGAAAATTTAGACAGTGTTGCTTGATGTGCTTTGCTTGTGCACTTGGCCTTAGAAACAGTCCTGTGCTTTTTCCCTTATGGCTGTGCATCAGTACTCCAGACTGTAGAAGTTGGGGCCCTCTTGGTTGTTGTTTGAATCGAATTCCCCTTTTCCTCCAGTCGTCAAAGTGGGAAGTAATGCTGCAGCTGCATTACATATTTACTGTGCATATTTTAATGTGCAGTTTTTGGACTCTCATATGAGTTGACGAGTATTTATACCATTGTTGTATGTGATTAAATAAAAAATGTGCGATATTTTATTAAAGAAAAAAAATTTTATGGGACAGAGAGGAAGGTTTCATACTACGTTCTTGTTTACCACTGCAATCGGGTAATATATTCTTTATAATCATCAACCAACCTTTTCCGGCCGAGTTTCTATATATTTTTCTTTATGAAGCATGAATTTAGGGACACAGTTCACCTTAAACAGAAAAGTCGGTTGCACGCCTAGATCAAAGTCTTGACATTAGTAAAGACGAGCGGGTGCTTTAAACTTGCACATTGATACTGCATTAACGCTAAGGATTTTAAATTCACGCTAGAGAAAAATATATAAAAAACTCGGCCGGAGGAGGTTGGTTGATGATTACAAAGAATATATTACCCGATTGCAGTGGTAAACAAGAACGTAGTATGAAACCTTTCTCTCTGTCCCATAAAAATGTTTTTCTTTAATAAAATATCGCACATTTTTTATTTAATCACATACAACAGTGGTATAAACACTCGTCAACCCATATGAGAGTCTAAAAACTGCACATTAAAATATGCACAGTAAATAATTATTCTTGCAAAAATCATCAGATAAGAGGTGATTTCAAGTGGAGTTATAGACTGTCAAGATATATATCCCTCTAAAGACACATTTTTCAGTGCATTCATTTGGCAGTTGCATTAAAAGCATCAAGGCTTATTGGTTAAGGGTAGTAATCCCATGCTTCTATTAAGGGCAGTAACTGCTGCACTGTGCACGCTCATTAGTTCCACAGACTGTAAAAGTCAGGGCCCTTAATGGTTGCTGTCTAAACCCAATTCCACTTTTCCCCTTCCGTTGAAGCAAAAAGCAATGTTGGAGTTGCATCAAAAGTATCAAGGTTTATTTGGTTAAGGCTAGTAACTTCCACACCAGCAAGTTACTCCCATGCACGCTTTCTTAATTTCCTTTAGGACTTGGCCGTAGAAGCAGTCCTGTGCTTTTTCCCTTATGTCTCAGACCACAGAAGTCAGGACCTCAGTTGTTGTCTGAATCCAATTCCTCTTTTCCTCCCTGCCGTCTAAGTGGGGGAACAATGTTAGCCATTGCATTAAAAATATCAAGGCATATTGCTTAAGCATAGTAATCTCCATGCTTTCTGCTAAGGTTAGTAACCGCCGCACCAGCAAGTTACCCCCCTGCATGCTTTTCTACATTGCTCTTTGCTTAGACAGCTAGAGGATGGAAATGTTGCTGTTGCATTAAAAGCATCAAGGCTTATTGGTTAAGAGTAATAATCTCTGCTAAAGGTAGTAACCAATCTCCCTAAACCTCCTCAAAGTTTAACAAAGGTGGCATCAGCAATATTATGTACTTGGTGATGTAAAGAAAAACGTTTATAGGCAAACTTTCTTATTTGTTTCCTGCTTTGTAACTAACTGCAATATTTAGAAGTCAGTAGTACGGGGTAGGGGAAGAGCACCTGGTGGTTCAGTGGCAAGTGCTGCATACTGCGGTGAGGAAGGCCTGGCTTTGATTCCTGGGCCAGGCCTCTGTGCCCCACCCCCCACCCTCCAGGCCGGACAGGGTTGGAGGTGCTCCAGAGAATGAGATAGTGTTCCAGGACCTTAGGGGGAGCAAGCCTGAATCATTGGTCAATGGCAACACCTATTGGCCAGACTTGGAGTCCTGTTAACCAGATTACAGAGGGAGCCATAGTGAGTGGTCCTTGGCTGAAGATTGTCCCAGTGATGGCTGGGTTGAGTTGGGAGAGGGAATATAAAAAGAGAAAAAAAAAAGAAATGAGTATAATGATCATAAGCAATGGCCTCTTAAATAAAGGTATAGCTTTTTCCAGTGTTCATCTAATGTATCATAATTAATCAACTCAAAAATAATAATAATAATGTGGATTTCTTCGGCACCTTTCATCCAGAAAGGCTTTATTTTATACTTCAGAAACACGCATGCATTCTCTTCTGAGGTGGAAAACTTAGCTTTTGGTGACTAATCTGTTTGACAGCTTCCAAAGGAAGAAGGAGCAATGCTGTTATTAAGTGCTGCTCAGTTACAGCAGGGTTATCTGAAGCAAGGGGAGACAAAGTGACTTCAGCTGGGTCACACACAGAGTTGGACAGTGCCCACCTAGGTTCACAGTGCTATAATCCCCACAGCATTTCAGCCGATGAGCTACTTTGTTATTCCTTCTGCTTGTGTGTGCTTGTCATGATGGAAATACATTTGCGGCATTATGTTGATGCACACTGCTAATCTCAGACTGCTTGTTTAATCAGAGACTGAATATGCACGTAAGGCATTTAGATTGCTCCTTACGGCTGAATGAGCTCTACTTTGAAATACTTTTTTCTTTTTTTTTAACCCAACAGTTTCCTCCTGCTCCTTTCTGCTTCCAACTCAATCGGAACCAGGGTGGCGATTAGGCGCCATGAGCTTTCATTCATAATTACCCTGGCAGTTTCTAATCTTGTTTTATTTATGTTTAGCCCAGTCATTGCAATGATGGTCCTGGACCGGGGGTCATGCGCCAGTCTCCTTCCAGAACCTTGAATCATGGACTCTGAATCTGGCCACTAGGTGCTGCCCTTAAGCAGTGACCATGACTCTCTTCACCCCTGGGCATTGTGAATGCTGTCTCCTCAGCATCCCCCAGCCCCGGCCGACCCAGGGAGTAGAAGACCTGACCCAGGGATTGAATCAGGGACTTTCCATATGACAGTGCACAACAGTTACCAACTGAGTCACGATGCCGGCCCTAGAGTTATCTTAAACAGTCAACTCTAGAACACTCTTAAGAACATAAGAAGTGCCATTCTGGACCAGACCATAATGTCCATCGAGTCCAGCACCCTGTCTCCTACATTGGCTAATCCAGATCTCTAGGAAGTATCTGGCAGATCCCAAACAATAGATCATTTCTTGTTTCCCACTCTCAGGGACAAACAGCGGCTTTCCCCAAGTCTATTTGACTAATAATTGTTTATGGACTTTTCTTCTAGGAACTTGTCCAGACCTCTTTTAAACTCAGTTATATTCAGGAAGAAAGATCTTAAATAAAGAGCAAAACACACATGCTGACATACACAAACATGAACAAGTGTGCATACACTTAGGGAAGCATGACTTTTAAGGTGGCATTAGTTGGCAACATCCTACCTTTAAAGAGTAAAAACCAGTAACACTAGAATAACAGCACATTAAGGGGTCGATTTTAAAAGGAGCGTGCGGGGTTCCCGGTGCGTGCACATGGACACGCCGATTTTATAACATGCGCGTGCCGGCACATGCATGTTATAAAATCTCATGGCCACGCATGCATGTGCGGGTGGCGTGCACATGGGGGGTTGAATTTTAGTAAACTACGCACGGTGAAGCAATCGGACCTCCCCCAGTTCGCTCCAATTAAGGAGTGAACTGGGAGAGAACTTTCCTATCCTTAACCCTACCCTTCTTATCTCTTCCCCTCTCCTCTCCTCCCCGACCCCTAACCTAACCCTAATTATCCCCATTTCTTTTGTTTTTTTACTAACTGTTCCATTGGAGCCGAAGCAACTTCCGCGTGCCAGCCGGCTGCCGGCGTGCGCTTCCCCGGGACAGTGACTAATAGTGCTGTCCTGGCCCGCTGCGCCCCTTCCCCGGTCTGCCCCTTCTGAGGCTGGGTCTGTTGTAAAATGCGCGCAAGGCCTGGCCGCGCTCGTAAACCCTGAAAATTATGTGCATGGGCCTTTGAAAATTTACCTTATACTGAGATAAAATTGTAGTACTCTGTTTTATCTTGCATTACTTACTCATTGTGGTAATCAGGCTCTAGAGACTGAAATTATTCTCTTCTACACAATCAGGTGAATTTTCAAAGGAGTTATGCATGTAAATATAGCATAGTACCATAGCAATTTTCAAAAGCCAGTTAATGAGTAAATCCTATGGGCAATTCAATGGCATATATTGTACCAATTTTCAAAAGCCCATTTCCATGGGTAAAGTGCATTTACACACAAAACCAGGCCCAATCAGGGCAGATGCGACCATTAGGCGGGACTAGGTGGTCGCCTAAGGTGCCATCAGTTGGAGGGGCGCCACCGAGGTACGCGAGGGTGCCATTTTTAAAATGTGAAAAGAAGGGGCAACAGCCATGGAGCACTCGCTAGGTGAGAGAGAGAGAGAGAGAACTGTAAGAGACCATTACTCTATGCATCTACCACTGTCAGAGGACACATTCAACTTGGGGCAGGTTGGGGGGGGGGGAGGGGTGCTATGCACGAGCGCTCAGGGTTGTCCCGATGATTATTGACCCCAGTGCCTGGAAATTCAGGCAGCAGAGAACTCCTTTCTGCTTCCTCCTCCAGCCCCTCCCTTCCCTGGCAGCGTACAGGAAACAGGAGGGAAGGGGGGAGCCTGAAACAAGACAGAGCACACAGCACAGGAAAGAACAGTCACTTTGCTTCCTAATCCAGGGCTTGGCTCTCCTATGTGCAGGGAATGGAAGGGGAAGGATGAGGCTAGGGTGGACAGCAGAGCCAAGAATTCAGTTTTTTGTCTGCATATTTTTATTTCTAATTGATGGTAACTGATTACGTATTTGGTGAGAGCCTGTATTCTGCATATATGATTGAAGTAAGGTATTCTGCTAGCATGTAGTTTTCTCTGCAGGGATCCTCAGCAGTCTGGTTTGTTCTGTTTTTCACTTAGGTGAATTGGTGTTCTAGGGCCAAGTGAAATATTTGCAGTGTTGCCTTTTCGTTTAGGACTGTTGCTGTTTGAGTTCTGGGAGTTAGTTCTGTTTTGGTAAGGCAGATTTACTATATAGGTTCTGAGTGATATTTTTTCAGGGTTTTGTGTTTCTTTAGAAAGTATCTGTTAATGGAGGGAGTTTGTGTCACTGTTAATGAGGTGATAACAGAATTTGAATTTTTTTCCTATGGTGAGTAGTCAGGGAAATAATTTTCTAGTTTAGGCCAGCTAGCCATTTCAGAGATTACTTTCAACCAGTGCAATATGGATTTAATTTATAAATGTATGTATTTTTTGAAATTTGTTTGCAGTCTACCTCCAAAAATCAGAGGGTGGTGTGCAGCTGGTCTCCATCAGCCAGAAATGCTGCAGTAATGGGCTGGCAAAATCAGCTTAATGGGGAGGGAAGAAGGAGAGTGCTTGGAACGGGGAAGAAATGGAGGCTGGCGGTCAAAACGGAAAAAATAAAAGGAGGCCCATCCATAAAAACTTGCCCAAGTCCCCTTAAGTGACCAAAATGGCCCTTCCTGCATATCACCTTCAATTATTTTCCACTCAGGACCTGGAGAAACCATAGAAACTGATTGGAAATAAAGGTTGCTAGGCTCAGACTTCTTGCCATGTTACCCGCCTGCAGCGAATGCATGCCCTCTGTAGCCTTTGAAAATTGCTACAATATATGCTATTGAATTGTCAATAGGTTTTACCCACATTAAGTGCATTTAATGCACTTAAATGGACTTTTGAAAATTACTATGATAATAGCTTACATTTTCCTTTCAAAATTACCCTGATTGTCTGGTAGAAAATCATACTCATGTTTATTCATTTGAGGCTTGGCCTTTAAACATTAATTTTAAACAAAGCAGTAATGCAGATATGTCAAATTTTACTCAGCAGAGGTTGGCCTTATTTATTAATTGTGGAACTGCATTTATTATTCTAACTTCATATCTGGCCTTAATTCCTCAGTGTTTCATTTGGATTGCTGGGCTGTGTAATTTCTGAGCAATAAATAGTACATAAGTACAAAACATTGATATGCTGAGATCTTAGACTACTCTTTCCAAGTAGTGATTTATAGAGAAATATAAATGTGCATATAGAGAGTAATTTTCAAAGCAATTTGCATGGGTAAAACAGTGGAAATGGGCTTTTACAAAATTGCCCAACTGATATTTTACTTATCAATCAATCTTGTATTCCCCCTATCCCAATCTTAGACTGCTCATTGCAGATCACAAAAATACACACACACACAAAAACATGAATTAAAACAGACTAAAAAGCATAGACATAAAGACATCACCCATGCTTCTCGACATTTTAGGCATCCTCTAAATTAAAAGCCTGATTCAAAAATTTCGCTTTCATCTTCTGCCTAGAATGCAAGGAAGCGTCTTCCGCTCTAAACTGACTCTCTAATGCATTGCATAACGTGAGGCCAGCAATAGGGACGGCTCTATTCCGAGGTTCATGCAATTTAACTGGGTCATTTATCATTTCTTGTTACGGCCCTAATGTGATAATGCCATAACATGGGCGTTAAATAGAGCAATGTACATTAGTATGCAAATGCGACATTTGCTATGCAAGTGGGAGACGTCTGGGTGGAATTAATGGTAACAAGCAGCTCCTAACGTCAAATGCGATAGAGTAATACACAGCAACGCGGGTTTTAATGCCAGAAATAACTACTTCTTTTTTCTGTGTGTTGTGCCCAAGTAGGCTGTGCGCTACTGGGAAAAGGTTTTTATCGCATATGCTGTTTGGGTGGGGAGAGAGAGCAAGAGGGGGCACTTTTAACTGAGAGTGGGGCTTGGGGATGCAGTTTTACATACACAGTAGGAGGTACAAACAGCAAGGTTGACATCACTGAAGAATTTTTGCTGTTTGAATTGATGAAAGGTATAAGAGGAGTTGGTTTGTACAATGCACTCTCTACTTAGCTTCAAACAATGTAGGTAGACAGTGCAACAAGATAGGTACCTTGTTTGAAATTCTTCAGAGATGTCAACTATGCTGTTTGTTCTTCCTACTATGTATGTAAAACTGCTCCCCCAAACCTACTCCACCCCCCCCCCTCCCAAAGCACCCTCCAAGTTCCTCTCTCTGTGGAGCAGGGAAATTAGCCTAACCACGCCCCCCCCTTTTTTTTTTTTTTTAAATCACGGGCGCTATTTCCGCTATATTTATAGCATTTTGATAAATCTAGAGGTAAAAACCTTAAAACATGGTGTAGCAAACAGTGTATGATTTGCTGAGCAAAGGGCATGAAAAGTGGTATAAAACTCAATCGAATTAGAAATAAAAATGATTTTCAGCATACATCGCTCTGTTAACCAATATTAGGACCTTAAATTATAACCTCTCCTGAATAAGTTGTCAGTGCAACTTATTTAACATAGGAGACACATGCTCATGATATTTGGCACCAGTCAAAATTTGCGCAGCTCCATTTTGAACGAATTAAAGAACTTGCATGAAAATGTCTGGTTATCCATAATGCAAAGCATTACAACAGTAAAGTTTACATAGATTTAATGCTTGTATCATTATTCTTAAATCTCACACCATCCACAATTTAAAAAAAAAAAAAAAAAAAAAAAAAGTGGTTTTTGCAACCATCTTTACATGAACTTTTAGACTCAATTTAGTATGTAAAAACACCCCTAAATCACAAGCTTCTGAAACAATGGAATATAATAGTCACTAATCGTTAGATGAAAAAGGTTCTCAGATGAGCTTTGTCTACCAGTTCTAACAGTCACCATTTTTTTAGGCTAAGGGCTAATCTATTAGTCTGATGCCAGGTTTTCACAGCTTCCAGACAGATAAACATACTTTAAAAAGTGCCTATGTATGCGTGCATAAACATTTTTCCCCCCAAAAAGGGGCGGGGAACGGGCATTCCTGGACTTCATATTAAAATCAGCGTGTAAATACTTATGTTCACAAGGGCGTGCCAGGGTCCCCTGCTGTGTAACTTTACTTCTGCTATGGATGGCGTTTAAGTAATAACACAAAAAAAATTAAGCAGATCAGCGGGGTTTTAAGGGTTGGGGCTAACAGGGGGGAAGGAGGGCTATTAAAGTAAGGGGGTTTGAAAGTCCTATCCCTTCCCTAGGTTAACTGGAGAAACGGGCAATTGCATCAGCGCGCGTCTACTAAAATCCCCCTACTTACTCGGTAAAAGTGGCATTTGAGTGCATTGCCGCATGCCCACTTAAAATTGCTCGCGCATGTGCAAGCATTCAGCCTATTTTACACCATGAACGCATATATGCGCGTATGTTATAAAACAGCCGCGTCCCTGTGTGTGAGTTGGCAAACGTGTGCACACATGCGTCGGTTTAAAAGTTACCATCATAGTGCGCACTATTTAAAAGGGTGTGCACTGAAAATGAAATAAACTAAGTGCAATGACACACAAAATATGAAAAAACCCACAAAACGAAATGAAACAAATGATACAAACAATTTTGCCATGTGCACCCTTAATACTTATATGGCCTGTATGCATGTAAGTTTACCCATATTAAGTAGAGGAGTTTCCGGGGGAATTTGCACTCATGTACATGCTTTTACACTTTCAAATTTCCAGAAAAAAACAATTTGTAAAGCCCACAGTAATTGACTTTAAATTTATGCAGGCTGTTACAAAATCACCCCCATATTGGACACCACTGATCTTGCTTGATGATTGCTATTTTTTTTTTTTTTTTAAGAGGTGTGCATTCATTTTCAAACAACATAAACCACACAATGAAACAACTTGTTTTGTTACATTTCATTACGGAACAAAACAAAAAGAAAAACATTAATTTGTTGTATTTTTTTTGTCAATATGCAGCCCTGAGCCTCCAGCTTGGTTTCCTGCTGCTGCCAAGCCCACCGCTAGTGGCACCAAAATAAAACAATTAACCCCCTTTCCCCTGTCCCTTACCCTCCCTTCTCCAACACAGCTTAGCCCATGTATGGGTTCTAATAGTCCAAGAGGGGCAGGAATGATCCCATCCTGGTTTGAAAATAGCACCTAAAGCTGACTCCACTTTATTGTACAACTGAATAATAAAATCAGGACCCGTGAGGCAGGAGCAACTGAGGATTGCTCCTGCTTCATTTGGACTGCTGGGATCCCACAGACGGAGTAAGCAACATCTCAGGCACAAGGGTGTGTGGGGGAAGGAGGGATAGGTAAAGGCATGGAAGTGGGGAGATTATTATTTTATTTTATTTTTGTCACTGTGGGGCATGGGGAATCTGACCCCTTCATTTCTTTTTTATCCATTCTGTTATTTAAAAAAAAAAATGTTTTGGTGTTTATTTCAGTGGAAAACACACAAATCAAAATAAATATCATAAAAATGGAATAAAAGAAAGTCTTTGGAGAGTTTTAGGAACATAGGCCCTCGTGGAATGAGTACCGGTTCCTATCTGCAATCTGTAATAGTAATGTACCAGAAATAGGTATGCGATAGCTTCTGAGATAGAAGAGAGTCTATGAAGGATTTTAAGAACATGGGCCCTCGTGGAGCGAGTACCGGTTCCTATCTGAAATAATAACTCAATCTCCGTACCTGCGATAACGTCTTAGACAGAAGGGAGTCTTCAGAGATTAGGAACATAGGCCCTCATGGAGCGAGTACAGATTCCTATCTGTAATAGAACTCACACTGTTCACGTCTGCGATTGCTTCCAGGCATTAAGGAGTCTTCTGAGCATTCAGGGACGTAGGCCCTCGAGGAGCGAGTACCAGATTCCGTCTAGCAGTCTGAAATCAAGAAGAGAGAGCGGGGCCCCCGAGGAGCAGGTACCCCTAGGTAAGTTTGTGGAGGCAGAGCAGCAGAGAAGTTTCCTCCTTCCTACTCCTTGATAACTCGATTCGTAGTTGCGAACAAAGACCTTTTAAGTTGGAAGCGGATAACGTCACTACGGGGGGACGCCCCCGAGGTTCGTGCCCTTGCTGGTACTTCTCTGGAGAGCGCGCGCGCCCTTACATCATCAGAAACATGGCGGATCCACAGCGTCAGGCCAGCCCGGGTACTCCAGGAAGTACGGCGAGGAGAAGCTGCAGCAGCATCTGTCCGTCAGACCCGAAGGGAGTCACCACTAAGGTAGAGAGGGTGGAGCAAGGGCGAGAACAGGCACAAACGCAACACCCAGGTCTTAATGGTGACGTTAACTGTAGGGTCCATCGCACAGCTAATATGCATGCACAGAAAACTTCCATGTAAACGAGGCCGCCAACCGATGGGAAATCCCGCAGGTAAGTACATTGGCCTCCGATTGATACTCAGACTTCACAAACAGGAAAAAGGGCATTACACATAGCTCATTTCTGTCGATAATGTTAGGAAGGGAATGGTGAATAAAACGGAAAATGTCATGATGCCTCTGTATCGCTCCATGGTGAGACCGCAACTTGAATACTGTGTACAATTATGGTTGCCGCAGCTCAAAAAAGATATAGTTGCGATGGAGAAGGTACAGAGAAGGGAGATCAAAATGATAAAGGGGATGGAACAGCTCCCCTATGAGGAAAGGCTAAAGAGATTAGGACTTTTCAGCTTGGTGAAGAGACGGCTGAGGGGAGAATATGATAGAGGTGTTTAAGATCATGAGAGGTCTTGAACGAGTAGATGTGAATCGGTTATTTACACTTTCGGATAATAGAAGGACTAGGGGGCATTCCATGAAGTTAGCAAGTAACACATTTAAAACTAATCGGAGAAAATTCTTTTTCACTCAACGCACAATTAAACTCTGGAATTTGTTGCCAGGGGATGTGGTTAGTGCAGTTAGTGTAGCTGGGTTTAAAAAAGGTTTAGATAAGGTCGTGGAAGAGAAGTCCATTACCTGCCATTAATCAAGTTGACTTAGAAAATAGCCACTGCTATTACTAGCATCAGTATGCACCAACTAACCTCTTTCCCTTTATGAAATTATTCTACAACACCCACTGATTCAAAGGAAAACCTTGCTCGGTGGTTTTTTTGTACAGTGGCTCTGTTCAAGGATAACCACTTTTTAGTTATCCCTCTCACTGGCCCCGTATATTACTCACTTTAAACACGCAGTATAAGAGAAAAAAAATATGTTTACACTGTGAACCCGGACTGGACACAGTAGATTTCTCTCCCGCATTCTCTGAAGGAGGCACATAGTGCCAAAACATGGCCAATGTCAGGCAGGCGAATCCGGACCCATAGGAAGTCATGAGGGCGGCAGCCTTGATAAGTATATGAGAATAAAAATGGATGAGTGGGTCGGATAAGCAGCCAGGGAGAAAGGATATTATAAGTAAAAAGGAAAAAGAAAAGAAAAAAAAAGGAAAAAGAAAAAAGATGAATACAAAGTGTGAAGAATAAAGAGTAATATACAGGGCCAGTGAGAGGGATAACTAAAAAGTGGTTATCCTTGAACAGAGCCACTGTACAAAAAAACCACCGAACAAGGTTTTCCCTTGAATCAGTGGGTGTTGTAGAATTACTAGCATCAGTGGCATGGGATCTACTTAGTTTTTGGGTACTTGCCAGGTACCTGTAGCCTGGATTGGCCACTACTGGAAACAGGATGCTGGGCTTGATGGACCCTTGGTCTGACCCAGTATGGCAGGTTCTTATGTTATGTTCTTATAATTTCCTCTGACTGTATGAAACAAAAATGAAGACCTAACAGAGGTCATGCAAGTCAATAGAAAGTCTAAAATCACAAACAGGGATCAAGTGGTGAGGTGGAACCAATTCTAGATTTGCCCCATTGCATCTCTGGACTTGTAATTCTGCCTTTCCTAGAAAAATTGGAACTACAACTAGAACTGGACCCGCCTCTCCGGCTGACTTGGGTCAGGGGACAGCCCTCATTCCAAAATATATTAATATGAAGAATCAGGCAAAGAATGGAAAGACAGAGAAAACAAATGGGACAGTGAATAAATGACAAAACGTAAATAAAAAAGAGAAATACAAGGAAAAAACACAGAGTTAAAGTAAAAAGGGATTAAGAAAAGACCTCAGTACACAGAGAAATGAATAAACTAAACAGCAGTAAAAAGAATAAAAAAGATACAGAAGCTCAGAAGGGGAAGAAAGAATGTTATTTACAAAATAAAGCAAAGCAGGAGACAATCTAATAATGAAACTATGACAACTAATTAAATGCAGAGTTTTAAACAGGGAAAGGTAAACACAGAAGATTAGATGTCTGAAAATGGGAGTATCCTGAGGAACATACAGAGAAGAAAAAACAGACTCCTGGAACAAGAGAATAAAAAATAAAAAATAAAAAACACATTGAAAGTGAAATTCTACTAAGCATGAAAAGAAGAGCAGTATCTGGGAGTGATTGTATCTGATGTACTTAAGGTGGCCAAACAGGTGGATAAAATGACGGCAAAAACCTGAAAGATTGTTGGCTGCTTTGGGATAGGAAATGTCAACAGAAAAAGGGAGGGGTATTGCCCTGTATAAGTGCCTCACTTGGAATCCTGTGTACAATTCTGGAGACCGCACCTTCAAAAGGATATAAACAGGATGGAGTCGGTCCAGAGGGTGGTTACTAAAATGATCAGTGGTCTTCATTCTAAAGCATATGGGGATAGGCTTAAAGACCTACACAGGTATACTCTAGAGCAGGGGTGGGCACTTCCGGTCCTCGAGGGCCACAAACCAGTCTGGTTTTCAGGATATCCCTAATGAATATGCATGAGAGAGATTTGCATGCACTCTGCCTCAGTTGTATGCAAATCTATGTCATGCATATTCATTAGGATATCCTAAAACCTCGACAGGTTTGTGGCCCTCGAGGACTGGAATTGCCCACCCCTGCTCTAGAGGAAAAGTGATATGACAAAGACATTTAAATATCTCAAAGCACAAGAGGCGAGACTCTCTGAACAGAAAGGAGGCTCGCCTCAACCCATGACCCCCTTTCAACAGAAAGGGGGTCATGGGATGAGGGCGAAAGGGAATAGATTCAGGATTAATTTTAGGAAATATTTCTTTACAGAGAGGGTACTGGATACATGGAACAGCTTCCCAGTGGAGGTGGAAGAGACAAAATCAGTATCTGAATTCAAGAAAGCATGGGATAAATACAAGGGATCTCTGAAGGAGTGATGGGAATTGTAAAGCTAAATTAGCTGGGCGAATGGGCAGACTAAATAGGTTATACAGTCTTTTTCTGCCCTCATGTTTCTGTGTTTCTATGTAACAAAGATTGAAAACTATTTATTTAAGGATTGCATTTGTAAAATACAATACCCAATTATAGAGATAGCAATATAGAATGCTGAATCTTGGCAGTACATAAACATTTTTTATAACTTTCTCAGTGTGGTCCCAGGGAAAATGTTAATTAATAAACCAACAATATCATACATAGACAAACTAAAGCCACCCCTGTGCATTAATAACTTTTAAACTAATCAGGCAGCCCTTACAAAAAAAGATTTCAACATAAAATGCATTATCTACCAGGTAAAAAAAAAAATCAATCTAAATTAAAATAACACATGCATACTCTGCAAAGGTGAAAAAAGAACAATTCTCATTAAAATCTATGTCCACAGCCTGCAAGCTCTTTTTAACATCTCTCCTCCAAACATCTACTTCACGACTAGTATTTCCGTTTTAGAAGGGAGGGTCATGCTCCTGTTTATAAGCAGAATTTTATTTAGTGGAAGCTGAAAACAAACCTGCAGTGATGGCATTGGCTGTGGAGAACATAAAATTAATTGGCATTATTTCAGATGAGCTGTAGAGCTTCATGGCTTGGCTCAAGAACCTTAAAAGAGAAAAATAAAACAGTTAGTCCTACTTGTTTGCAAAATGAGCAGTGCATTATGGGCCTGACGTGAACCCTAATCTTCAGCAGCACTAAGGGGGTTATTGTGCTCACAATACCTCAGTCTCAATCAATTAGACTGTCCAATTCTGAGTTTATGCAGATAATGGCTGCCCTGTGTGGATGAACATTTTTGTCAAGACTGGGGTTTGTAACACATAATACCACAGAACTGTGTCACAAGTTACAGTTTCCTTAAAGGAGCAAACTGTACAACATACTTCACCCATTTTTTCATTCATTTTCAGAACTCTGAAAACATTAAGTCAGCTATATATTAAGATAAAAAGCACTGTAATGCATAAGCCTATTGGTATAAAACTGGTATGGGCTTTGTAGAGGTTCATGCATATATATCTATCAAATGTAATCTGCTTTGAAGTGGCTCACCAGTCATGAAAGGCACAATATGAATCAGAAGGAAAAAAGAATTTGTGTGGTAGTCAGGACACCTATAGAAAGAACACAAAATATGGTCTGTGAATGGTCAAAAAGGCAGCTTTATATGCCATCCTGGTCAGTCATGCCTAGCGCGTGTGACTTTCCCTACTACGCTGTTTGGTCTGTTCTGGACTGGATCTGCTGAGGGATAAGAATTTTAAAGCTTCTGGAGGGGAGTAATAATCAAGAATTTCTGTTTGAGGCACCTTCTTGCCAGCATCAGAGCAACATTGTAGACAACTTCAGAAGGCGTACCTTGCTTTCTTGAAGCTCTGGAAAAGCTCCATAGACCTGGACCAGTAGGAATGAGGAATCTTCAATTAAAAAATAGTTAAGGTCCCCTCTGTGACAGGTACTGCCTTATTCCAACTCTGTCCAAGTATATAACTTTTGTATTCTCAGTTGCTGGACTCCCTACTCTGGGAGGAGATGGAAGCCACAAAGATTCTGCTTTGGTTGGTATGTAAGCTGACATGTAAAACAGTGTCTTCATAATTATCTGAAATGAATACATACAAATTGCCTAAACAATTCTGTCCTTTACATAAGAATATAAGATATGCCATACTGAGTTAGACCAAGGGTCCATCAAGCTCAGTATCTTGTTTCCAAGAGTGGCCAATCCAAGTCACAAGTACCTGGCAAGTGCCCAAACATTAAACAGATAGATTGCTACTAATGCCAGCAACAAGAAGTGGCTATTCTCTATTGATTAATAGGATTTTGTGGACTTCTCCTCCAGGAACTTATCCAAATCTTTTTTAAACCCAGCTACACTTACCGCCTTAACCACATCCTCTCACAATAAATTCCAGAGCTTAATAGTGCGATGAGTGAAAAAGAGTTTTCTCTGATTTGTTTTGAATGTGCTACTTGCTAATTTCATAGTGTACCCCCCAGTCCTTGTATTTTCTTTAAAATAAATACTCACTTCATGTTTTCCCATTCAAGTCCTTTCATGATTTTGTAGGTCTCTATCATATCCCCCCATCAGCCATCTCTTCTCCAAGCCGAACAGCCCTAACCTCTTTAGCCCCTTCTCGTAGTGGTTCTCAATAACTGTTCAGAAGTATTTACAGTACACTAAACAAAACCCTTTCATATCTGAGTGACAAGCAACATTTTGAGGAAAACTAGTTTTCTCCCCTAGGTCAACATCTGCTCCAAGCTCAAAGGCCAGCTTGCACTATGCAAGTGGAGATTCTAGACCACATCCTCAGAGATTCTGAAGTCAGTAAGGGTACTAAAGGTCAAAGGGGCCACTAGAACAAGTAAACCTGATAGAGAGCAACCCTCTCTTGAGGAAAATGGCAAATCTTGTGTTATCCTTCAGTAAAAAGATCTTGATATTGTTTATCCACTCAGTACTAACTAATCGGTTGGATTACTGTAACTGTATCAGGGGCTACTGGATGATCAATTACAGAAATGTAAACTCTAGTAGACTACTGCAGCAAGTCAAAGTGGGACCATGATATCCCAATAGCAAAGGAACTCCAATGACTTCCAATCAGATGTAGAATGAAATTTAAGGTTCTTATCTTGGTTTTTTAGTGTCTGAGTTTAGATGCACCCTCTTATTTGATTGATTTGCTGAAGAGGTATGAGCCAGCAACAGTAATAAGATTGTCTGAGCAAATACTGGTTACAACCCCTATCAACTCCTTGAGTATTGTGTGCAGTTCTGGTTGCCCCAGCTGAAGAAATATATAGTGGAACTACGTACAGAGAAGAACAACACAAATGATAAAGCTCTCTTATGAAGAAAGGATAAACAAGACAGGGCTCTTCAGCTTGGAGAAGAGATAACTGAGAGCGGCTACAATAGAGGTTTAAAAAATCATGAATAGGGTGGAACAGGTAAATAAGTGTAATCCCAGGTTCGGACACATAAAATGAAGGGAAAGATTTCCCCATTGGGTAAGGGTCATCCTCTCAAATTTATTTAGTGGGTTCTGTAGTTAGGTTAGTCACATGGTGAAGTGGATCTATATAGAGACAGCAGGGGTGGTAGTATATCACAACTATTCTTCTCTGACTGAACAAGAAGACCTCCACCAATCTCCCGTCCATGAACTCTGGTTCCATGCTACCGATGAATGCTGGCTCAAAATAAAGCATTTCAAACACCATTTCCAAAACACCAACTCTTAAACTATTTCTGTTTTTTTTTTCCAGCCAACAACTATGTACACACTAGCGTGGGGAAAAAATTGCCAATACTGAATTATTACTCATGGAATACCACAGTCAGGATTAACATCTCCTCCCCACATCACTTCTCAGAAACATAAGTTTTATATTCCACAGATACATTTTTTCTTTCCTCTGTCAACCCACCCCAACTACAAGGGTTAGGCTCAACTCTCTGATTCCTCTTCAAGTTTATCTCAGTCTCAACACCTTAATAGAGGTATAGGATTAACTCTTTAAACATTACTTCATACCTTAGTAAACTCAATTTTCTCCCCTTGGTCTTCCTTGACCACACCCCATCAAAATTCATATCCAAAAGGAACATACTATTTCATTTCCTACAACTACTCATGACTCCTTGGATTTTGCACTGTCCCTCATCTCCCCATTTCTCCACTACCGCATTGTAAGGTTGCCCAACATCCTTCACACGATGGACCTCTTGGGGCACTCTTCTTGTTGGAATCACTCCGTACTCCTGCTCTCCTGGCCATTCTCGTCATGGTGAGGAACCAACTTTGTCTTCACCCCAACTGCTGGCAAAAAACCTCTCCACGCCAGGGCCTTGGGCCTCTCCTCTTGACGTGAAGGATCCCTGCAAAGTCCTGTTTCTTCTGGGAGATTCCCTGGGCTCACCAGCTTGTGGGCTGGCTACTCCAGGCCATTACATCTTGGAGGTCCCTTCCTTTGTCAGCCCCCATACTAGAGAGGGCAGTACCAAAACAAAAAAGAAGCAGAGAAAGGCTAAGTCCTGCCAAAATCTCCTTCATACTTCCCACTAAATCTAGTTCAATCAATCACACACTTGGGATCCTTAAAGGAAACCCCCCCCCCATCCTATAACCCAATAATACTTAACACAAAATGTTGTATTGCTCACCCTATAAAATGTCCTCCAGTGGCCTTTACTTTAAATACAATGTCAACATTCAAACATATTACTCAAGTATGTAAAACATGATAGGTCCCAGATCCCCCTTACCCAGAATATATTGTACAACTAGAACCCTAAAAGAGGGTCCAATTTGAGGGTTTCCCACATTGGCAATGATTATTAATGCTTTCAAATAGCACAAGGACTAGGGGACTTTCCATGAAATTGGTAGGTAGCATATTTAAAACAAATTAGAGAAAGTATTTTTTCAGTCACAACTGAGCTGTGGAATTTGCTGCCAGATGATGTGGTCAAGGCATCTAGCATAGGTAAGTTTAAAAGGGGTGTGGACAAGATCCTGGAGGAAAAGTTTATATATAATTATTAGCCAGGTAGACTTTGTAAAGCCATCACTTATTGCTGGGAGTGAGCCACAAGGTATTGGATCTTCTCTTTGGGATCTGTTGGGTATTTCAAAATGACTGGGATTGGCCACTGTCGAAGACAGAATGCTAAGCTCAATGGACCTTTGGTCTGACCCATCATTACACTTCTTATGTTCTTATCAATTGCTAAACTGGTATCTACTGGGCATTCAGCCTTTTCACAGATAGCTCCAGATTTATGGAACTCTGTTCCGCTGGACCTTTGCATAATTGAAAACTATCTGAGCTTTTGAAAAAAAACCAAACAAATTAAAAGTTTGACTATGAGCAGGAGTTCAGTGAGCTTGCAATCTTTGATCTCTGCAGTTAGTTATGACTAGAGCTCTCCTTGGTTTCACTGGAAATTCGGGATTCGTTTGGGATTTTTTTTTTTGATAAACTATTATGTTTTTTGATGCAATGTTTTGCTTAAAGAAGGATCATTGCAATTATTGATGTGTGCATTTTTATTATGTTTGTGTTTTCTATTATTTTGGAATTTCATTCAGATGTATTTTTAATGTAATTTTTGCTTAAGAGGGAGTATAAAACCGATTGGATTTATGCTATTTGTTTTGTTGTACTTTTTACGTTACTTTTAATTGTTTTCTGCTTGGAATCCTCCTGGTTTAATGTGGGTTATTAAATTCAACAAAATCCAATATATAGCAAAACAGAATAATGTTTCTTTCAAGGGTCACTAAACAAAAGGACTAAATCTTAACGCCATTAGAAATTAAAATTGTATGGACAAAAACTTATAAGTGCGTACTGAAGACAAAATGAGGCATATTAGTGTCAACATTGGTAGTAAGTGTATAAATGGTGTGTGACATCCTTTCTGTGGTTAACCTGAATTTCCCCCAACAGGACACGGTTAAGGGGTCTGGTTTTGCTTATATAGGGAATCACAAAAAGGGCATAAACTTCTTTACAGTGTGGCTGCCTGAAATTTAAAAGCAAAGGGAGATAATATCATTTGTCTAAAGTCAGAGACTGAGAAACCTAAAGGGAAGTCCAGAACTCCTAATCCAAGCTCTGTTCTCAGTATACTCCTAATCTAGGCTCTGTCCACTGACTGTCCCTAAACCAATATGTGCTGTGACTACTCCTAATCCAATTTCTATCCGCTGTCTAGTCCTAACACAAGTTCTGTCCTTTGACTAATCCTAACCCAAGCTGTCCTCTGACTACTTCTAAATCATGTTCTGTCATCTGACTATTAAATCTCAAATTAGAGAGGTGAATAAGTTACTGAGCACATGCTAACTTACTTGACTTGGAAGGTACAGGATGATATCATTACAACAAGCATGACGTAGAAAATGGGGTAAGTTAGCTGCATTTTCCCCTTCACGGTGACAGTTAACATGCTCGATACAGCCTTTACTGAAATTACAGTCACTGATGCTGAAAAAGAAGGTATTCATTTAATGAGTAGAGAGAATGTAAAAGAATTTACTTTAAAATGAAGGTGCTCATTGGCAAAGCAAATAGACTAGAACGCCACAGAAAGGTTTGCTTGCATTATGGGTTCATTTTCTTGCCGCTGCAATAAAACTTTTTATGTGCCTATCAGGGGAACAAAGATTTAACTTTCAAACACAGGGAGGTGAATATTCAAAGCCATTTAGCCGTATAACTCACAAGTTGCATGGAGAATTTTGAATACTCTCCATGCTTACAGTATCTGGCTAATATTTAGCCAGAAAAGTAAGGGGTGTGTTGGTGGAGTTCCAGAGTAGGGATAATATAGGCAAATAAGTTATTTGGCAATCTCCAGACATGGCTGAGAGCAGGTCTAAAGTTATCCGTCCTCTTGTGGCCTTAATTGGCTATATTCAAAAATAGTACTGCTGGTATTCACACTGCAATGCTGATAGCAATGATCTTATAGCATTGATCATATAGCAATGCTGGAAGCGCCGGGCCTGGATCACAGTAGCAATGTCTGTGCAGAAGAAGATCTTATATTTTGAAGGTCCCGATAGGAAGGAATGGACTAGACTAGAGGTGGGGGCATGGGGCCCTTATTTTACATTATCCCTAACAGAAGATGGGGTAGTTGGGGAAGGTTAGTGCTGAGCCTGAATACTTGCCTACTTTATTAATACCAGGGATCGGGGTCAGGAGAGGCCAGACCACTTTTTATAACACGCAGTGGAAGGGGGGGCGGCATGGATTTAGGCTGTTAGGCCCGCACACCACCATTTCTTTTCTTTTTTTTTTTTTTTAAATCATCTCTCCTTAATCAGCTATATTCTTTTTGAATATAGCTGACTAAGACTAAAGTTATCAGGCCACACGATACCTAACTGGCAATATACAAAACACAGCCAATTAGCTGTAGCATTGTCCGGATAAAGGCAGCTGGATAACTTTAATCGTGAATATTCAGCAGAACGTTTGTCTACTGAATATCCCGACAAACTTAGCCAGATAAATTTAACCGGCTAACTTTGCTAGCCGGCCAGTGTCTGAATATGGACCGCTCATTGTTTATTACCCCAACCGGTGTGCAAAATTCCCTAAAGTGGCTGAAGATACTCAAACCAGGGCATCTGAACTGACTTGAGGGATATTCATCTCTGCTACTTCTGTGCACAAGCACTGGCAGCCTTCTGGATCTATTTAAGCTTACGGAATACTACAAAGAGCCTCTGCATGAAGAAGTTTTCATTAACCATCGTTAAGGAGACATAACGCAAGAAGAAAAAGATATGTCTTACCAAGTAATGCTACCAACATTAGCACAAGCACAATATGCTTCTTTTCCTTTCTTTTATAGAAATACAGTACAGTGCAGAAGATGATTATTTCTAAAATCTAGGGATTCAAAAAAAGGAAGACAAAGTTAATTCTTTGAAAACATATAACAAATGTTTCATTCGGATTCATTAAATATATATTTTTATTATTTTGCTTTGTTATGCTCACCACGCAACAGACAGTGCTGCAGAGAATTATTTTATTAAGTATATTCTGCTCATAAAGCAGTATATTATCAGGAAACTGAGTAATCAAATAATTGTTCTCATAAATCTTTCCTACCCTGAAGGAATGTTCTGGTTTAGTTTTCCCAGTTTTATGATTTTTGTTCTTAGGGTTTTTTTTTTTTTTTTAATTCTTTTTGTGTCTTCTTAGCAACCAGAGGATTTGAAAAGCATACGTTCCTTGTAAGGCAAAGCTATCCATGTTAGCGGAACAGAATAATAAATGGGAATAATGCTGGAACTTGACCACAGGGTTTTTGTAACATTGTAAGCAGAGACGCATGAACTACTTCAAAACAGGTTCTTCCATCAGCACGCAATAAAGTTTCATAATCTACTAAGTGGGACATTTTCAAATAGCCTGTGTAGCTGCAAACTCCCTGCCTCTGACATACGAAGTATCCCCCCCCCAGGGATCCACTCTTTCACCAGCCCTTTTTAATAGACAGCATATACACAGCCCTTAGCCGATATTATTTCAAAAGTTTGGTGCTCATTATTATCTGTACACTAATGATTTACAGATTTAGTTTACCCAAGGGGCTGAGCCCATGGAGGTAGCAAAAACAAAAAAACCACTGTTTACAGGCAGCTTCATTATGGATTGAAGTAAACAAACTTAAGACCTAACAAAACCGAGGCAGTTTGGATTTGTAATTCGCATGCCTTAGATTTAACCATCTCGCTGACCCTGGGAAGTTTGATTACCACTCGGAAATCAGAAAGTCAGAATTTGGAAGTATTATTTGATCCCTCTTTAGAAATGGAGGCCGGGGGATTGAGGAGAGGACTTGTTTCTTTGTTTTGTTGCTCCCCCTGGCCCCAGAACATCTCAGCTTGGCCAGAAAGCTCCAGAGATGCTGCTGCTGACGTCATCGCCAGGCGCCTGGCTCTCTCCACAAGAGGCGATGCGCAGTCACGTGTGAAAGGGAGCACTTTTCATCACAGGTCGTTCGGGAAGTTTCCTGTTCTCCTTCTTTTATTTTGCTCGTGTGTGAGTTTCTACTCCATCGCCTCTCCCATCACGATGGAGCTAGTCCACAGATGTTGCTGGGGAATATGGAAATGGTGAGCTCGGGAGAATCCCTCATTGTGGGTGGTGCTTATGGGACAGCACTGCACCCGCCAGAGTTGGAGACATCTTTGAATTCCGAGAGCTGCTCGCTTCCTCTGGAACCAGATTCCATAGACGGTGGAATCATGTGGCCGGGCTGGAAATCGATGGTGCTGCTTCGGCTACGGCACCATCTCAATGTGCACAGAGTATGGAGGTCTCTTGGAAATCTGCCTTGGAGAGACCTACAAACACTGGCAATCTATAGTAATCCTGGAAAGAACTGTGAGTAGAGGACTGGAAGAACTCACTTCTACTATAAAGGTCAGGGATCTGTTGTTCATTCAGGTTTGGCGGGCCATGATGAGAAGGTTAAAGTTTTGGAATCTCAGAACCTGCTTTCTCAAGAATTTAGAGTTTCTTCTATTAAAGATAGTGTTGTTAGACATTGAAGATTACAACTTTTTGAGACTGCGTTAAAGTTTTTCAATTTTCAAATGCTTAATTTTCCTCAATCCCCTCTCACCGGTCCTAAAGAGCTTATATAGAAATATCCGAAAGAGGCCTTAGGTATAACTGAGGAATCTTTGACTTCTTTATTTAAGCTTTTTTATTTCCCATATAAGAAAAAAGATGAAAGAGTAGTAGATACTTTTCCTGGTTTGCCTGAAAGTTTGAATTTGACCAGCTTTTTAGAGCAGTTATCCGACGTGATGAGAGATCCTGCTACTTTATTGACTACCTGCGTCTCAGAACTGGATAAAAATCTTAAAATGAGGCTGGGTTTTTGTTTTTTGTTTGTTTTACACTAATAAGGATGATATTTTCATGGGTTTTCCTAGACATGTGCAAACCGACTCAGGATAGGAGGAGATCCTTTCTCCAACGTTCAGAGTAGTTAAATCACAAGCAGATTGTGATAAATTGCAGGAAGACCTTGTGAGGCTGGAAAATTGGGCATCTAAATGGCAGATGAAATTTAATGTGGACAAGTGCAAGGTGATGCATATAGGGAAAAATAACCCATGCTATAGTTACACAATGTTAAGTTCCATATTAGGTGCTACTACCCAAGAAAGAGATCTAGGCGTCATAGTGGATAACACATTGAAATCGTCTGTTCAGTGTGCTGCGGCAGTCAAAAAAGCAAACAGAATGTTGGGAACTATTAGAATGGGAATGGTGAATAAAACGGAAAATGTCATAATGCCTCTGTATCGCTCCATGGTGAGACCGAATCTTGAATATTGTGTACAATTCTGGTCGCCGCATCTCAAAAAAGATATAATTGCGATGGAGAAGGTACAGAAAGGGCTACCAAAATGATAAAGGGAATGGAACAGCTCCCCTATGAGGAAAGACTAAAGAGGTTAGGACTTTTCAGCTTGGAGAAGAGACGGCTGAGGGGGGATATGATAGAGGTGTTTAAAATCATGAGAGGTCTAGAACGGGTAGATGTGAATCGGTTTTTTACTCTTTCAGATAATAGAAAGACTAGGGGGCACTACATGAAGTTAGCATGTGGCACATTTAAAACTAATCGGAGAAAGTTCTTTTTCACTCAACGCACAATTAAACTCTGGAATTTGTTGCCAGAGGATATGGTTAGTGTAGTTAGTATAGCTGTGTTTAAAAAAGGATTGGATAAGTTCTTGGACGAGAAGTCCATTACCTGCTATTAATTAAGTTGACTTATATAATAACCACCGCTATTATTAGCAACAGTAACATGGAATAGACTTAGTTTTTGGGTTCTTGCCAGGTTCTTATGGCCTGGATTGGCCATGGCCACTGTTGGAAACAAGATGCTGGGCTTGATGGACCCTTGGTCTGACCCAGTATGGCATATTCTTATGTTCTTCTTATGTTCTTAGGATTAGGGGGGAGTTGTTTTCTGAGATATCCAGCCATATGTTTAAGTAAGTTCGCTGGAAACAGGTATGCTTTTTTTGAACCTAGCCATTTGCAAGCTTTCCTGGATAGTAGGATTGCTGAAGTTCCTGCCTCTACCCCAGAGTCTGTCTGTTTTGTGGCTTTATTGGCAATCTCTTCAGTCTTGTATTCTTTTTCTTTTTTATATGTACCCCCAGGAATGAGGACTTGATGGAAGGTTTTATGTACATTGATTTGCCTAATTAGAACATTTTATATTGTCATTTCCATTGTAATTATTTTGTGTGCAATACTCTATTTTCTGTCAAGCAGCATGAATATGCTTGGTATGCATACTTGGAAATTTATAAATAAAGAGGTAAAAAAAATGGAGGCCCAGATATTTAGAAAGTCTTAAGAAATGTGTTTCTTGTATTACATTTTCTTCATCAAGCACATAGGAGGATGGTCTTGTAACTGGACCACTGCCGTGCTATGTATATTGGCCGCCCAGAAAAATTAATTTGGAGGCTATAATTGCTACAGAACCCTGCACTTAGAGTGATAACAGGGCATTGCATATGACATAGCATGATGCCTATTTTAAAGGGGTTACACTGGTTTCCTATTTATTTATTTATTTATTTATTTATTTAACAGCTTTTAATATACCGGTGTTCGGGCGAGCACATCACGCCGGTTTACAATAAACTTGTGAAAGGAGGAAAGTTACAAAAAACAGGGAGCGAGTAATGGAGCAGGAGCGAAATAAGGGGGTGGGGGGGGAGAGAGGGAGAGAGTTAAGGAGGAAGGGATAGCAGCTGAGAAAGTACAGGGACGAAACGGTATTTACAAGGTTATAAAAGGATAACTTATTTACAGCATTTAACACAGGTTTTTACATTTTAGCTTAATTACAGTGAAGCACGGTGGGATACGGGGGTAGGGTGGGTGGGGGGGGGGGGGTTGCAGGGGTGGGTTGCAGGGGGGGTGACTAGGGGGGGAGGTGACTTGTTATCAGATACAGTTTAAGATTATAACACTGGTATTTAAAGCACCATGAGGAAACGGGCCATGGTATCTAAGTGAAAGCTTGGCCAGGTATATCCTAGTTTGAATACTGAAATTGGCAGTTGATGTTTTCTTCTACAATGCACCCCTGGCTAAAAGCAGGTGACATCGCCCAAGAAGTAGACCTTTCTCTTGTATGGATCCAAAGCTTTGGGATCTTTCAAAAAGAACGTAAAAACATGGCTCTTCCAAAAAGCATACCCAATGACCACCCACCCCACCCACCCCTCACCCCCCTCCCTCAACACCCACATCAAATCCGCATATTCACATATTGTGGTCAACCCCAAAAACCTAAGCTTTCTCACTACACTGGATGCAAACCTTCAATGATATTGTCTCCCCCTAAAACATCTTATTATGACTCCCCACAAACCTGCTACCACCCTTACCGCAAACTCTCAACACAAAAGATTGTAAAGCCTTACTACATAATGTCATAAAGCTCAATACAACAGGTAGTTCAATGTAGAATGTTCAAAGTTAAATGTTCAATGTAAAATATCACAAAGTTCAATGTAAAATATTAAAAATGTTTAATCTAAAATGACACAATGTTCCATTATAAAACAAGAAATCTACTCTAACAGACTCCTCTGTTTCCACTGTAAACCGGTGTGATATGTCCGATGAACATCGGTATAGAAAAGCAAACAAACAAATAAATAGATAAATACCATTCCAAAAGAAGAAAGAACGAAGGGAGTCAATATTCAAAGCCATAACTTCAAGTTATCCAGTTATCCTAACTGACTGCTACTTCAAACTTCAAACTATCAAAAAACTCCGGCCCCTCTTATTCTTCACTGACTTTCGCACAGTACTACAGTCTATTATCTTTTCCAAAATAGACTACTGTAATGCACTCTTCCTAGGTCTCTCTGCTACACATACTAAGCCATTACAACTCCTACAGAACGCCTCAGCACGTATCCTCACCAATTCCAGGAAACGTGACCACATTACTCCTACCCTCATCGATCTCCACTGGCTCCCAATACAGTCTTGCATCCTGTTCAAAGTTCTCTCCCTCATTCATAAAAGCATCACCAATGAAAATACTGACTGGATCAACCCCCCACTGCTTTCTCGCACATCCACTAGACCGACTCGTACTGCCCTCCAAGGGACACTCCGTACCCCCTCTATCAAATCCACTAAACTTATTTCCACAATGAACAGAGCCTTTTCCCTGGCTGGCCCCACCCTGTGGAACTCTATGCCCCCAGACTTGCGCACTGAAACATCTACACCCAAATTCAAAAAAAACCTAAAAACCTGGCTATTCTTACAGGCCTACCCCTCCCTCAACAATCATCCTCCTGATGACCCCCAAAGCTGTGTATAATGCATTCCCTGTATCACCCTTTACAAAGTGCTTCTGCTGACTTTTTCTCTCAATTACCTTCTCCCCTATGACCTCTTGATTTGATTACAATGCTTTCCATGTACTACCGTCACTATGTGCTCTTGTTAATTTTCCCTCATCTGCTCCCAATTGAGGAACCTTCGTTCCCTGTAGATAGTTACCCGTTACTGTTTGTTGATGTTTATCTCTTGTATGCAAAGTTTACTGTTCTATGTAATGGCAGTGCCAAAAGTTCTGTATAATGACACTGTCAAAAAGTTTTAGTTATCTGTAAACCGATACGATGTGCAAATGGCTATCAGTATATAAAAACCTATAAATAAATAAATAAATAAAAATAAATAGCAAGGTATTTTTCCTGCTTTAGGAAAGGGAGATCCACCACTTCTAGGAAATCCCATTTGCACCCGGGAGTCTTACTTCTCGAATCTCAAAAGAAAGGACAGCCCTTGATCTTAAATACTGAGGGACACTTGCACAGATATGGAGAAGTTCACAATTTATTTTGGTCATGGGTGTAGCTAAGAGTGTTTGGTACTAATTGATAACCACTGAAGACTTACTATAGTAAACGTTTGATTTGGAGCACCTTACTCGAGTGTCCAGCTTGGTTATTTGGCACAAGGACAGAGAAATCCCAAAGAAACTGAGTACTCTCCATGAAGAGATGCCCTCCTCAAGCCCGGGAGGTTTTCTTCCTCCCTTTCAGAGAATCCATGCCCCAGGGCTGTTGGGACTTGCAAGGGCCTAGCCCCTGGACTAAGTGGGACCTCTGCCTTCTTAGCCACAACTGGAAGAGGGGGCTACAAACCCATACATTTTACCAAATTCCCCAGTTATACTTAGGACTGCCAGGAGTGCTTGCTCTGGATCAGAGAGGAAGAGAAGCAGATAATCATCAAATAGGATCGGTTTTCATTTCTTCGTGTCCAACCATAATTTACAATCCCTAGAACTTTGAAGCTTACAAATTAACAGCTCTAAACTACGTATAACAAATAAGGAAAGTGTACAGAAGCATAACTTTGGGAACGCTTTCCAAAACAGATTTGTAGAAGGGGTGTGTGAGGGTGTAGGGTATGTCTATGGGGAGAGGTAGGTTTGTGGTTGTGGTGTGTTTGGGGGGAATTGATGGGGTGGGTGTATAGGTGGGGGTGGGGGTGGGGTTGAGATGGGGCTGGTGGTATTGTGTGTAGGAGGGATGTCTGTGTGTGGCTAGTGGAGTGGTGTATTTGGGATTGTGAGGTGTATATGTGGGGGTATAGAGCTGTGTTTAGAGTGGCAAGGTTGCTGGGGGATGGATCAGTAGGGTGTGCGTGTTTTTGGATGGGTAGGCGATTGTGCTGGTGGGAGGATTTGTGTGTGTATGGAGTTATAAGGTGTGTTTTTTTCAGGGGTGTGGCTTTGTATTTGTAGGTAACAGATGTGGGCGTGAGGGAGTGTATGTGTATGAGTGTGCATGGGTGTTGTATTGGTGTGGGTGGTGTGTGTGTGGGAGGATTTGTGTGTAAGTTAGATTGGTGTAGAACAGCTGTGTGCTTGTGAGTGTCTGGGGTATGTGTTTCTACTTATAAGTGGGGAGTGTAAGTGTGTGTGTGTAGGTGTTGGGTTATTTGTTGGAGGATGGCTATACTATTTGTGCTTGAGTAGGTCCTTGTGCATGGCAGGGTTCTGTGAGGGTTGGCAATATGTGGCAGGGTTGTGTGTCTAAGGTGAGATGTGGGTGTGGGTTTTTTTTTAAGGATATGATTGTTATGAGTGCAGGTGAGGGGTATGGTTTTGTGGGCTTGGGGGTGTTGTTAAGGCAAGTGTATATGGATTATGTGTTTATGGGAGGAAGGGGGTAAACTGAGAAAGAGTTATTTTCCTTGTCTTAGTGGTGGAGAGGGTGTAGATATGGGTGTGTTGGGAACAGGTTTGTGTGTGTGATATACATGTGTGTGAAGGGGATGCATGTGGGCATGTAGGAATGTGTGGCATGTTTGTTTGTATATGTCATGGTTGCATGTGAGGATGCAGATGTGTGTATGGGGGGGATGTATGTAAAGGGTGTGAATGTGTGTGGAGGATATCTAAGAAAATAAGAACATAAGAATTTGCCATATTGGGTCCATCAAGCCCAGTATTTTATTTCCAACAGTAGCCAATCCAAGTCACAAGAACCTGGCAAGATCCCAAACAGTAAACAGATCCCAAGGTACTATTGCACAGTGATAAATAGTGGCTATTTCTTAAGTCTACTTGGTTAATAACGTCTATGGACTTCTCCTCTAGGAGCTTGTCCAAACCTTTTTTTAAACCCAGCTTATGATAACTGCCTTAACCATATCTTCCAGCAATGAATTCCAGAACTTAATTGTGCATTGAGGAAAAATAATTTTCTCCAATTTGTTTTGAATGTGCTATACACTAACTTCCTGAAGTGTCTCCTAGTCTTTGTAATTTTTGAAAGAGTAAATAACTGAGTCACATTTACCCATTCTATTCCACTCATGATTTTATAGACCTCTATTATATCGCTCTCAGCTGTCTCTTCTCCAGGCTGAATTGCCCTAACCTTCTTAGCCTTTCCTAATGGGGGAGCCATTCCAAACCCTTTTATCATTTTGATCACCTTTCTCTGTACCTTTTCCAATGCAAGTTTTTTGAGATGTGGTGACCAGAACTGCACACAGTACTCTTGGTTGCGGACTCACCATGAAGAGTTTTCTTCTCTATTGCTTTCCTAATAATTTCTAACATTGTTTTCTTTTTCAACCGCAAGTGCACACTGAACTGAGGATTTCAAATTATTGTTCACTATGACGACCAAGTCTTTTTCCTGGGTGGTAATTCTTAATTTAAAATCCCGCCAGTCTCACCACTCCAAATTTAGCTGACTATCAGGCCGATACAGTACAGTGTACTTCGGTGGAACGCATTGTTAACGGGCATTTGGACGCGTGTTTTCGACGCGCTAGCTTTACCCCTTATTCAGTAAGGGGTAATAGCATGTTGAAAACATGCGTTAACCCCCCCGAGACTAATAGCGCCCACAACATACAAATGCATGTTGATGGCCCTATTAGTTATTCCCGCGTGATACAGTAAGTAAAATGTGCAGCCAAGCTGCACATTTTACTTTAAGAAATTAGCGCCTACCCAAAGGTAGGCGCTAATTTCTGCCGGCGCCGGGGAAGTGCACAGAAAAGCAGTAAAAACTGCTTTTCTGTGCACCCTCCGACTTAATATCATGGCGATATTAAGTCGGAGGCCCCAAAAGTTAAAAATTAAAAAAAAAAATTAAAATGGGCCCGCGGCTCGAAAACCGGACGCTCAATTTTGCAGGCGTCCGGTTTCCGAACCCGTAGCTGTCAGCGGGTTTGAGAACAGACGCCGGCAAAATTGAGCGTCAGCTGTCAAACTCGCTGACAGCCGCCGCTTCCATCAAAAAAGAAGCGCTAGGGACGCGCTAGTGTCCCTAGTACCTCTTTTTACCGCGGGCCCTAATTTAAATAAATTAAGTTACTGAATCGCGCGCACAGGAGAGTGGCCTGGGCGCTCGCCCGCTCTCCCGCATGGTTTACTGTATCAGCCCGTAACTTTTTATCTGGCTAAAGAGTTAGTTGGATAAGTCTGGGTGGCACAGCAACATTTCAAGTTGGGGACGATTATCCCCATCCGACAGAAAAATACCATGGGAGTCTCAAAGCCACAGTAATTGGCCCTGTTACTGTTCAAATCCTGCAATATTTTAACTTGTGGGAATCCAGGGGTAGGATTTTTGTCATGAAGTGAAGGAGGTAAAGTGTTGAATAATTATTTAAAACATATTTTTACAACCGGACCCCTCCAGGGACAGCAAGGGGACAGGGGTTGGGGGTGGGGGGTCTATGGAGACCTCTAAGGTTTTTGACCACTTTCGGTGGGGAAGTTTACTTGACGCCATTGGCCCTCTTTAAGCAATGCCCTGGGAGCATCGGTGCGTAAGTTAGCGTCCTGATGCTCCCAGGGGAAGTTAACTACTATTCAAGAGTTGTAGCTAACTTCAGGTCAAATAACGTGGCTTGCAATTTTTTAAGCAAGCCGCGTTATTCGATTTGCATGGTTTAGCGTACTAATGAGCTGATTACCATGTTTTTGTATGCTAAACAGCTCATTATAATACGTGTGGTGCCGTCACCCCCACGTTAGGCTGTTTATCTTATGGTAAATGGCCTAATTCAGCTTAGTGAATGAGCCACTAAGTAAACGCTGATTTTCAGCATTATCTGGCTGACATAACCGGATAGCTTTAAGAGTACCAGAGAGCAGTCCTAAAGTTCACTGCATAAATTTGTCCAGCTAACTTTGACATAACTGGATATATGTAGCGGCACAGCAAAGTTAGCCAGATAAGTGTATCCGGCTAACAGCGAGCTGAATGATGGCTGGAACTAGACCCCATTGTGCCTACAGACAGACATTGATCCCTTTTGCATAATTCTTTCCAACATTCGTTATGTTGAAAAACCTAAAATGTACCAGAAAAAGCTCCTCTAATGTGGCATTCTCTTCCACTTGATATTAGAGCGGAATTACTTGAAATTTTAGAAAAGTTTAAAGGCCTGTTAATTGAACCGAGTTTCAGTTATTCCATTCTATTTATTAATTTTCTCATTGTTTGTGATGATGTTTTATTTTGAGCTGATTTAAGTGACGTCTTTGTGTGTTTTATTGTGAAACTATGTATGTATTTTTTATTTGTAAATTGTATTGGTTTTTATTAATTATGCAATACATCAAATTATAATAAACAAACACATCACTGTCATATGCCCCTCTGTGATAAGAATTCATAAGAAATGATCCAATGTTAGAATGCTTGCTTTGGGGGTCTGAGTGCAATAATATAATTCTATAAATATTTTCTTCTGAAATCAATTTTACTAAGCACAAAAAAGAGGTACAACCAGGAAATCCCAAAACACTGAACTCCGTACCACAGTGGTTTCTGTTAGTTGCTGAGAATGACTTGCTTATAGGTTATGAAAGGTTTCTCTTAAGAACCAAATGTCAGTTTGGTTAATAAATAATATTGGTTAACTTTTTGAGGGCCTGGTCCTATCTTCAGTTTGCTACTTAAATGCTTTTAGAAACCTTGGTATTGGTTTTGACCGGATCCATCTATTTTCTTACATTGTTTTTCTCCGAAATTGTTTGTGACGAGTGCAATGTTCCCCACTCCTCAATTAACCTTTATTTTTAATCAACAAAAACAAATCCCACTGGTTCTTAGGCATTTGCTATTAAGAATTAATGAAATAATATTAAGGGCTACATTGGAAAATGAAGAGCATACTAACCAGATACACCAAGAACTCCCAACTAACGAAGTACTTCTGTATTCTCACTGCTGTCACTTCTTGAGATTCACGTGCAGAAAAAGTCACCAGAAGATATGTTCCTATAATTGCGACAGTCCCACCTTCAAGGTAAACAAAAAAAAAAGTATCACTTTAGTGTGACGGGGTGTCCAATTCTGCCATTTATAAGCAATTTCTGCCCCTTTCAAAAAAGGCAGCAGTGGCTTCAGCTAGTCTGAGTGCCCTCAGTGCGGGAGAGGGGTCCCAACTGGACCTTGCCCCTAATGTGATGTTAGAGTGGTAGGAGTATTAAGGGAGAAGGGATACTCTCCATGGGAGGCGTCATAGGAGTCAATAAAAGCTTCCACACCCTTTGATGCATGGGGGAGTGAGTCCCGCTGTTGCTCCTTGTGATCTTGGGCAAGTCACTTTTACCCTCCATTGCCTCAGGTACAAACTTAGGGGGTCAATTTCCAAGTGGCTCGCATGCGATACCAGGATGGGGTGGAGTCGAGCCCGGAAAAGCTGGAGTCGGGGCATCACCGGGGCCGACTCCGTGAAGACGCCGCGGACGACGAAAAGGAAAGGGCCTTTTCGCGTCCTATTTCGCGCCCAATAGCTACACCTTCTATGATGGCGCTATTGGGTGAGAAACCGGCAGCGATCGCACCGCAGCGGTGCGATTGCTGCCGGCTAGCACAGGACCGCCCCCCTGTTTCGGCCCCCGCCCCTCATTACCTAAAGTATCGCAGGCCTGCGATACTTTAGAAAATGATGCCCTTAGACTGTAAGCCCTCTGGGATAGGGAAATACCTACAGTACCTGAATGTAAACCGATGTGATAACTCAGATCAAATGTCGGTATATAAAAAAATAATAAATAAATAAATAAAATAAATAAATGTAAGTGACTTCAGGATGTGAAGTTTGAAAGGGGTAGCCGTCTGGTCACAGAATGGTGCCGCTGGGCCTGTGTGCCTCCTTAGGAAAGGCTTGGGACGTGAGATCCTGCCAAAAGAGGATTTCTGGAGAAGAGCGACGGACTGGAGCAGGAAGGAGCTGGGGCCAAAGAGAGAGAGGTGCTCAGACCTTACTTGCCGGAGAAGGGTGAGATTACGAGGTTAAGAAGAGAAAAGAGTGAACTGAAACCTGAGAAGCGTGCTTGCCAGCGGTGAGATCTTTAAGGGAAAGAAGCCCTGAGAGTGCTATAGCAGGAGGAGGTTTCTGCTTGAAGCTCATCTAAGAAGAGAGAGTTACTTGAAAAAAAGAAAAAAAAGAGGTAGCTACTACACCAATTGGTTAGTGAAGGATTCCCAGGGAAGAAAGGGTTCCTAGACCTGTGAGCTGACCTTTTGGAAGATTGCTGAATATTTGGTGAATAGAGTTTATTTGTGTGTGCTGCTTAAGTGACTTTAAAGACTTTAATTTTTATTTAACAACAGCTCTGCGTATCCTGCTTAGTGATTATTTTTTAAGTGACCACATGGAGATGAGAAGAGCCCCAGAGTAAGGAAAACTCTACAAGGGCCTTGAAAAGCAAGTTTTTCCCCTCCCCCCCTCCATGTGGCAACCCCGGGAGGTCATGGGGTTTTGCATGGTATATGACCTTTTTCTGTGTGCCCAAGAGCTGAGCAGGACGGGGGGGGGGGGGGGGGGGGGGGGGACGACGACACACTACATTAGTAAACCTCTCCAGTTTATGCTGCTTAAAATGATTGCTGCTACTCTTAGAACACACACATGGAGTTAGATGGAGCTTTGATCCATTGTAAAAAGTTGCTCCAGATTTATCAGCTACAAACACCCCTCAGGATCTTCAAGGAGCAAAACTCAGGTGTAAATCCAAAATGGAGGCAGTGTTTACAGACCCTGAGGGGCGAGGTGAGAGAGTCAGGGTCATCATTAAGGGAAGGCTCCTGGTGGTCAGACTTAGAGCCCATAATGCAGGGGGTCCCAGCCTCAGGATGACTACTGCAATGACCAGACTAGGAACAGTGGGAAGGTGGATCTATTAAAACAGAGGCAAAATCCCTGCACGAAGGCTCATGAAGGCTCTACACTGTGCTGGAAGAAAGAGAAAGAAGCAACTGCAGTAAGCAAAATCACAAAGAGGGAGGAAATGGTGGTATTAGATTTCTACAATTAAAAAGATGTCATCACTCTGCAATGGACTGTGTAAAAATTATTGATTAGAAAGAACATTGTTACAACTGTGTGTGCTGTAAAGTCAAAATGAACAAATATAAAGAAAAATCAGTCCAGAATCATCATAACCTTTTCTACCTTTCATGAAAAATAAAAGATTCTGTATAACAATCTATGGCTCTTTACTAGGCTAGAATTCCACGCAGAAGGGACAATCAGGAGAGCAAGAGGAGATATGATACAGACTTTTAAATACCTGAAAGGTATTAATGATGAGCAAGAATCAAATCTTTTCCAGTGAAAAGGAAACTGTAGAACTAGGGGGGTGATGATATGAAACTCCAAGGTGGTAGACTCAGGAACAACATCAGGAAATATTTTTTCATGGAAAGGGTGCTGGAGAAGAATGGTAATAGAATTCAATAAGACATGGGATAAACACAAAGGAGTGAATTTTCAAAGGAGTTATGCACATAAAAAGGTGGATTTTAAAAGCTTGGCGCGCGCACATCAATTAGGGGATGGGTTAAGAACTGGGCTGGCACCCAGGTATGCGCGTAGATGCCACTGCACGCACATCTCAAAACGTTTACGCCTCGGTGTGCACTGAGGTCCCCCGCTGCGTAACTTTACTTTTACTATGGATGACATGCAGGTCATAAAATAAAAGGATCGAGCTATTTCTGAGGGGTTTAAAGGGTCTGGGGTAACTGGGGGGAATGTAGGCTATCAAACCAGGCGGGTTAGAGGACTTAGCTGTTAACTGGGCAAACTGCTGGGTGAATTGGTAAACTGGGAATGGCGTGGGCACTCGCTCCTTTTAAAATCCCCTGACTTAAGCGGTAGAAGTGGGATTTGCGCATGTCCACATAAAATTAGGTGCACATGGGCACTTAGCCAGGCTATTTTACAACATGTGCACCTATATGAACGCAAGTTATAAAATGGCTGACCCACATGCGCAAATGTGCACCCGCGTGCCTGTTTCAAAGTTACCATCAAAATCAGCATATATCAAAGCAATTTTCAAAAGCCCATTTACATATGTAAAACCTTTTGAAAATTCAGTCCTTTTGGAGTGAATCTTCAAAGGAGTTACTTGCATAAAAGTAGCAATTTTCAAAAGTCCATTTATGCACATAGGACCTGATTTTAAAAAGAATTTACACACTTAAAATGGGTTTTACACATGTAAATTTATCCGTGTAAGTGGGCTTTTGAAAATTGCTACAATATATACCATTGAATTGTCCTTAGGATTTATTCAGGTATGTACACTTTACGCACATAAAGGGCCTTTGAAAATTCCTATGATAGTAATTAAATTTACATGCATAAATCCTTTGAAAATGCAACCATTAGAACCTAGTTTTATACGTGCAAGTCCATTTAAAAATTACCTCCAGGGGATCCCTAATGGCTAGAGTATGGAAATGAAGAAACGGGATAACCATTGTTAAATGGAATAACCTGCATGGTGCAGCAGTTACTACTCTAAATAAAAAATAACTTGTTGGGCAGATTGGATGGTCCACTTGGGTCTTTTTATTTATTTATTTAGTATTTATTTATTTAAAAGCTTGCATACTGCAGATCAAAATTTCTATGCGGCTTCCACATAAATGTTCATAAAAATCAAGTCCTTTATCTGCCAAACATTACTATGTAGGTTTGTAAGAGGTGTATCTCTACAGCACTGTAAATACCTAGCAGAGCTAGAGAAATGAGAAGTCGAAGTCGTACTAATAATTCCTCATGTAGTCCATGGGGAATATCAGATGCTGTCCCGGGGAAGTGCGCGCCGGCAGCTGGCCAGCACGCAGAGTTTACGTCTGCTCCAGAGGAGCAGTAAGTATTTAAAAAAAAAAAAAAATTGGGGATAGATAGGTTCAGTTTAGGGGTCAGGGAGGAGAGGGGAAGAGGGAAGGATAGATAGGGTTAGGGAAGTTCACGTCCAGTCCAATCCTTCATTGGAGCAGACTGGGAGGAAACTGGGAAAAAGGCTGATTGTTTCGCCGCGCATAACTGAAAAATTCCCCCGCCCACACATTCACACGTCGATTATAAAATCGGGTGCACATGTGCGCACAGATATCGTATTTTATAACATATGCTTGGCGACGCCCCGGGAGCCACGCACAGATTGACGCGTGCACGTGAGGCTTAAAATCAACCCCATAGTGTTTGGGATTAGGCTACCTTGGCAGTGTAGGGACCAGGACGGTGGCCCTTTATCCGCACCCTCCCAAGATCAGCCCTGGGAATATCAAACTTGCAAAGGGGTAAAGGACAGAAATGGCTGTCTTCTTAATGCCGCATGTCTTAAAACAAGAATGGGGCAATTTTTGTAACAGCCCACATAAATTTCAAGTCAAATAAGCCTGTAAGCTCCTCTAATTTTCAAAGAGATAGTATACGCATACTTTCCCTTTGAAAATTAGCCCTCCACAACAACACCTCCCACATTTACCCATGCAAATTTGCGTGCCGATTTGTTGGAGAAAATTCACGTGCGTACTTTTGAAAATGCAGAAGTGAGCGCCTCAGTGTAAATCCCTCCCCATTCCCGACCCCAGGATTTCCTCCACTCACTGCGGGTAAACCCACCTATCGGCCATTTTCGTGAGGAGCGCACTCCGTTACATGTGTAAATACCTTTGAAAATTACCCTCTAAAAGAGACCTTTGTACCCACAGGCCTGCAAGTGGATTTTCAAAGGGAAATTCTCCACAGAATTTCCTCTGGAAAATGTGATTTGGCGGGGGGAATGCAGATGCTTTTGCACTCGCCTCCTTTGCAATAAAATCCATAAATATTGTCATAATCCAAGAACTTTATTCTCCATAGTCCAGAAACTAACCAGATATGCTCCCGAAGAAAATGTATCTGCTCCTGAAAAAAGATGCAATGAGACTGCATACATTTTCAAAGACAAGATACCGAGTTTGACTACAGGAAATACCAATCAGAACCTCCAGTCCATTAACATGACTACCAAAGAATTAACAAAATGGTCTAAATTTGAACTAACATCTGCTCTTGGGATACAGTGTCTGATACAACACCTACTAGACAGTATGCCAATACATACCCTAAAACTAATTAGGGATACAACTTCCTATCCTATTGCTGAGATAATAAACTTATCACTTTCCGAAGGCCAGTTCCCAGACATCTTAAGAACAGCAGTAATTAAACCAATACTTTAAAAAAACTAATCTTGATCCCTCCATACTTAACAATACTGGCCTATCTCAAACTTATGTTTATAGCAAAACTGTTAGAAAAAGAAGTACAAAAACAACTTACCGATCATTTAGACAAACATAATAAATTATACCCACCGCAGTTTGGTTTTAGGAAACACTGTAATACCGAGACACTTTTACTTGCCCTAAATGACACTGTACTAAGAGGATCCGATAGTGGACTATGCTATCTTTTAATCTTACTCGACGTATCTGCTGCATTCGATACAGTTAATCATACTATCCTCCTTGAAAGGCTAGCTGAAATTGGACTCTTAGATATAACGCTCCACTGGTTTCCTTCATATCTATCCAACCGGTTCTTTCAAGTAAAAATCAATAACTCTATTTCAGATAAAATTAATCTTGATGCAGACGTTCCACAGGGCTCATCTCTCTCCTCTTTGTCATCTACTTGCTGGCCTTGGTCTATCCCACTATATCTACGCCGATGATATACAGATCCTCATTCCAGTCCGACACTTTCCAAACAGCTGCTATGTATTTATCAATCATTAAGCAACTTCTAACCCATATGAAACTTATTTTGAACATCAATAAAATTAAAATACTGATGTCAGATAGGAAATCTGGACTTGTGATTCCCCCCCCCCCCTTAAACTAGAATTTCAATCAACTGAAATTAACCTAGCTATCTATATTCCACTTTTTGCACTTTTTTTCAGCAGTTATATTCAGGTACTGTAGGTATTTCCCTATACCCAGAGGGCTTACAATCTAATTTTGTACCTGAGGCAATGGAGGGAAAAGTGACTTGCCCAAGGTCATCAGGAGTGGCAGCAGGATTTGAATGCTGGTCTCCTGGTTCATAGCCCGCTGCTGTAACCACTAGGCTACTCCTCCACTCCAAAAAACATATCTCCACTAAAATCAAAGACGGACTTCACAAACGTTTACATAGAAAATTAGAAATGACAGCAGAAGAAGACCAAACGGCCCATCCAGTCTGCCCAGCAAGTTTTGCACTTTTATTTTTTTTTTCATACTTATCTGTTACTCTTGGTTCTTAGTAACCTTTTGGTTCTATTTCCCTTCCACCCCCATCATTAATGTAGAGAGCAGTGTTGGAACTGCATCTAAGTGAAATATCTAGCTTAGTTAGGGGTAGTAACCGCCGCAATAAGCAAGCTACACCCATGCTTATTTGTTTACCCAGACTATGTAATTCAGTCCTTGTTGGTTGTTGTCTGTATATAGATCCACTTTTCTTCATTCCCCCTGCCGTTGAAGCAGAGAGCTATGCTGGATATGCATTGAAAGTGAAGTATCAGTCTCTCCCCCTGCTGCTGAAGCAGAGAGCTATGCTGGATATGCATTGAAAGTGAAGTATCAATCTTTCTCCCCTGCCGTTGAAGCAGAGAGCTATGCTGGATATGCGTGAAGTATCAGTTTTTCTCCTCTGCCGTTGAAGCAGAGAGCTATGCTGGATATGCGTGAATTATCAGTCTTTCTCCCCTGCCGTTGAAGCAGAGAGCTATGCTGGATATACATTGAAAGTGAAGTATCAGGCTTATTTGGTTTGGGGTAGTAACCGCTGTAACAAGCAAGCTACTCCCCACATTTCTGTGAATGCAAATCCTTATTTCCACATTTCCTCTTGCCGTTGAAGCTTAGAGCAATGTTGGAGTCTTAGAGCAATGTTGGAGTCGCATTAACCATGTGTATGTTTATTGAATAAGGGTATTATCTCCAGATAGTAGCCGTCATTCCCGCGAGCCACCCACTCTTCATTCACATCCTCTAGACTTTATAGATCCACAGTGTTTATCCCACGCCCCTTTGAAGTCCTTCACAGTTCTGGTCTTCACAACTTCCTCTGGAAGGGCATTCCAGGTATCCACCACCCTTTCCGTGAAAAAATACTTCCTGACATGGTTCTGAGTCTTCCTCCCTGGAGCTTTCATTCGTGACCCCTGGTTTCTGCTGATTTTTTTCTGACGGAAAAGGTTTGTCGTTGTCTTCGGATCATTAAAACCTTTCAAGTATCTCAAAGTCTGTATCATATCACCTCTGCTCCTCCTTTCCTCCAGGGTATACATATTTAGATTCTTCAATCTCTCCTCATAAGTTCATTCGATGAAGACCATCCACCTTTTTGGTCGCCCTTCTCTGGACCACCTCCATCTTGTCTCTGTCTCTTTGGAGATATGGTCTCCAGAACTGAAACACAGTACTCCAGGTTGAGGCCTCACCAAGGACCAGTACAAGGGGATAATTACTTCCCTTTTCTTACTCGATATTCTTCTCTCTATGCAGTCCAGCATTCTTCTGGCTTTAGCTATCGCCTTGTCACATTGTTTTCGCCGACTTCAGATCATTAGACACTATCACACCCCAAGGTCTCTCTCCTGCTTCCGTGCACAATCAGCCTTTCTCCCCCATTCAATACAGTTCATTCGGATTTCCACTCCCCATATGCATGACTCTGCACTTCTTGGCATTGAATCTCAGCTGCCATATCTTCGACCACTCTTCCAGCTTCCTTAAATCACGTCTCATTCTCTCCACTCCTTCCGGCATGTCCACTCTGTTGCAGATCTTAGTATCATCCGCAAAAAGACAAACTTTACCTTCTATCCCGTCCGCAATGCGCTCACAAAGATATTGAACAGGACCGGTCCCAACACCGATCCTTGCGGTACACCATTTAAAACTGCTCTCTCTTCAGAGAGAGTTCCATTTACCATCACACATTGTCTTCTGTCCATCAACCAGTTTGCAATCCAGGCCACCACCTCAGCACTCACTCCTAAGCTTCTCATTTTATTCAACCAGTCTCCTGTGCGGGACTGTATCAAAAGCTTTTGCTGAAATCCAAGTAGATGACATCGAGTGCTCTTCCTTGATCCAATTCCTTGGTTACCCAGTCAAAAAAAGTCAATCAGATTTGTCTGACAGGATCGTCCCCTGGTGAATCCATGCTGCCCTCTGGTCCAGCAATTCTCCCGACTGTAGATAGTTCACTATTCTCTCTTTCAACAGTGACTCCATTACTTTTTCCACCACCGAAGTGAGGCTAACTGGTCTGTAGTTACCAGCCTCTTCTCTGTTCCCACTCTTGTGAAGCGGGACCACCACCGCTCTTCTCCAATCGCTCAGCACCACTCCCATTTCTTAGAGATCTATTGAACAGGTCACACAGCGGACCCGCCAGCACATCTCTGAGCTCCCTCAGATCCTGGGATGAACTTCATCAGGCCCCCAAGGCTTTGTCCACTTTCAGTTTCTCCAGCTCTTTCCATACATTTTCTACTGTAAATGGAGTTACATCTACTCCACTCCCCTCCAGTTTCTTGTTAAGTAGCGACGGTCCTTCTCCAGGGTCCTCTTTAGTGAACACAGAACTGAAGTATTCGTTTAATATTTCAGCCATTTCTTCATCTCTCTTCCACACATTGATCCTTTCCACCTTTCAATTTCACTATACCACTTTGAACTTTTCTCTTTTCATTGATGTAGCTGAAAATGTTTTGTCACCATCTCTTTACCCTCCTTGGCAATCCTCTCTTCCGCTTGACTTTTTGCCATCTTTAATTCTGAAATGTCTAAAGCCATTTCTTAATTTCTCTGATTTTAGAACAATATTACAACTTTGGATTTTGCCAACAAGATTACTGTAACACACTCTTACTATGGCCTTCCTTTATCCACTATACGACCATTACAGATCCTACAAAACTCAGTAGCGAGAATTCTAACAGGAACAAAGAAGCAGGACCATATAACCCCTATATTAATATCCTTACATTAGTTACCTATAACAATTTTGCATTGATTACAAAATACTATGCATCTTACATAAAATTATTCACTCGGAACAATCAGATTGGCTAAATACAGCCATTAGACTTCATGCCAGGGCGCAATTTGCGCTCCACAAATAAAGGGCTTACTAAGCATTCCATCTCTTCAATCTGCACACTTATGTCAAGTAGGAGAACGAACAATATCATTGGCAGGCCCCAAAATATGGAATTCGCTCCCTGTTGAATTGTGTCTACAAGCAAATCTAAACACATTCAGAAAGGAACTTAAAACCTGGCTTTTTATGAAGGCATATCAGTACACTACATAATCTATGCAGCTCCTTATGCATTGCACTCCCATTTTAATTTATTATTTTATTATTTATCTGACCTTATGTTTTAGTATGTTCTTAGTACCTTAGTAAATATTGCCTGAGTTATAACACTTGTACTTTACATTTTACCACGTTTTATTTTATTGATGTATTTACTACCTTTTATGCCCTTTGTCTTTTATGTAACAATTTTATTTATCTTCTTTATTTTTTACTCTTTATTTTACTTTTCATGGATACTGTGTTTTAATCTTAGAACAATGTAAACCGTTGTGATGTGTTTTTTTTTTTACCAAACGATGGCATATAAAATCAATCAACAAATAAATAAACAAACAAATAAATAAATAAGGAACAAAAACCCTGTGCAGATTTTTCCTCTCCAGAACCTAACCCCATTCACTTTTACTGTGGCTAAAATATGCACACTGTGAAACAATGGGCTTTCCTTTACCCACGCTAAGAGCTAAGAGGGAGGGGCAATTTTACGTTTGCATACAACTGAAGCAGTGTGCATGCAAATCTAAGCTCATGCATATTCATTAGGGATATCCTAAAAACCCAAGCTGATTGGTATCCATGGGGACCGATGGTTGTTAACACTGAAAAATATCTGCTAGAGATATTGTTAAATGGTCACTTACCCACTATATCAGAAGCTCGTACTGTTTCTTTTGAGGAACAGAACAGAAATAGCTGCACTACCTGCAAAAAAAAAAAAAAGCCAAAATTCAGTCCAAACTTAATATGTCATTAAAATATTTTTGAAACTGCATGGCATACAATATTTTGTACCTTTACATTTAACAATATCTCCAAGTCCCGTTCCAAATTGCTTACAAAGTGTTACTGCTAGTTAACAGGTTATCTGAAGTTGAACACACTATTCATTACAAACGTTCCATGAGTTGGATGCTCAGGTTTTATAGCGTACTTGTATAGAAATTCCTTTTGTAATCATGGCCTGAAGTGTTTGAAATAGCAGTTTTTGGAAATCTTATAAGTTTATCCTACAAATACATTCCCCTCTGCACCTCCTTGTTACCTATCTAAAGTAACATAGTAAATGATGGCAGACCAAAGACCCAATGGTCCATTCAATCTTCTCTTCTCTTCTCCCCTCCCTATGCCCTTCCTTGTGAATTCCATTCATCGCAAGTTGCTCTTATCTGTGCCCTTGTCCAGACCTGGAATTATTTCATGTAGCTCAGAGCAAACGAGAAATACATCCCTGAGATTGTGTCCCCAGGTAAAAGCAAAGCGTGTGGATCCCGGAACACCGGGTGGGGTGAGAGCACGCTCCAAAATTGGTAAATAGTGGAGCATGCTCTCACCCCACCCGATGTTCTGGGCTCCACCACGCTTTGCTTTTACCTGGGGACGCATCTCAGGGATGGTCTCGTTTCCTCTGAGCTATAATGAGATAAACAAGTTCCAGTGCTGGTTTTTCTGGTCATGCTCCCTTTGCCTCCATGTTCCACTTGCCCCCTATCATACTGTGTTCGTGTGTTTTACATATCCAACTACCGGTTCCTCATGTACCCGAAGATCCCCAATAGTTGATCTAGTTCTTGTTATCTCACTCTCAGGGATAAGTGCTGGCTTTCTCATGTCTACCTGGCTATAACTGTTTATGGGACTTTTCCTCAGTAACTTATCCGATCCTCTTATAAAACCCCACTACGTTAATTTGCCTTGACCATGTCCTCTGGCAACAGACTCATAGCTTGATTGTGCTCTACCCTTTCAGATAGTATAAGGATTACAGGACACTCTGTGAAACCAATGGGTAGCAGATATAAGAATAAACTGGAGAAAATATTTTGTTTTCAGTCAACACACAATCAAGTTGTGGAATTTGTTGCCAGAGGATGTGGACAAGGCATCTAGCATAGCTGAGTTTAAAAAGGGTTTGGACAAGATCCTGGAAGAAAGACTAAAAACAATTGGAAAGGGACTTGTTGCCCTGGGAATGGGCAACAAGAAATGGTTCTGCTCGATAATTTCCTAGGGATCCAGATTGGCTACTGTCAAAGATAGGATGATGGGTTCAATGGCCCATGACTTGAATCCAGCTTGGCACTTCTTAAGTTATTAAATACACTTTCCGTAGACTCTTGTTTGCCATGTTTTTTCTTGAATAGACTGCAATTCTCCATGAAGCAGGGAATAATCTCTTGTGTGCACCAGTACAGCCTTACGTATGTCTAGGAGCACTTTAGAAATGATAAATAGTAGTATTAGTAGTAATAGTAGCTAGGATTTCATATTAGTTTTATCTATTTTCCACTTTATGGGATCTATTTATAACCCATAGGAGTGAATTTTCAAAGGAGTTACATTCATATATTGTAGCATATAATGCACCAATTTTCAAAAGCTCATTTATGAGCATAAAATCTTTTGAAAGTTCATCTCTGTGGAGTGAATTTTCAAAGGAGTTATGAGCATAAAAGTATGCATTCTCAAAAGCCATTTTACAGGGTTAAATCCTTTTGAAAATTACCTCCTTAATGTGTGTGTTACCATGCATTGTTCAGGATCAGGCCCCACTGCAAACAATGGCAGCTCACAGTAAATAACACAATGTAAAGCAAAAAAATGGGACCACATAACTCCAATTTTAAAAAAATCTCATTGGCTCCCTATAAAATATAGAATCATCTACAAAACCCTCTCATCCATTCATAAATCTATTTACAAAGGCACTCATACCTAGACCTCAGGATCCCATTCCAGCTACATTCTTCCTCCCGTCCATTGAGATCAAGCGCAAAAGGCTCTCTAAAAACCCCTCCACCTCAAAATTTCGTCAAACAAAGAGCCCTCTCCACTTGCAGGTCCGATCCACTGGAACTCTCTACCATCAGATCTCAGGCTTGAACAATGCCCCCATCACATTTAAAAAAAAACTTAAAACTTGGCTTTTCACTCAAGCCTACGACTGAGTTGTCTTCACAACTCCCCCCTCCTGGACAATTTCATATCATACCACTTTTTCAATAATTCTAGAATTAATGTTCTAATCCCTCTTGTCAATTTTTCAAATACTTTATTCATGATTGATTCATTCTAATCGCCGGTCTATAAGATTGCTGTGATTTATTGTTGTTTTAAGTATTATTTATTTCAATTTTTTCTCCAAGTTCATTTTCCTGTTCTATGTAAGTCACACATGTTAAGTCACTCCAATGTTATATGTAAACCGAAGTGAATATTAACATTGTTACTAGAACTTCGGTATATAAAATGTTAAATAAATAAATAAATAAATTAAATGCATGTCATGGGTTGAAAAATAAATCCCTATGGGCCTGATATATGAAGATTTTCTCCTCCCATTCTGTGTCTATGGGAAAAATGCTTAGTAAATGTTTGTTGCTTTATACAGACGTATGCTGGAATGTTGACACAATGGGCTATCTATTGTGTCCTATAGCTACTAATCGGTGATACTAAGCAAAAAAACTTGGCCAGATTTAGTTCCAAATGTAAGGCCTGGTTCATCAAGTAATTTTTCCATAGATACGGAAGGGGAAAATAGACACAAATGCACAATTAAACTCTGGAATTTGTTGCCAGATGATGTGGTTAGTGCAGTTAGTATAGCGGTGTTTAAAAAAGGATTGGATAAGTTCTTGGAGGAGAAGTCCATTACCTGCTATTAAGTTCACTTAGAGAATAGCCACTGCCATTAGCAATGGTAACATGGAATAGACTTAGTTTTTGGGTACTTGGCCAGGTTCTTATGGCCTGGATTGGCCACTGTTGGAAACAGGATGCTGGGCTTGATGGACCTTTGGTCTGACCCAGTATGCATTTTCTTATGGTCTTATGTTCTAATGATCTCTGATCCCTCAGTTTATCCATGGTTGAAAATGTTTGCTCAAATATCAATCACAGCTTTTGTGAGGAACGGTTGAGTCCAATACTTCTCGTAGCACAACAAGTTAAATTCTGCAGGTTGCATCTCCAGAGGAATATAGTCTGAATCAAGGAGGTCCTCACATATAATCTGCATCCCAAGGCTTTTAAGGCAAGACTTAAGGACTTAGATATGTGTGCCCTAGTGGACTGGAGGGACAGCAGAGATAAGATTGAGATATTCAAGACTGAGATATTCAAGTACTTCAGAAGGTATAAGAAAAGCACTTCAGAAGGTAAAAGAAAAGCACAAAATTGTTCAAAGAGTAGTTAAATCACAAGCAGATTGTGATAAATTGCAGGAAAACCTTGTAAGACTGGAAAATTGGGCATCAAAATGGCAGATGAAATTTAATGTGGATAAGTGCAAAGTGATGCATATAGGGAAAAATAACCCATGCTATAGTTACACAATGTTAGGTTCCATATTAGGTGCTACAACCCAAGAAAGAGATCTAGGCGTCATAGTGGATAACACATTGAAATCGTCGGTTCAGTGTGCTGCAGCAGTCAAAAAGCAAACAGAATGTTGGGAATTATTAGGAAGGGAATGGTGAATAAAATGGAAAATGTCATAATGCCTCTGTATCGCTCCATGGTGAGACCGCACCTTGAATACTGTGTACAATTCTGGTCGCCGTATCTCAAAAAAGATATAATTGCGATGGAGAAGGTACAGAGAAGGGCTACCAAAATGATAAGGGGAATGGAACAGCTCCCCTATGAGGAAAGACTAAAGAGGTTAGGACTTTTCAGCTTGGAGAAGAGACGGCTGAGGGGGGATATGATAGAGGTGTTTAAAATCATGAGAGGTCTAGAACGGGTAGATGTGAATCGGTTACTTACTCTTTCGGATAATAGAAAGACTAGGGGGCACTCCATGAAGTTAGCATGTGGCGCATTTAAAACTAATCAGAGAAAGTTCTTTTTTACTCAACGCACAATTAAACTCTGGAATTTGTTGCCAGAGGATGTGGTTAGTGCAGTTAGTATAGCTGTGATTAAAAAAGTATTGGATAAGTTCTTGGAGGAGAAGTCCATTACCTGCTATTAATTAAGTTGACTTAGAAAATAGCCACTGCTATTACTAGCAACGGTAACATGGAATAGACTTAGTTTTTGGGTACTTGCCAGGTTTTTATGGCCTGGATTGGCCACTGTTGGAAACAGGATGCTGGACTTGATGGACCCTTGGTCTGACCCAGTATGGCATGTTCTTATGTTCTTATATTCACAAACTGTAACAAAACTTTTAGTAGAAATCAACAAGAAGTCATAATATAAGAACGGTTGGCAGGGAAGATTCAAGATTCAGGAATAATATAATAAAACATATCCTTACAGACTGGATAGTGGATGCGTGGAATGGCATGGAGACGGAGGCAAAAATCATATAAGAATTCAAGAATCGTAGGGCAAATACAGAGAATCATTAGTTTTGAGGAAATGAAGGCAAAACTAAGATAAAGTAGGGCCTCTGATATTGAAGTAGGAAGGGAAAATAGCAGACCAGATGGACTGAGTCATCTGCCAACTTATTCCATGCATCTTTTTATAATGACTGGTCAAGAAATAATACTGGAAGTAGATCTACATGGAGCTGTAAATTATTTGGCCAAAGAAGGTTACAAGAAAGCTTGGACAATCATGGAGAACAGGGATGGTGGAGAATGCAGTAGAGTTTGATTAATTGAACAAATGTTGTTGCTCTCTGTCTAGAAAACCACAATCTCAAAGCAGTTCAGTGCTTAAGGTTTTCTGCCCATAAACATTTGAACAATGACTAGATTGCCACAAAACAGTAAAATAAAATACCTCTGTCAAAGAAGCAATAGATAATGAAAAAAGAAACAAGGGTATGAGGCATGCTATAAGATATATACAGTGGTTATGTTCTGTCAGTATGCAAAATAACACACTACATTTAATCATACAGCCTCTCTGACTAAAAATGTGTATCCAAGCAACACTTTGCGAATTAGATTACAACAGCCTATCCCTTCCAAAAAAAGAAAAGAATCAAAATTAAAATATGAAGAAAAACAGGTTAGTTAAATGTCTGCCCTTTGCCTCTGCAGTTGTAGCTCTCTCAGATTTTGCCAGGTCCAGCCGATTAGTTGCTATAACAACAAAAAGCTGATGGCTCACTAATAGGAGATTCAATTGAAACCACAAGGCATGTTGCAAACAAATTAACGTACAGAGAGAACTGGAAAACTAAAGAATACTGAGGAGTAAGTTATGGTAGAACAGTTTAAAAAAAACAAAACAAACAAAGCCTTTTTAAGCTTTTGTGCATTAATTGACATGCTGGTGGAAAGGAACAAAAGACTATTTCAGATTTTTATAAAGAACTTCAAGCATATACAGTAAAATTAACAAAACAGTAATAATTCAAGCATTATGAAAACTTATAATGCTCATGTCCTCTACTGTAGCAGAAATGTGCATTCCTGATTATAATTTGATTGCAGTAATCACTAATCAATACCTACTGCTCTGTTTTGCTGCACAGAAAATAAACCAAGTAAAAAACAAAACACACAGTCTGACGAGTAAACTGAAGAAATTCAACTTATTTAATATTAAGCAGCATTCAGTTTAGTAACTTGTATACATCCCAATTAATACAATGTGCAGCTCGTAGTCACAAGCTACTAAAATAACATTTAAAAACTCAATAGGATATACAATCTAGGTGACAATTCAACCTCAGCATTACAGAAACTTCTGGTTTCTCAAGTCAGAACTTCTGCTCCCTGGGCTGGCTGGGGATGCTCTGGAGGCAGCGTTCTAGGGGTGTGCATTCGTTTTGAACGCATATGTAAAACACAACTTATTATTTTTTTTAACTTAAAAAAAGTGATGATGCGCAACGCATCACATTTTCAACGTATTCAACATAGCTACGTTGAATACGTTGAACCTAAATAAACACTTAAACCCCCACCCTCCTGACCCCCCCAAGACTTACCAAAACTCCCTGGTGGTCCAGCGGGGAGTCAGGAAGCCATCGTTGTTTTCCTTTGCGAGGAGCACGTGACGTCGGCGTCACGTCGGAGTGACGTGGACGTCACGTGTTTCTCCGTGCCTCCGCTCCGGGACCCCCATTGGACCCAATCAGAACTTTTGGCCAGCTTGGGGGGGGCCTCCTATAGACCTATAGTCTATTAGACTATAGGGGTCTATTAGAACCCCCCTATAGTTAGTTTTACACAAAGAAAGGGGAGGGGGAGTCTGGGGCCACTCGAGCACTTTAAAAGATGTTGTTCCCGGAATTTGGAGCAGCAATCTTGTACTACTGCCATGCTCCAGTATTTTTAATGGCGGGGTTTTTTTTGCCACTGAGAAAAACATTGTGGGTGTGTGATTCACAAACCTACAGAACTTGATAATGCAGGTTAGTGAATCCTGTGGCATTTTTCCCTCTGGGGAAAATACTGTAGTTTAGTAAATGATTCCCTTAGGGTCCTAAATCTAGGCAAATGAATAGCAGGCCTACCTTTAGATTACTATGAAACAGTCCTGCCATTTTGAGAACATAAACATGAAATTGCAGATCTGTTACTAGTAATCTATATCATACCATTTAAAAGAGTCATAGTTCCTGCCGACTGGACCCTGGCCAAAGTACCATCAATTTTTAGAAAGGGCTCTAGGGGTGACATTGGTGCCAAGCAAAATGATAGAAGCTTTTCTTAAAATGAAAACTAATGGCCATTTAGATATTCATGACAAAGGGGAAGAGTCATCAAGGTTTTAGCAAAGAGAATTTGTGCTTTACCTATCTGTTACATTTTTTGAAGATGAAATTAAAAAGTCATGTCATAGGAGGCAGTGTCCTACTGTGGACTGGTAACTACTTAAAAGGCGGGACACAGAATAGGACTAAATGGTCAGTTTTCCAAATAGAGAAGGGTCATTAGTGAAGTGCCTCAAGGATCTGCACTGGGACCTGTGCTGCATAACATATTCATAAATGATCTGACAAAGAAACAGGATGAAATGGCTCCCTTATGAAGAAAGGCCAAACAGGTTAGTGCTCTTCAGCTTGGAGAAGAGACGATTGAGAGGGGACTAGGGGGCACTCCTTGAAACTAACAGGTAGCACATTTAAAACAAATTGGAGAAAGTGTTTTTCACACAATGCACAATTAAGCTCTGGAATTCATTGCCAAAGGATGTGGTAAAGGCAGTTAGTTTAGCTGGGTTTAAAAAGGCTTTGACTAAATTCCTGGGGGAGAAGTTGATAAACAGTTATTAAACAGGCGACTCTGGGAATCCCATGATCTGTCAGAGTGAGCAACAAGAAAATGGACCTACGTTTGAGCTGGACTCAATGGATCTTTAGTGTGAACTAGCATGCCACTCATGTTCTTATTCAAAGTTGCAAGAACAGCAGTGGATTTTGAGAAATTGCAGAAGGACCTAGTGAGATTAGGAGACTATGTGTCTGGATGGCAGATGAAATTTAATATGGAAAAAGTGCAAACTGATAAATTTATGGAAAATAATCCCAACAAATGTACATATTTCTGGGTTCTGTATTGGGAACCACCACCAAGAAAATGGCCTTGGAGTCCTTGTGGACAATACATTTAGCTCTTCAGCTCAGTGTGGGAGTGGTCAAAAGATTAGAGAAGGGCAATACAAATAAATGATAAAGAGAATGGAAACCGAACTCCCATTAATTACCCTTAACTCTAGACTTTCTTTCCTCTTTTTTCCATTGATTTGTTTTATTTGTGTTTTAATTTTAATTATAATTCTTATTTCACTTTTAATTTTGGTATTATGTCTCATGTTTTTATTATGTATGTTTTAATTATGTAAACTGTTCTGACTACTATTGAGTATAAAAACGGTATATAAATAATTTTAAATAAAATAAATAAACTATAGAAGAAAGGCTAAACATGTTAGGGATATTTAGCTTGGAGGAAAAAGACAGAGAGGGGATATGACAGAAAAACAAACTCACAACCACCAGGAAAAGAACTTTTATAGGCTAAGCAACCAGACCATCTCTTCGGGGCAAGTATCCTCACACCCCCACCTTCTCCAGTACGGAGTCCCTCAGTGCTCCATCCTCTCCCCTACCCTCTTTAACATATATATTACCCTACTCTATAATCTACTCAAGGACGCCAACATTCTCTTCCACACGTATGCTGATGACATCCAGCTATTATGCCCCCAGGCCCCGATCCCTATCGGGCAATTTCTGAATTCAAATCTGGCCTAGAGAAAGTCTCAAACTAGCTGTTCCACAATAAACAAACAAACCCCCCCCAAAAAACAGAAGTCCTGTGGATTGGGAAACAGGATCACACCTCCATCCATTCAAGGGTGACTCTAGATGGGACTTTTCTCCCATTCGCTCACCAGGTTAGAAGCTTGGGTTTTCTCCTGGACTTCAAACTCACGACTGACACTCAAATTCAATCAGTAACCAAAGCTACCTTCTTCCAGTTACACCCAGCACCACCTTCCTCCCTTCTTCAATGATCATGCATTTGCAACAGTGATCCAGACCTGTGTTATCTCCTGCCTGGGCTTTAGCAATGCTCTATACATCAAATTACTCAAGAAACTGGACCACTGCCTACAGCTCATTCTAACCGCAGCTGCTTGAACTGTAATAAAGGTCAGAAAATATGACCACATCACCCCCCTCCTCAGATCTCTACACTGGCTCTCTGCACATTACTGGGTAGAGTTCAAAACCCTGGTCCTCACATTCAAGGCATTCAAAGGCGTAGCACCTGCCTATCTGTACAACTGCCTCTCCCGCTACACACCCATTCGCCCACTACACACACTACCCCAAGCATGCCTTGTTGTGCCAGCCCCTAGAAAACAAACTCGCAACTACCAGGATAAGAACTTTTACAGGCTCAGCCCCCACTCTCTGGATCTCATTTCCATGTGAAATCAGACTGGCCCCTGATCTGCTCACATTCAGGAAATCTGATGGTTTATAAAAGTTTACGGCTTGCTGCCACCACCTCAAACTCCTGAAGAAAGCACTGTTCCCTTACCCCTGCCATCAGAATCCATATAATCCAGGAACCTTCCCACTCTGCATTTCTATCGGATTTTGAACTGTATAATATAAACTTCTTCCCTAAGTTTGGTTATTGATCTGTATATCGTAACCTGTTAATTGTTTACTTTTACTTGTTACACCCGCTGTAAATCCTGTTCTTTGTAGATCAGCTCCTGTTCCATGTAGATTAGTTCCTGTTCATTGCAATTCAGTTCCATGTCACATGCTTTGAACTCTCACAGTGGAAACATGTGATCATAAATAAATGATGATGAAGTTTATAAAATCACGAGTGAGGTGGAATGGGTAAATAAAAGGATCTACACTGGTTGTCAGTCCCATTTACATGCATTTTAAAATCTGATTATAGTCTTTAAATGTCTTCAAAGAGAATCACCTAGTTACCGTCTGATCAGCTAACGTAATACTTCCCATCTGGGTGGCTTGGTTCTTCACATCTCGAATTCTCAGAGCACCTTCACTCACCATGATCAGGTTGAAGACCACTCATCACTCCTTTTTTTCTTATATATCTTCTTGTTTTGAAATAAACTACCTTTATATTTAAGCAGAAGCCTAATTATTTTAAATTCTGGAAAGGCAAGACCTGCTTTTTACACATGCTTTTAACTATCAATAAATTTTCTGTTTTTTTGTTTCATACTTTGGTCTCGTATCTAGCCTGTTTCTGATTATTTGATAGTCAGCATTTGAAATTAGTCTGCGTTGTGTTTAGTACTTATTATGTACTATTTTATTTTTATTGATCATTTTTATGTTTGTTTTAGGTATTTTATGCTTAGTTTATTATAATTATAACCAAATGTTTTATTTCATCTTGTTTTAATAGTAAACCGCTTTTGGATAAATTTATATGGAAAAGTGGTATATTAAGTTTACAAAAAAATATAAATGGTTATTTACCCTTTCAAATAATTCCAAAACAAGGGGACACTCCAGGAAACTAAGAACTAGCAGATTAAAAACAAGTTGTAGAAAGTACTTTTACGCTCAGCGCGCAATCAAGCTGTAGAATCTATTGCCAAAAAAAGTGGTCAGGGTGACTAGCACAGCAGGCCTCTATGCATGTACTTTTATCCACAGTTGGGGAGGGAGGCAGAGATGGGGATATTGCACTTACATAATTTCCTTTTAAAAATTAGTATAAGTCCGCAGGTAAAAAGTACCAGCAGACTTTGCGCCAATGCGGGCAGTTCTAAAATTCCTTCCATAATGTCTACTTTCTGGGGATCTGGTCTTTTTTGATGTGAAGTTTTAATAAACACATTAATGTAATTCACATAAACATACTCTTTTCCACAGACATGATATGCTATCCAAATATTTTCAAGCAGCAAGTAAAGAATACAAAAAGATATTTAGAAAATTAAAGATACATTACATAAAGCTCCTTACTATGCATAAATATCCTTCCCAAAGAGCTGAGGAAGAAATTCTGAAATAATAGATCATTCAGATTCAGCCACATGGAAAGAGATTTGAAAAATGGTTTGAGCAATAAAACCAATGACTTAGATTTTCTACATGGCTCTTGCATTTCACTGGTAACCGACTGAGGGTCTGATTGATCAAGATCTTTTCCCGTTGACACAGAATGGGAAAAAAAAAAGCCTTTTGTGAATTGGTGCCTGAGTGGGTCAGTAGAAACAGCAAAAGGCTAAGCCGCTGGAGGTGGATGACCTAGAAGTCAGATCATGACATGTTTTTTCCACTGACTGAAAAAATCCACATTAAGAATAACAATAATAAAAAAAAAAAGCATAAAAATGGTTTTGCTTCAGACCCTAGGGGCTACACTTAGCTCATCTCTCAGAATAAGTGACACAAAGACTGTTCCTCCTGAGCCATTCACAGCCTCCTCCTCTGCCAACCTGTCCCAATGCATTTTAGATTCTAGCTTTATCCAAAGTAAAGGTCAGCGTGTGTATCATTCAGCAAAGGCTTCACTGTACTCTGCTTCAAATCGGCATGGGCAGCTCTCACAAAATGTCTGCAAGCCATCCCCTCCAGGACGTACAAATCAGCTTCCTGTCAAAACCTGGAATGAGGAGAGAAATGGTTGACTGGATGCTGAACGAAGGACAGATTGCCAGCATTTGAGAGGGGACGGGAAGGAAATGAAAAGGCACTATTACTTCATCAAAAAACGCCATCACGGATAACCTTGGTCTACAGTTATGGGGGCGATGCTCCAACTTTTTTGGGTTGGGATAAAGACCGCGGATACTTTATATTCACAAGCTTAGCACCAGTTTTCAAAACAAAAGTTCCGCCTACCGTTTGCTTTGAAACTTGCTGTGGACAAAAAGGTGTTGCAGCATTTTCACCTGATTTTTTTGCAGACAGACTCTGGTAGCAGAGCATATGTGTAGAGTGGAAAAGGTCCTCCACACATGGACTTTTCCTCCACTGGCCTAAATCCAGCCCCCCCCCCCCCCCCCCCGAACATCTCTCTCACCATGGCTACAAAGTTTGTGCCTTGTGGAAGAACCAACTTTTACCAGCATTCAGGAAGGGCAGTTTTCAGACAGCTGACGGTCTCAAGTAAAAGGTTTTTGCCTGCATAAATCACTTTAAAAATTGTCCTACCTGTGACGTAGGCTAGAATTCCCCTCCCCCTCTTCCAGTTTTATCAATAATGCATCCCAGGTTTCCACACCCCTGCCCACCCCCTGGCCAGTACTGTACAAATTACATTCTAATTAATAGTGACAAATAACAGAACACACATTAATAGAGATCAGATATTTGAATGGTAACCATTGCGTTTTCTTCAGTGCTACATTCTGTGGTGTACCTTTTACCACAATTGTCTGTGAAATGTTTCCAGTTTGAAATGAGGCTAAAACAAACCAGGAAACAGATGTACTCATTACATGACCAACATCACCACAGTGAATCCCTATGACATCATCTCACACTACTAAAAATGTTCAATGTTTAGAAAAACTGACTACATATAATAATCCACCTAATGGAACTTTGCATCATTCTAGGTTCTGCAATGTAATGCATTATACTTGTATAAGAGAGGGGTCCCAAAACTGTCCCTTACTAGCAAGCCTCAGAGACCTGAGGCTAAGGTCAGAATAGAGAAGGAGTGGAAGAGAAGGTCTGACACTCTCCAGTGGGAGGTGTCATGGGTTTAACAAACCGCCTGAGTCCTTGGGGTTCCGGGTCTTCAGGTATGTTCTTCCAAGGGGAAAGGTCATGTTTGGTGGAATATCTCTTTGAAGAGAGGGGTACTGGTGTGCCTGCTTCTCCAAGGACAGAGTCCTATCTCCTGTCCTTGGAGGGTGGCTGAGGGCCAAGATCAAAGTGCCCAGGCCTTAAGGACAAGGGAGATCTTGTCTTGAGGTCCAAGAGTAATTCCTGAGACTTGTTGAGGATCTGAAAAAGAAGTCACTAAGAAGAGGGAGTTAATCTCAATACTCCTTATTGTCTAAGAGAGATTTCCTCAGAGATTGGTGAAAGAGAATTAGCCTTTGTGGGAGGCAGAGGATGGACTGCCTAACAGGGAGAGGTTCCAAGAGTTGCGGTCTGAGAAAAGGAATCAGCTAGCGTTAAGACCCCAAAGCGAAATGATAAATGATCTGGTTAGTTAGGTAAGTTTGTCTGCTAACTTCCTGTGGCTTGCACTTCTCAATATTGATGACATAAGAACAGAAAAAATGCCACGCTAAGTCAGACCAAAGTTCAATTGAGCCCAGCATCCTGTCTCCAACCGTGGTAAATTCGGGTTTCTAGAAAGTACTGGCATATCTCAAAGAGGTCAATATTTAGAGGGAATTAGCAGGATAACTCACAAGTTATTTGGCTAAATATTGACTTTTGAATATTTTGGGGACTTATCTGACTAAATTATAGACACATGTATGATTATCGGCCTGTTGGTGAGAGACTGTATGTGTGCACCCAGCGCAAAGAGCGCCTGGCTTTCAGAGAACGAGTCTGATCTCTGGAGACCAGAGTGGCAGACATGGAGAAACTGATACAGAGAGAGAGAGATATTGAACTCCACTGGCTCGCAGTACAAGAAGAATCAATACAAAATTGCAATGCTAATTTTCAAGCTCTTAAACGCTGATTTTTTCCACTGGGTTAACTCTCTGCTCAAATTTTATCAGCCCACATGAGCTCTAAGATCGCTCCAACTTCACCTTCTCAAAGTTCCATCTCCTAAGACAGCCCCACTGCATATTACCAGAGAATGTGCCTTTTCAGTGGCTGGACTGATATTCTAGAATACACTTCCATTGGATTTGAGACAATCAGAATCACTTAAGGATTTTAGGATAGCAATCAAACATTTTTATTTAAACAATGTTAGTTCTGCTAGTCTACATTATGTTTTATTTTCATTTATTTTATTTCATTTTTATCTATTTTAATTTGTAACATTAGTGTTTTTATTTATTTATTTAAAACTTTTATATACCGACATTCATATACATAATATACATATCACATCAGGTTTACAATTAACAAGGGGAGTAATATCAAATATATTAATACTAGGGATACCAAACAAACAAACCTTGGTATAATGAAAAGATAAAAGAAATCAAGAGACAGCTAAGAAAAAAAGAAAAGATTGGAGAAAAAAGAAAAATTGAGAAAAAATAAAACCAATGAAAACCTAACAAAATACAGAAAACACCTAGCTTACTATAAACGAATTATTCTAGATACAAAAAAGTTCTAGAGCTCTAAAATAGAAAAATATGGAAACAACCCAAGAACATTATTTACCATAGTAAGCAATCTCACTACTGACAAATCCGAATCTACACAAAACCTTCCAGAAAAAAGATGCAATGATATCGCAACTTTTTTAATGACAAAATAAAGAACCTAAAAACTAAAATCCCAAATACAACGAAACAAGAAATTAAAATGGGAAAAAGAGAGATTAAACAGTGGTCAACATTCTATGAAATCAGACTTAGAGATCGAAATTATGCTAAAAAAACTAAATCCCGCCCCACATGCTCATGACACAATAACTACCACAGACTTAAAAAAAATAGCCAACACTGTATCCCCGACACTAGCAAAAATCGTTAATCTATCCTTAGAGGAAGGATCCATGCCAGATGCACTAAAAGGAGCAATCGTAAAACCAATTTTAAAGAAGAAAAACAGCGACCCACTTAACCTGAGCAACTACAGACCAGTATCAAACCTACCACTAATTGCAAAATTGATAGAAAAAACTATACAAAAACAACTAGCGGAACACCTGGAAAGCAATAACATCCTGTTCCCTCACAACATGGTTTTCAAAAACACTATAGTACAGAGACACTCCTGCTTGCACTGACAGATACCATCATGAGGGGTTTCGATAATGGTGAACACTACATTCTAGTGATGCTAGACCTCTCAGCAGCCTTTGATACTGTGAATCACAACATACTGCTAAATAGGCTAGAAGAAATAGGATTAAGCAACAAAACAATCAGCTGGTTCAGATCATATTTAAGTAACAGATATTTTCAAGTTCAATCAAAGATTCTATGTCAGAAAAAATAGACCTTCAAACAGGAGTACCACAGGGATCCACCCTATCTGCTACTCTTTTCAACATATACCTGCTACCTTTATGCCATCTGTTAGCTGGCCTGGAAATCACTCACTATATATACGCGGATGACATTCAATTAATAAGCAGCATGGAATCTGTCAATCTTTTGGATTCTGCCAGGTACTTGTGAAGTAGATTGGCCATGGCCACTACTGGAAAGAGGTCTGACCCAATATGGAAAATCTTATTTTCTTAATTATTGATAGCTCATTATCCATCTAAAATTTAGACAGATAATGTGGGGCTGTTCTGGGGCAGAGGTAAGCTAGCCAAACAACTTATCTGGCTAACTCAGAGTTAGCTGGATAACTTATCCACCTTACTCTGGTCATGCCAAAGTGTAGTTTTAATGTTAGCCAAAGAAAATTATCCGACTAACTTAAAGATAGCTGGCTACATTCAATTGTGCATCTACACCACTAATATCCCTTCAAAGTTAGCCAGATAAACTTATCTGGCTAACTTTGCAATCCCGCCAGTGACTGAATATTTTCCCAAAGAGTAGATCAATTCCTTGTTTCTCAATCCCAGAGATAAATGGTAGCTTTTCTCAAGTCTACCTTGGCTAATAACGGTTTATGGACTATCCTTTAGGAACTTATCCAAACACCTTTTAAACCAAGCTATATTAGATGCTTTGAAGACATACTCCTGCAACAAATTTCACAGCTTGATTGAGTGAAAAAAAATACTATTTTGTATCATCTGTTAATTTGACCTTACTTGTAGCTTGGGGCACACCACTATTCACATCTCTCCAACTCTTTGTTTCCTATCTTTTATCCAGTTAGTTATCAATCCACAATAGGACATTACCTCCTATTCTGTGACTTTTTAATTTCCCGAGGAGTCTTACAAGGATCTTTGTCAAATGCCTTTTGAAAATCCTGTTACATTATATGATCATCTCACCCTTATCTACAGGTTTATTTACACCTTCAAAAAATGTCAGTAGTTTGGTAAAGCAAGACTTCCCTTTGCTGAATCTATGTTGGCTCTTCTCCATCATGTTTATCTATATGACCAGTAAGTCTGTTCTTAAGAAGCATAGTATTCATTGTTTGAAACTGTCCCCAATATGTAAGCTAGAATACATCTTATTATTGACCATACTGTAATAATTCTGCTTGTCAGTATTTTTATCAATTTTTATAGCTTTTTTTCATTATAGTCATTTAATAAACATTAAGCAACATGCCTGTTATGATCTGTTTGAAAAGATAGCAACATTCAAATGCCTCAATATAAAGTATAAATAATCCACAAAAGGAAAGAACGTTCTAGAACAAAAGTTTGATATGAAGCAGAAAGGAGGTAAACTCGGGAAATTTTTCTTCAAAGACATAGTGGTGGGTGCATGTAACTATTTCCTAGTATAGGTAGTTTGTGCAAAAGTAGTAGCAGAAGTCAAAAAGTCATGGAACAAGTTCAGATGGATGGGAGATAAAGAGGATTACGGAGAAAGTGGGAAATGATGAGGAGAGGATTAGGGATGGGGACTGGAAGTGAGAAAGAGGACCATGGATTGAGGGGAAAGGAATCCAGGGAGATAGTGTAGGAGGTAAGAAATGAGGAATGGAGCAGACAACATAGAAAAAGGAAAAGGACTGGAAAAAGGAGAGCAGGCAGGAACAATAGGACAATCTTCTACTCACTGTGCAGCAGCAGCCAAGAAAGCAAATAGAATGCTAGGGATTATTAGGAAAGGAATGGAGAATAAAACAGAGAATATCATAATGCCTCCATGCTGTGACCTCATCTTGAATATTGTGTTCAGTTCTGGTCATCTCAAGAAAGATATAGCAGAATTAGAAAAGGTACAGAGAAGGGCGACCAAGATGATAAAGAGGATGGAACAATTCCCTTATGAAGGAATGCTAAAGAAGTTAGCACTCTTCAGCTTGGAGAAGAGATGGCTGAGGGGAGATATGATAGAGGTCTATAAATTAATGAGTGAAATGGATCGAGAAAGCGTTAATCAGTTGTATGCTCTTTTGAAAAGTACAAAGACCAGGTGCCACATAATGAAGTTACTGGGTAATCATTTAAAACTAACAAAGAAAATATTTTTTAC